>NC_142166.1:11644058-11957881 GCF_029865625.1 Vigna umbellata
TTGGCTTTAAAATGGACATTAGTCTTATCTGGTAAGGACCAAAGGTTAATATTTGGAACTTTTTCTTTTAATTTTTTTTCTTTATTTTTTAGCATTTCTTTTTTTTTCATCTTTTTTCTTTTTCTCTTACCACACCATTTCATCACTCTCTTTTTTAACCTCTTCTACACAATTCTTTTTATCTTCTTTCTCCTCCTCCCTTACACTAGCATCAACTTTGATAATGCAAACTTCACATCATTATCACATTTAAATAGGTTTATACGTAAATCTTTCTAAAAATATAAAAGAAACTTATGTCTATTGATCAAGGTAAAATCTCATGACAAACAAGTCTTAAAGAACTCCCATTTTAACACAAAACCTAGCTGTGGGCAAAATTGAAGGATTATTTTTTTATTTATCAAAGGGAGTAATAAACATAGACTCTATAGACTTCCAAATCTATAATTGTTAAAGGTTTATGCAATCTTTAACACTAAGATAATTTGATAGGATTTTGAAGGATAATCCAATATTGATTTTAATCTTTTTGGAGGTCACGTGACATACGAAAATATCAAGTTTTAAACCATAACAACTTTTTAAAGGATTTAAATTTAACCATTAAAAAAATTATAAATACCTCAAAGAAAATCTACAACTTCCACGTGGAAGTTAGTAACCTAAAGATTCAAAAAAACATTAGCATATCTTCTTTGGGACCTTAATATACCACATACTCATCTTAACAAAAGTAAAAGATCATCAAAGAGCTCATATGCTTCTAGTACAAGCTGAAGTAAAACCACAAGTATGGTAGCTTCCATTTAATGAACAAAATTGAGAGAGAAAGAGAGGAATAGGAGTTAGGGGTTTTTTATGATGGTATGGAGATTACGGAGTTAGGGTTGGTGGTGTGTGAAAAAGGAGGAGAAATGAGATGAAGGGACAATGTTGGATAAGAGAAAGAAGAAAGGGATGAAGGATAGTGTGATGAAAAAAGGGAAAAGAAATGAAGATATGAAAAATAAAGAAAATAAATAAATAAAAATTTAAGATAATGACAAATGACATTTATTAAAAAAAATCATCATTTTGTGATTTTAAACAAAATTGAAACTCGAATAACAAAATATTGAAAAATAATTAAATATTTATTTCAATATAGAAAACAAAGTATTAGTTAAACCAATTTAACATAAATATTTTATTTTATATAGTTAAATATTAACATTTAACTTGTGAAGATATATTTATGTTATTGATAAACTCTTTCCATAGAATATATATTTTTTGCAAAAGATTATTTTTCAAAATATTTATAAATTATTTTTTAAAATATATAATTAAAATCATAGTTAAACTCCACTTTCTTAGTAAGAAAGTTCATTCAAAAAGTACATTTTTTATTATTTTTTAAACATGTTTCTTTGTATGTTTAAAATATTTTTTCAATAAATATAAACATTTTTATATTTTCTTTAAAAATGTTTACTTAATTTTATATTAATAAGGATATTCACGTGATTAAAAGTAAAATGTTTACCGGCTAATTAGGAGTATATATTTTTTATTTTTTTAAAGAAAACCTTAATATATTTGTTATATAATATTGTTTTTATTATATATATATATATAATAAATTTATCTAAGACTTATATTTTTCTCTCTTTCGTATATTTTTTTTTTTACTTTTTTGACATGTTAATTTTGTTTGATTGGAAAGACATGTTCTTTTTCTCATCAATGTTAATTTTGTTTGATTGGAAAGACATGTTCTTTTTCTCATGATTTAATTTTTGTCTTAATGATCATTAGACATATGTCTTTTGTAAATGTAATTTTCTTGAACTTCTGAGCATTAAGAGCAAGAATCTTATATTTTACTTTTGAGGATCTTAAAGCAACACCATGAGCTATTAATGAGTTGTCATAATTGGATCCTTTGAAGTATGAAATATTCTTTATTGAGCCCTCCATAGTGGAAGAGTCAAATTGGCTTTATCTTTAGTTGGGACTTCCAACACACTTCCCTCATGCTGAGGTATATACATCTCGAGCGTGAGACTAGACAATAGTGGGTGGTCCGATAGTGGCCCGATAACGGGTGAAACAATATGTCCACACAAATCTCGCTAGGATAGGCTCTAATCTAACTCTGATGTCATGTTAAAAAGTGAACTTTAAGCTTAACTCAACCCCACAAAATTGACTTGTAAGGTGAGGTTTGCATCCACTTATATACTTTAAATTGGCCTTATCTCTAGTCGATGTGAGACTTCCAACATTGAAGATGACTTATAACGTTTTAATCATAAACAAGATGGTCTCATTTTACTCATATTGCATTTCATAACATTATTAGTCTTAGTGAAACTCAATTAGTTGATTAAGAACTATACATAATTTGTGTGTGAGACAAATCAATATTAAAGTATTGTGCATACTCTCCCTCTCTCTTTATATATCTCTTTTTTTCATGTAATTTATGTGTGTAATAACATAGAAGGAGATACATTGTATAAGAACTTAATACATAATCCTTCTTGTGCGACAATCAATGATCTTACTATATTGTCACGAGGCAAAAGACATTTTGATCTAATAACTCTTCCATATCAGTTTTGTAAAGGTTTTTTCTTCTATTAATAGTAAACAAGGTTTCATGATTTTTATTGACTAGGGTCTTTATTAAACATGACATTGCACCTATTGTCACATAATTTACTTATGCACAACAAGTGTGTTTAAGCCACTAAATAATTTTATTAATACATAAAGACATACTTGATCAATATCAATTATTCTTCCATGCTGGTCTCCTCCGAATATGACTTTCTCTCTATTCTTGATCTTCAAGTCTTGGAATATAGATTTTTTTCCTATCAAGTGATGTGAGTAACAATTGCCTAAGTACCAACATAAAGGTCATCTTTGTTGAGTTAAGAATGTCTACAAGTAGGATAATTTGATTTATAGGTACCCATACTTTCATGGTCCTTTAGGATTAGTTTTCCAATGTGATTTCTTTTTCAAAAAACCACTAGAGAGTGTACTAGCAAATAAATAATTGCAAGGATGAATTTTGATTAGGTTTTAATTTTTTTCTTTCTTCTCGTAACATATCCTTGCTTTATCATGATATTTCTTGGAATTTCTCATCAACAAATCCAAGGATTTTCCACTTTATTAGATTGGGATAAAACTTTTTAAGAAACAAAGTTTTGAAAAAACAAGTCATTTATAAGGTTATTTTGTCTTCAATTTCCATCAGTATTTTCCCTATACTCTCTTTTGTAAGAAGCAATTCTCTTATTAGTTTTTACCAAAACTCACAGACTACGTCTAATTCTCCATTAAGCACACAACTGAAAATGTTCCCTTTATAAAACAAATCATTACAATGAGTACACCAACATCTTTGAGTTACAATGAATACACAAACATCTCTAAGTTACAATGAGAGTTCTCACCTCTCTAGGTAATCTCCCTCAATGATTACAAACTCTCAATAATAAAAAGAAAAACTCTCAACAAAAAGTACAAATTGAAGATAAACCACGATTAAGAGTGCATAGGATAATTTGATTACAAATAACGTGTTTCCGTATTCAAATATGAAAAGCCAGTTGATCATTTAACGCACTTCAAATAATAGATATATTAATTGTTTATGAAATCTTTCAAGTATATCTCATTACCTCGAAATATTTTTATGGTTAAAACTTAATTCATTAGAATTGGATTTAAATTAAATTTCTAAGTACCATACATCATCTAATAATGTGTCAGACGAGGTCTTATGGTAGCCCGATTTGAGAAAGTAACTAATACGATATAAATACCTAGTTGCATGAATACACATGTTAAAGAGATTACATAAATATTAATTCATATCACTTAAAGAGTTTGTTATCGTTAAAACCATAAAGTATCTTATATGAGTTGAATTGGACAATCTAACGTAGTGTATTTTAGATCATCTGATCTTAACAATGTTGGATTTATGATTTTAACAATTTCTCTGAATTTTACAATATAGGGTACAAACTATATTGATTCTCAAAGGATTACACATTAATTATATTCAAGCTCTAGTATTCTTCTTGTAAAAATTAAATTGGGAATTTAAGGATTGAAATTGTAGAACACAAAAATTGGAAAAGGAAAATTAGAGATCAAAACTTAAAACAAAAATGAACAAAATGGATCATTCAAAAAACATAACTAGAGAAAATATGGATAAGACAAAAACAATAAAGAGAGAAAAGAAATGAAAGAAGATGAGGAGACAATTCTCAAAGCTTTGAAATTAAGCAAATGATTTTTGTCATAGTTTTAGCAAATTCAAGTCTTTTATAGACTTCGAAAATCGAAGCAAATATGGACCTAAATCGAAGCAATCATAGACTCTAATTAGGTATGTAAGTCTAACTACAAAAATTTAAATTAATGGACACAAAAATGTAATGCATAGGGGTTTGTCTACAAAAATTTAACAAATCTTTTTCAACTTAAAAAAATCATAAAAGATTGCATCAAACTCCAAATTCAACAAACCAGGTCCATTTTGAAGCACTAAAAGTGTATAATCCAATTAAACTAGAATCAGCCAAAAATAATATCTAAAAAAATATGTTTAAAGTAGTGAACAAATGTTAGATGAGTTGAAAATATAAAATTAAAATAAACATGCATAATGAACCCAATTTGTTATTGTTGACATAAAATGATGTAAACACCAAAAATAAAATATATGAAAAATGTAATCCAATGTGTGTAAAATATGTGACATCATTAACTCTCCAAGACACAATACGAGTATGTTGTAGATCAGATACTCATTTTGGCAATGACCACTATTGGCTAAACGTTGAGTATTCTTTGGACTACAGTCATTCATGCTCAAACATTAAGTATTCTTTAGGCCACAATCAATCCTAATCAACAATGAGTATTATTTGAACACAATCTCTTCTATCTAAAACTTGAGTATTCTTTGAATCCAATCTCTATTGGCTAAATATTGAGTTTATAAAGAGGGTATGATCTATCACATGTTTACTAACTAAAAAATGGTAATGTCTTAAGACAAATATAAGATTAATAATGATTTTTTATGTTGTTAATGAACATAATAGTATTCTTGCTCACAAACTAAGTCTTCGAGAATTATTAAATATTAAAGGAGCTTAAAGAGCTATCGTTGTCATTATTGTCATCATTTTTCAAGAGATCTTTTGATGGAGTCATTTTTTCCCTCACAACAAAAGATTGGAAATTCTTGAAACTACTAAGTTGGATCACACACACATGATGGAGTCCTTTTTCTCTTATAACAAAAGATTGGAAATTCACACGTACACACACACGTCTCTTCTCCTTTACCTTAAATGAATTTTCTATGGTCCCTAAAGTTATTGTCTCATTTTAGCTTATTTTAGGTTTATTCGACTTGATGTGAGACTTTATGCTTCAATTTCCTCTTTCATTTCTCTTTTCTCATTTGCCTTGAATGGATTTTCTAGGGTTTTTTCATGGTTTGACCATTCATTCAAGGTCCAATTGATGTGAGTCTTTCTCCTTCATTTGTCTTTTCTCCTTTACCTTGAATGAATTTTCTAAGATTTTTGACCATCAATTCAAGGTCCAATTTAAGGCTCAAATAAGATCCAAAACTAGTCCACTTATGTATTTACAATATCCAACAAAATACAAAGAAAAATGTAAACCACAAAATCAAGAAGAGAGAAAAGAAAAATACTAGAGTTCTACTCTTTCAAGTACTAAAGTTTTTTTTAAGCTTCATCTTATTCTATCATTTCTTAGTCATGAGTTTTTTTTTTCAGTGTCTTTTTTGTGCACCATATTCCTAAGGATAATGATACATTGACAATATTTTAACATCATCTACGTGTCATTTTTGTGATTGGTCCAAAATTACTCCACAATGAATAATAATAATCATAAACACCAACATGGACCAATCACAAAATGACACGTAGATGACGTTAAAATGTTGTAAAAAAAATGTTGTCAAAATATCATTATCCTATTCCTAAATTGAATAGTCATAGAAATAGAAACAGAAGAGAGATAATGAGTAAGAACTTTGAATTTACATTAGTGTTTATTATAAAGATTTTAAAATATACTAAAAAAACTTGAATGAAAAATAATGACTTATTCAAATAAATGCATACATTTAAGTATTACTCTAATATATTGCACACCTACTTAATTACACAAAAAGTCACCTAGAAATGGTAAACATGTCGCTTGATACTAATGTGAATTTTTATTAAGGGTTCACTAAATGAAGAAGTTAAATGCATAATGAAAAAGACTTTAATAATCCATTTGAAAAATTGTTCTACGAGTCATTATCTCAAAAGCGCAAATTGAATATTTACTCCTTAAATACTTCTACCAATGTTATCTTTGGAGAATTTTTCAAAACTTCAAAATAAAAGTTTCAAATATTTCTATTTTACGTTTTATTCAAGTGACAACAAATTGGAAGATACCTCATTATTCATAATTTACTAATTAACATATTCATCTTAATCTTAAAATGAAACTAAATATTTGTATTTTAATACTTATGAACTTTTATATTATGTTTTAGTCGATAAATAATAATACGAGTTCTTCTTTATAATAATTTCACTTGATAAAGAAACATATAAAGTTATTTAAAAAAATATTTATAATCCGTGGATAGTCGGGAAAACATACCAGTTAGTTAACCAACCAATAAATTATTCCTATGAAAGAGTTTGAGACGAGAGACATTTCCGTACCCTCGTACCTTTCGGAACTCGTTTACACGCATCATTCCACTTCTCGTTCCAAACACAACAATAGTCTATATCCTTTTCTTTTCTTTTCTTTCCTTTTCTCCTCTAATCCTCTTCTTTCAAGAATTTCCATTGACGAAGAAGCACAAATTGATTCCCTAGGGTCCACCATCACCCAATATTTTCATAATTTCTTTTTTGCTTTCGTTCTCGTACCAGTAAGTGACTACTCTCTTCCTTCGTACCCATCTTATTATTTCAACTATCTTGTTAACCGCTATGATAGGTTTTAATTTTCTGTCTTTTTGATCAAGAGGGGGAGTTGGATTTTGTTAGAGGAACTGTTTGATTGAATTAAATGACAAAATTTTGTTTTCTATCACTTTGAATTTGCCCTGCTGCTTAATTCGTTATGCTTTCAATTGATAATTTCGAAGGGAAAAAACAACACGAGGCTGCGGTCCATGTTAATTCAAGTGATTCACCGTATTATGTGATGGTTGATGTAAGTGAGATTGGTGTAGGAATTAATTTGTCACAAGGGTTTGAATGTGGACAGCATCGCAGTGTGTTTATGCACACGACAAATCTTTGAATCATGTGAATTCTTTTTGTTTTGACTGATTTTCTGTTGCATTGATTGCTGTTGTGACCATTGGCTAAATTGGTCTGAATGGAGCATCTTGGTAGTTAGTTCATTTCACATTAATGCCTTGATACGTTTCTCTTTAACCATACAGAGTTAATATTATAAAGATTCATCATGGCTACAAAAGGGAACCCTGGAGACAATAGAAATAATAGGAGTCCAATGTCTGTTTTCATCATAGTTGGTTTGTGTGGTTTCTTCTATATATTGGGTTTGTGGCAACGGAGCGGCTTTGGAAAGGGAGATAGCATAGCTGTTGAGATTACTAAACACACAGATTGCAGTGTTCTATCTGATCTAAACTACGAGACTCACCATGATGATGATTTTGGAACATCTGATGGTTCTGACATACAAGTCAAGCAGTTCAAGCCTTGCGATGATCGTTACATTGATTTCACGCCTTGTCACGATCAAATGCGAGCGATGAAATTTCCTCGAGAAAATATGGCTTACAGAGAAAGGCACTGTTTTCCTGATGAAGACAAATTGCGTTGTCTCATACCTGCCCCAAGAGGATATGCAACACCATTTCCATGGCCCATGAGTCGTGATTATGTACCATATGCAAATGCACCTTACAAGAGTTTGACAGTTGAGAAGGCTGTGCAGAATTGGATACAATATGAAGGAAATGTTTTCAGGTTCCCTGGTGGTGGAACGCAATTTCCCAACGGCGCTGATGCTTACATTGATGAACTTGCATCTGCTATTCCATTGGACAATGGGATGGTTAGAACTGTATTGGATACTGGTTGTGGGGTACGTCAAATCATGAATGAACATCCTTGTTTTAGTTATATTAATTTTGTTGGCCTCCATATAATGTTTGCATGAAGACATTATTGTCCATAATGAGACAGTCCTAAAGGAACCTTCAACATTTGAATGCTTCACCCATGACATTTCTTTTTATTGAAATGCAATCATTCTTTCCTGTTTCTCTTTGAAACTTGGAGCCTATGTGCTCATTAATTATGTATTATAGCTCATTTGTTGATTTATTGATGGTGCTAGGTTGCTAGTTTCGGTGCATACCTGTTTAAGAAAAATGTTATTGCTATGTCAATTGCACCAAGGGACTCTCATGAAGCACAAGTTCAATTTGCTTTGGAAAGAGGTGTTCCAGCAATCATTGGTGTTCTTGGAACAATAATGCTTCCCTTCCCGTCCGCAGCTTTTGATATGGCACATTGTTCTCGCTGCCTGATTGAATGGGGTTCAAATGGTGAGTGTAACTATGACATTTCTACTCTTAAACAATTAAAATATATCTTTTAGATCAATAAAAAAGTTTCTTGGTGTCTCTTGTGTTGATGATTTAGTAAGTTATTATGTCCTTTATGGATGACAAACAATTTTTTATGATATATGCATATATACCAATAATGAAGCCTGATTCAGTTTTGTATTGATTGTAAATTAACAACTTAGAAGGTTGGCTTGTCAAATGCTTTGATTTATTCTCCCGTGCTTAGACAACCTAAATTTATTTTGAGTACTTAAACTATGGCCCTGCTATTTCTTGTTAAGATGATGCTCAAAGTCCCATTTTTCTTACATCAGATCAATCTGTTTTTTGATCCACTTCGGTTCTTGGTTTTTTATTAACTGTTTGATGTTGGGCTAACAAAATTATTACCTTGGCTTTTTGGTAATAAGAAATATTTTTAAACTGTATTTAATGGAGCTTTTTTTCTTAGATGGAATATACATGAAGGAAGTGGACCGGGTTCTTAGACCTGGTGGTTATTGGGTATTGTCTGGTCCTCCTATCAACTGGAAAATGCAGTTTCGTGCGTGGCAGCGTCCTGAATATGAGCTTGAGGAGGAACAACGGAAGATTGAGGAAATTGCTAAACTTCTATGCTGGGAAAAGAAATATGAAAAAGGTGAAACTGCGATCTGGAGAAAACAATTGCAAAGTAGTGATTGCACTGAAAGAGAAACTCAAACAACAATGTGTGCAACCACATATTCTGATGATGTCTGGTAAATTATTCACTCAATCTTTTGCCCCTTTCTCTTTTTTCTTTTCACTAATTAACAATACTTTATGTTCAGAAAGTCAATTTCCTGTTATTACTCTTGCACGATATTCTTTGTCAATTAGAAGGATAATATGTGTTCCAATTTAAATAACTGCTTAAATTTCTTCTGAAGTAATATGTTTCTCTTATGGCTTGTCCTGGACTCTTCCTTAAGCCTTCTTATTGAAAGGATACAAGAAGTTTCAATTTTATTCTATAATCATTTTGCAAGAATTATTTCTTGACTACTAAAATGGTGTCTTAGATTGAGTACTTGAGAAGCATGGTTTAAAGAGAATTAGATTTCTTCACTCCTTCTGAAAATTACAAATGAGGTCCTAACCTTTTGGATTATAGACTATTGGTTTCAGTAACTTTCTGGAAAGGTCTGACAATGTGTAGGTACAAGAAAATGGAAAATTGTGTAACTCCTAGTAAACCTACTGGTCCATGGAAGCCATTCCTAGAGAGACTCAATGCTGTTCCTTCTAGAATTACCAGTGGATTTGTTCCCGGTGTATCTATGGAAGCATTTGAAGAGGACAACCGATTATGGAAGAAACATGTGAATGCTTACAAACGGATCAACAAAATCATTAGCTCGGGGAGGTATCGGAACATAATGGACATGAATGCTGGTCTGGGAAGTTTTGCTGCTGCACTGGAATCTCCCAAATTATGGGTTATGAATGTTGTGCCCACAATTGCCGAGAAAGCTAACTTGGGTGTTATATTTGAGCGTGGATTGATTGGCATTTATCATGACTGGTAACTTCTGTGACTTGGTTTCCTTTCCCTTTTTCATTTTGGTCTATTACCTGCAACTTTTTACTTCTTTTTTTTATGTTGATGACAACTCTAAGATCTAGTAAATTTAACCTGCCGCTGCATAATTTAGTACACGATAATTCACATTTCTGAGATTGCACAGACAAACAAGATCGAATCAGAGCACAAACCCACAATGCATAGGCCTAAGCCCTAACAAAGAGTTCTCTCCATGTACCCTATAGGACAACTGTCTGCCTTACGTAAATATATCACCAAAGTGTATAACACCAAGAGAAAAAAGAAAAAAGATGGAGTAAAAAGAAATGAAACGTAAAAAGCAATACGTAACCATTCTCTTTCTCCATAATAGAAACTTATTTTTTCCCAATTTGTGTTTGATACTCAATACATTACTAAAACTGCACCTCCTAGGATTGGTCGAAGTCACTTTATTGAACGGCTTGGTCTGAGATAATTGTTGAAAGGTGCAGTGATGATTACTTAAAGGCCAAGAAAGTATGCATTATATTAAAAACAATTTTAGTACTTTAAACTTTATGTACAAGGATTACATTCAGGAATTTTTCTTGAAGCAATAAATTCTGCTAAATTATCTGCAACACAGATTTTTAATTTGAAACTGTAGGGGGGCGAAGTTCTGTTTAATAATTATCATTTTCCTACCAGGTGTGAAGGCTTCTCCACATATCCAAGGACATATGACCTTATCCATGCCAATGGTGTTTTCAGCTTGTACAAGAATGGGTAAGTGCGTGCTAAATGTTTATGCTAGACCCTGTAGTGGAACAACCTTGGAGTCAGGCGTGCAAGGGAAACAAACTACATTTGGGTTTTGCTAACTCAAATGATCAATGCAGATGTGATGCAGAAGACATTCTATTGGAGATGGACCGTATATTACGGCCCGAAGGAGCGGTAATATTCCGAGATCAAGCTGATGTGCTAGTGAAGGTGAAAAGAATTGTGAAAGGAATGAGATGGAATACCAAAATGGTGGATCATGAGGATGGTCCAATGGTTTCAGAGAAGATGTTGTTCGCTGTCAAGCAGTATTGGGTTGCAGGTGACAACACCACTAGCTCGGAGTGATGAACCTAAGCAGTGTTGAAATGGAAGAACAGTTCCCAAATGGCATTTGACAAACTGATTCTACTTGTGACTTTGGATTCAAGATATTTCCAGCTGAGTCAGATGTGGCCATGAAATCGTCTGGTGTCTTAACATCTGTGGTATATATATTTTTTATTTCTTTTTGTTAAATTGTAGAGTTTATAGTTGTCCTATTTGTTAGAGTTCACAAAACTTAGTCATAAGATTTGTGTAGTTGGCTCTTCCATAGTTACATTTTTGTACTTCTAAAGCAATCAACCTACAAAAGACTCTTTAGATCATCAAGATATAGATATGATCTTGAAGTCATGAATCATTTTAGAGCTTGGTTTTTGTTTTACACCACTTCCTTCTTTTGTTTTGCCTCTCTCCTGTTTTTTGAACGAAATTTAGATCTTGTCTTGTTCATGTTATAGCTTAAGTTAATTCTAAGTCTAGTGAGTATTTTTGGTTCAACAACAAAACACATTACTTTCCGAAAGCTTTTAGGTTTCATATTATTTTAAGCTTCGTTACCCGATATGGTTTACTGGGGAAAAAATGGGTAACAGTGGCATGATACATTGAATTTTTTTTGTAATGTGACAATAATGGAAAAAAGGGTATGAACCTCGTCAAAACCTCCAACTTGAACCCAACATGATTTATGAACGTAAATATGTCAGTATTAAATTATTATTTGTTCATGTATTCTTTGAGAGAGAAAAAAACAACTACTAATAGAAGAAGATTCTTATTTACAAGGAAGGAAGGTTGCTTTTTATCCATCCACGTGTAATATAATGTTTAAATAATTATGGAAATAATAAATCATTTATTAAAAATAATTTTAATTGATGTTATTTTTTTTAATAGTAAAATAAAGCTTTCAGAAGATCTCAACAAAAGTAAACTTATTTCTTCTAAAGTTTAATAAATAATTTTTTTAGAGCTTAAACTAATCCCTACTGGTTCAAGTCTAATCCTTACTGCTCCAGGTGTAGAGAAGTGACTGCACAAAAGATTCTAACCTTATGTTGAGGAGAGAGAATTTCAAAATTTTTAAGCTACGTTAAATTTTAATTTATCTTATTTTTATTTTTCAAATATTTTGTTTGAATAAAGTAATTTAATTTTATTGAGTTTTAATTTTTAGTTTAATAAGTCATTTTATTTGTGATGTTTATTTAATGTGATTCATCACAATTTAGTTTCTATTTTATTTAAAAAGAACTATCCTTATATTCATGTTGATATTGTTAAGAGGAAAACATTTTATAGTGTAAATAATGAAATGACATGACATTGTAAATATTCAAATTGTCTTTTTTTTAACTTATCTTTTTGAACTTATTTTACATAACACCCTCATAATAGATGTCAACATAAATATAATTGAAAGGATTATATTGACTCATTTCATATAGATAATAACCGAATTGAAAAAAAAAACAAAGTAATGGATTGAATAAATTTTACAAATATTAGGATAAAATAATTTATTAAACCTTGATTTCTTTTAATAAATGAAGTATTTCAATTATATCATCAAATAAGATTAAAAATTGTTAATAATTATAAACATAAAAATATTTATTACTTTTAGTCAATGTTAGTTGATATTGTTTTTCAAAGTTCATCAAACTTTTTTAGTTAATATTGATACAAGTTTACTCGTTTGATGTCTGAGATTGTTTTTAATTGATGCTGATTCAAATTATTTAGGCTTATTCTTGATCATGTTTATTTTTACAACGTTGTCCGTTTTTTTTTTGTCAACTGTAGCAAAATGATCCTAGTTAATGTTGGTAAAAGATTTTCTCAAACATGTGAAAAAAACTCTTATCACCTATAAAGCATTAGACTAATGCCGTTGATAAAAATATAATCACTGAACATTTACAAAAAAGAAAAAGAAAGCCATGACAGACATCAATAAATTTTTTTGATTTAAATTGGCCCAAAAATTATCATTGGCTAAGAAAATTCATACTAATTATCAAGTGATAAATAGAAAAGGTATACAACAATTAAAAAATAATTCCAATAATGTATATAGAAAAACAACTCTCATTAACATAAATGAAAAGAAAACTTAGTTGACAATCTGAAAAATAGTTCTTTTTAATTCTGACTAAAAAATCTTAACTAATTATAATTAAGAAATAAGACCAAAGTATATTAGTTGAAAAAAATTCTGACATTAATTAAAAATAATTCAAATTACCAAGATCATATTTTACATCACAATTAATATTACAATCAAGTGACTTTATTTTTACCACAATCATGAATTCAAACATAACCACAGACAATGTTGTCACAATACATGTGTTACAGGATACAGGTGTTATACTCATCCTGTTACTGAAAGATATATGAAGACTTGCAGAAGAAGCAAATAATAATAGAAAACCCATTGAACTGGTGAAGCCTACATCAGGCTGGAGCAGAAGATTTCAAAGCAGACTGCCTGAAAAGATGAAGAATTCCCACTGTTTTTTCATGTGGAGGAGTTGCCTTTTTCACTGCTTCCACTTTTGCAATGGCCATCAACCAAGAAAATAACACTGGAAACTTTTCAGGCACTATGAACTTCATGCCAAGAACTTCTTCATGAGCCTTGTGACAACCAAACAACGCACAAAACACAATTTCCACGATTCCAAAGTTGCTTTCCACCTTTGCATCGCGTTCTGCCAGATAGGTCTTCATTCCATTTTCAAGTACATTTAGTTTTTCATACACTTGGTCAACTGCCTTCTGTTGCGCTTCTCCGTCAGTTTTCAATACTAGAATAGTCGTCTCCATCAACTGCAACAAAAAAATAGAGAAAAAGAGAGCAAGACATGCATTAGAACTTGGTTTAAACAAGAACTTTGATTGACCCAAGTTAAATCTTAGTTCCAAACACGAAAATCCTATATGTTTTAGTTAGTTCACTAAGCTAAAAAAAAGGCTAAGGTTTAAATTTACAATCCGGCCCACTTATTAATTATTATATAAATCATAAAACTTATATAAACAATGGACTGTCTATGATTGAATGACGGATGCATGCATTAACTGTGTTTAGTTCTTTCTTTATTTCTTCATTCACAAGTTTAGCGGTTGACAGATTTTTCTTATAGAACTACTAATCACTTTTAGTACTTAATTATACTTTCCACCTATAACATTCAAACTGAAGATCCTATTAAACTCAGGAAACTTGTTTAAAATATGTGCCACCCATTCTATCAGAACTTAGTTAGTGTACATTTGTGATGGGTTTTTCAGAATATTAAATAAAGGATTCAATACCAATGATACTTGAGTCTAATTGATACCACTCTAACTCAAAATTACAAGACAAGGAGTTTATGAGTATTTTTGTTCAATTTTCTCATCTTTACCCGACGTGAGACTTTATGCTCACATTTAGATTCCCAGCTTTTTGTGTTTGGTTCTAATCTTGAGTTATAAACCAAAATTTGAGAACTACAAATAGTAACTAGTCTTTTAACATTCTAACACTACTTTCACCAAACAAGTGGTGTACGATATGGAAGCAGTGTTGTTACTCTGTTACAAGCAGAAATTAGCGAACAAGTATGAACTCAGATCACAAATTTTCTTTTACTAGTGGTTTAATTTTTAAGCAACTGCTAGTATTAATTTTCATTTTCATACATATACTAATACGAAATTAACATTATGGAAGCAAGAAATGCATGCAATGATGTAGTTAATTACCTGATCCTGAATGAAACTGGACCAGAAGCGAGCTTGGGCCCTTCTGTAGGAATCAGTGGGAAGCAGGTTGGGACCATGTTTCCATGTTTCATCGATGTATTCAAGGATCACCATGGACTCAGCAATGGCCTTTCCATTATGAACAAGTACAGGAACCTTCTTGTGAACCGGGTTGTACTTAAGAAGCAATTCACTCTTATTTCTCAAGTCTTCTTCCACATACTCGTAGGGTATGGCCTTGAAATTAAGGGCCAATTCTACCCTCTTGGCATATGGACTGGCCCACATCCCGTGTAGGATCACCTTGTCTTTCTCTGCCATTTTGCTCATGAATTGATGATGGAGTTCATGCTAAGCCTAGGGGTGTCTTTTTATATATTGTTCTGAACTTGTTCCCCAAGTTTTGCATCATGGAATGGAATATAGTATTCCAAAGGTCAATGTGAATGGGCTTGGTCCAATTGACCAAAGTGTACTTGGAATGTGAAAACAATATATCTTGGGTGTTGCTCCTTCCATCACCACCTCTTTCTCCCTCCAACTCCCCTTTACTATTTTATCTCTCAGCAAAATTTTATTTTTAGGATTATTTTTTTTAATTTTACCCATTCACAACCTATTTCACTAATAACCTATTCTAGTCCCGTACATGAGTAAAATACTTTTGTTTCATTTTAACATTATATTTCTTCCTCTTTTTCTTTCGTCGTTGTGAGATACTACAAGCTGCAAAGGTTGGTGGTGGTGGAAAGAATTATCAAGCAGTCTCCCTCTCGTGGTGCAGTGCGTGGAGTAGTGCAGTGCGTGTCGTGCTTCCTGGTGTTCGAATAAACTTTGAAATAAAATCCTAAAATAAAAAACGTAAACGGAAGTGACATCCTTCAACGGATGTCAACATCCTTCAACGGATGTCAACATCCTTCAACGGATGCCAACATCCGTTTAAGGAAAAACGGATGTCGACATCCGTTTTACCTTAAACGGATGTTGACATCCGTTGAAGATGTCACCTCCGTTTAAAGGTTACATTTTTTATTTTAGAGTTTGTTTTATTAGGGACATCCGTTGAAGGATGTCACCTTCGTTAATGTATACTTCCTCACGCTGGTTGATGCTCTGGACGCTCCTCGATGTTCCTCCACACCGTGGTGGCGACGCTCCTTCACACCACGGCGGCAATGGAAGCTTTCAAACCAAAAAAAACTGGAAAGAAAAAGGAATGGAAGTGCGGGAGGTGAAACGAAAATGGGGAAAGGAAAAGAGAGTTCGTGGGTGGGTGCTGGGAAAGTAAAATTAGGGTTTCATATTATTTAAAATAGGATAAAAGTAAAAATCTTTTTAACTTAAGGATATAATTGTATTTAAAATAATGTGGGGAGGTGGAGGAAGTATAGGATGGTGGTGGAGGGAGCAACACCCATATATTTTCCATGATAATTGAATTGATTTGTTAAAAGATGTTTGACCCGACTTTTCTTTTTGAGAAAAAAAGAGTACAAAATAGAAATAATATTCTTAAAATATTAAAATTAACACACACACTGTGATTAATTATAATTAAGAGATAGTATCATATTAAAAATATTATTAAATGAAAATTTCAATTAATTTACATATTTAGATTGTCTTATGAGACATACTAACCTTTTAAACAAGTGTTAGAAAAAGAACATTTTATTCAATTAGGAGGAAATCACTAAAAACAAAACATGGTAAATGATGTTGTCTTGTGAGATTATCTTATCCCTTGCAAAAATATCTAACAAGGGTCAAAATTGAATTTTCCAATACCACATGGTATAAATGAGAAACATGACAAACAAAAAGTGACAACGATCACCTAAGATGCAATGAAACCGTCTAACTGAATCCACAATGTTGGTTGAACTTATGAAAGATCTTATAGACTTGAGAAAGAGAAGTAAAGGAAATGGATGTTAGGTTAGAAAACACCCACATAAAGAGAAAGTAAATGGAAAAGTAAACTATTCCTCACCTTCTAGACACTGAACACTTGTAAGAGGACCCGAAAGCCCAAAAGGTCTAACAAATCTAGACATAATAAATATTTCCTCATTAGTTGGTTCTCAAATTCAACCTCAAATGCATCCTCTTCTTCCTTTAAAGCTTTGAGAGCTATAGTCTCTTTTCACCTAATAGGAGTTTACTTTGGCTTAAAGATCGTTGTTAAATGACATTGAATTTGGCTTCTGGCTTTAATCTTAAAGATGTACCTCATGGACTTTGAAGATTCCTAAGAGCTTATTCAATGTGAGCTTCTTTAGATTAAAGACCTATGTTATGGTTATTTTCCTGGGCTCCCATATCTTTGGCATGCTATCTAACGACTTTAGATTGATTTGAGGCTTAGAGGAACTTTATTAGAAAGCTCCTAACCTATTTAGAAGAATATGAATCCTTCCAAACATGTTATCTATGCTCTTACCTTCCTTTGTGGTCAAAGATTCATATTGTTATGTTAAGATGACAACTTATAAATTGCACATAATCTTTATCCTCATAGTTAATAATCAATAAGTACCAGATTTCTTTAATGGTCTTTAACCTACAAATTTTTTACATTCATTTTTAGATAAATCCCATATAAGAGCGTACTTTACTTTGTTGTTTAAGTGCATTTGATTAAAATATTCTTATTACCACTCTTCCTTTTGGGGATATGATCTCAATATCATCATAAGTGATGATTTGCAATAATCGATAATGTGTTGAATTTACTTACATCTTCATATGATCTTTCCAATAATAAAAGTCTTCTCCTATAAAAGCAAAGGATTTAGAAAGGAAAGTTCCTTCTTTAATCAAATATAGCTCCATTCGTACGAGGCTATAGTTCTTTTTCTCTAGTAGGTGTTAGTAGCTAAATCCTTTAGAGCTCGCGCTTTAATACGAATTGTGGAAAATAAGTTAAAACACAAGAAGGGAGGGTAGATTATGTTTTAAAAGTTTTTGCAATTTTTCCCAAATATAGTATAATGATACATAATCAAATAATAGTTTTATACCTCACAAACAATCTGTCTAAAACCTTTAAAAAATATAGTTTAAAACTACATCAAGTTCTCAATTAACAAAATGAGTTCCATTATGCATAAGGCTTCAAGTTACAATACAGGTACTTTTTCAACTCAACCACTTTTGGCTAACTCGTTTGAGTATTGTTTCATGGAAATTTGTTCAAGTATTGTTTCAAAATGTAACCAGTCCTAGCTAACACATCAATCGTTCTTTAAACACTTATCCATATTTGGCTACAAATTTGAATATTATTTTGGAATGTAATCGCTATTGACTAACCCATTGCATATTCATTAACAAACAACCACTCTTAGCTATAACAAATTTGTTTAATATAAGTGATTTAAAAGATAACTAGTTTTGTTCACTAGAGATGGTAGCTTTATGTACAAGGTTTAAAGCTTTTTTCTAGTTTGCTAATGAACTCAACGATGTTCTTACACAGCTTTTAAGGCACAAAAATATTTTATCCAAGTTTTAATACTTTTGCAAATCAAACTTGTTGCTCTTTCTTTTGAAGGATGGTTTTATGTAACCATATGTGAAAAGAGTTGTTTAAAAACCTTCTATGGTTGATGATCAACTTCAGTTCATAAGATAGTTTTTCATGCATTTGAACAACTTGATCATAGATGATGCATTAAATACTCTTCAAACATACATTAAATGCAATTATCCTCTTGAAAGAATAACATGATAATTGATAGAACTTATCAAACCTTGATTAGAAAATCTACTCAAAATTATGTAAAGCACTTAACCATAGACGACATATAGTCTTTTTGAAAGTTGAAAAAACATGTGCTAAGGAGTAATATAGAATAAGCATAAAACATTGTCATTCTTTTAAGGATTGTGTTATGAAGGTTTTGAAAAATATTTAGCATTTACATTTAATATAGAAAATCCCAAATTCTAATTTAAGCACCATAATATCTAGATTGTTGATTAATGTCCAATGATTAATATCATTACTTGTTTAGGAAAATATAAAGTAAACTCATCCTAATACATGTTGAAGAGATGCAAAAACACAAACTAATGGCACATAAATGTCAAAACAAGAAAATAAAGGAAACAAGCTATGCAAAGAAAAGAAGAAAGAAAAACCCTCATAAAATGATTATATAAAATAAAAAGACATTTGTTTCTCGTCCTTACATAAGACTTGTTATATCGATGTTAACAAAATTGATATAGTAAACTTTTGTAATGACACTTGAAAATGAACTAGTCATAGTAGTTATTATCGATACACTTAAATAGTCTCATATCGTTTAGGAATAGAGGCCAAAGTCTATCAATTGTCATCGTTAGGGTCAATCACCATGCATATGAGGTATTGTCTGTTTTGAAGCCTGAACTCCGTCACGATTTTGTCCTTAAAAAGTGTCTCAGAGGATGGAAGGAGGAATGAATATTTAAATTGTCTTTGGCCCTAACTCTTAAGTGATGTTTAACTATTGGGCGTACCAGAACATAAGTCCCACAATCGAGGTCTAAGGAAAATGAGAGTTCAACCCCAATGAAAGGCTTAAGGGAACTTATGATTTGTCTTAAAAATCTTATTTTCGACTCTACAGTGAACACAAATGTTTCGATCTCAAGTCCGTCGAATGACACCGCTAGGATTAATCACTTTTCACCCAATATATTGTTTGCTTTGGAGTTTGTGTTTTGTCACGATTTTGTCCTTAAAAAACATTTCAAAAGATGAAAAGAAAAAAAAATTAAGCTATCTTAGGTTTTAACTTCTAAACGATGGGAAACTATTGAATGTAATATAAATACTACTAAAGTTTATAAGCTGAAATTTTTACATAGTTGTTGGTAAGTAAACAAAAACTTAATGGGCAAATACGTAAACAAACTTAATCCCTAAGTAGCCATAAGCGGTGCAATAATTTTTTTAATCAAGCTTGATTTAATATTTTTTACAATTAAGATGGAGGAAAAAACTTTCCAGTCTAAATTAGAAAAAAATGTTTGAACTCAAAATTTTCACAAAGAGGGCACAACCCAAATCCCTTGCTATTTTTGACATTATAAACATTAACTTTTAAAATATAAAAGAAAAATGGAAGAGCAAATAGAATCACTCTTTCATGCGTTGCTGGTATCTATATTTAGGGTCTTGCATTTTGAATATCCAGCCCAAACTCGCAGATGCTAGACTTAGCTCAACTTGTTTATTCAATTTTACGTTAGTTTTTCTAAAATATAAAAATGATAGCTGGACATTTCTTCGTGCACCTCCATAATTTCTTCCAGCACTTCATACATTTTAAAATTCTAATTTTACCTATCTTCATTTCCAATTCTAAATCCGAAATTATTTTGGAATATACAATCCAAAATACCATACAATTCCGAACGTAAAATAAAAAATGCAGTCTAAAATTCGGAATACAAATTTTATATTTTAGATTATATAATATAAAATGCACTTTTTATTTTACATACTAAATTATATGCTTTAAATTTTTATATTATAAATTGTATAATTTAAAATATAAAATTTTGTGTTCTAAATTATACAACTAAACACAAAAATAAAAAATGTATTTCAAATCAAACAATAATACATTTTTTATTTTGTATTTCAAATTCTAGAATCCAAAATATATGTGGAAGGTGTAAGGGCCTAAAAATATATGACAGTTGGGCCTTATGTTGAAGTAGCCAGGCCCATAACACTAAGGGCATTATGACCTTAGGAGGGACTTTTCAGATCTGAGTTCATTATCTCAGCTTCCCATTCTCTCTCTAAAAAGCTTGTTCCTCCATTTTTCTCTGCCTTCTCTCTACCTTTCCCTCACGTTTAGTGGTTGCGTGCTGGTTTAGGTGGTGCTGAAGTGACCGCGGCGTAGAGACCTTCGTAACCATCCGAATAGATTTTCATTCTTCAGCGGGTAAGTAGCTCTTCACTGTTCCCCGTTGTTTGGGACATAGGGCAAGTTGCATGTGCCTAGTGTACCCTTCTTTATGTTTTCCTCCGTTCATTCTAGCTCTAAGAGCTGTTCTTGGTCACCGCATTGCGAGTTGTAGGGTGCTGTCTAGATTATTCGCGTGTGGGGTACTGCAGCTGCGGGTCTTTGAGCTGAGCAAAGAAGTTTCAAGGTAAGGGGAGCTAGAATGTTTCTTTAATTGGTTGCACGAACTGTATGTTGAGTGTTGTGCTGTTGGACTGTTGATATTGTGTTTTGATTTGGAAAGACTTAGTTGCATGTGTTGGGTTGAATGACTGTGAAACTGGATTGTAATGTATGTAAACTGTTTTGAGATGTATTTAAATTCTATAATGTCTATGTTGATGCGTTTGGGCTGAGAGACATGTTGTAACAGTGAATGGATGGAAAAATTGGTATTCTGTAAGGGTTTTGGGTCACTTGAGAGGATGTAAGGTAGTGATTTTAGGAAGTAGGGGTTCTGGGCACAATTGGGCTGTGGGGACATCTTAGGCAAGTCATTTGTGACCTGTTAGGATCATAAAACTGGACTGGAACATGTTAGAAGTGGTAAAAATCGAAATTGGGTCCTTAAGTTGTGGAAATTGATGTTCAAAAGACAAAACTTGATCTTAATCACTTTAGAACGGTAGTAGGAATGTTTAGAACCATTTAGATGAGTTTAGTCAAGTATAAAACAAGAATTAAGGGTGTTAGAAGTTAGTAAAAATGGTTAGGAATAGTTGGGTTAGGTGTTGTTCATAATTCTACAGAAATTATGCAGAATTATGCAGTTTCGCAACTGATAACCGTTCGGTCTTAGCGTTCGGTTGTAATAGCGTTCGATCTAAGCGTTCGGTCTGAGGTGGAGTTCGGCCTTAATGCTCTGTCTTGTTGAGCGTTCGGTCTTAGCGTCTGTCTTAGCGTTCGGTCTGAGGTGGAGTTCGGCCTTAGTGATCTGCCTTGTTGAGCGTTCGGTCTTAGCGTCTGTCTTAGCGTTCGGTCTCAGGTGGAGTTCGGCCTTAGTGATCTGTCTTGTTGAGCGTTCGGTCTTAAGTGGAGTTCGACCTTAGTTCTTTCTCTTGTTGAGCGTTCAGTCTTAGTGGATGGTCTCTTAAGTAGCGTTTGGTCTCAGGTAGCGTTCGGTCTCTTAAAGAGAGTTTGGTCTTTAAGTAACATATGGTCTTAGTGGGTGGTCTTGGTAGCGTTCGGTCTTAGTGGATGGTCTCTTAAGTAGCGTTCGGTCTCTCTTAGTGAGCGGTCCTAAATAATGTTTGGTCACTCCTCAGTCTTACAATTTATGGGTCGTTCGGTCCTGTCCTTTGGGAAGTGAGATACCGTTCGGTCTCCACCATTCACAGGGTGTTCGATCTTGCACATTATGGGTTACTGTTTTCTGTTTGGCCTATATTCCTATTTATTCCAGTATGCTGTGTTACTTAATTGTTCTAGTTGCTTTAAGGGTTTATGTATGCATGAACATGTTGGTGTTAAAGTGGAAAGTATTAGTATTGGACGTAATTCCATGATCCTCAAGGGGGATACATGGTGGTGCCCTTTTAGTGTGTTTAGAATGATTTGCATGGTAGCTCAGTCTTGGGGGTTTTCCTGACGCTCCAATGGTCCTTCATTCTCAAGTAGAGAGGATTGAACCATGTGGTGAGGAGTAGCAGGAGGTTCTAGTCTTGGATGCTTCTAGTATGGCCCAAGATGAGTGATAACGGATTAACCTCGTGAGTGTGGTAGGGTGAAACCCATTGGCAATGGCTTTGCAAAGCAGTAGAAGCCACCACGAGTACATAATCCGCCATAGCTCGGCAATCATTCTAAGTCCGGACGAGTCAAGTTTAAGTGCAACAAGTCATGTTTGCATAGTATAATATATTCATCCTTACTTGCATGTTGCCTATGACTATTATAACATGATTTTTATATCTAGCTCACCCTTTTGCTTGTGTGTTTGTGTTTGCTTGGGTATGCTTTCTTTTGCAATGATCATCCACTTGGATGTGAGTAGAGATGGATGAGGTGCCTCTAGAGCAGGCTTTGGAGGAAGGTGATGTTGCGGCTTAGTCTCCTTAGGACTCTCTTAGTATTTCTTGTATTTTGAATTACTATTTAGTTGTTAAGGATTTTTCCGGTGATCCCTATCCTTTTGAAACACTCTACTTGCGGTTAAGTTTTAAATTATGCCTCATTCTGGGATGATTGTAAGCTTAACTACTTTGTTTGCAGTCTACTCTAAATGTTCTCTTTTATTTAAATGTGGACTTATTATGTTATATGCTTCTATATAATCTGGGATGTTACAGTTTTTGTAATTTAAAATTTAAAATTTAAACTTGGTTACCATATATTTTTAAATTTCAAATTTCTTGTTGATAATATGAATATGAATTTTAGAAAAAAAATGAAATTGAAATGGTTAGTTATTTTTTTATCTTCTAAAGTTTAAAAAATTTATAATTTAAATTTAAATGTTATTTATTTTTTTAAAATTATTATTTAAATTTAAGATAATTGAATTACAATTTTAAATAAAATATTATTTGTAATGATTTATTATTTAGTGCAGGTAAAGTTGTTATTCTTTTGTTCTATTATAAAATAAGTTTTATTTACTATTTTTATTATTAGACGTTCACCTACAAGAAGGTTATCCAAGGTTATCCTTTATCCATAGTGAATATTATATCATTTACCATTATTATCCCGAGACTCAAGCATATTCATCTTCTTATGTCAATCAGTAGATGCAAACATTTGTATAGTTGATAGGCGCTAAATACTAGTTATGTAGACTAGCATCATGATTGATATTTATGTTAGGTAAACAAATGTATAAATGAAAATACAAGGTTGTTGTTAATTATATGGCAAGCATAACACTCTCATGGATATAAAAACTCACATACTCTTCATTAATATACTAATTATGTAAAAGTTAACAAATTTATTTAATTATATAAAAACAAAGTTTTGACATTCCAAATATAATATATAAAAGTTCAAAACAACCACATACATAGTAAAAGACGTTGCTAGCAAGATGATGATGAACGTCTATCACGTACATTTCGACCTTCTCTACTACTGGATGCATGTTCTTCATATGCTACACGAGCTATTTATAATATCTAGGGATGACAACGGGTCGGATCGAGTACGAATAGTGCCTACCCACAACCCGACCCGAAAATGAAAACTCCACCTGCTACCCATGTGGATATCCGTTTCAAAAAAAAATTGCAGATATTTTAAAACCTGCGAGTATCCGCGGATACCCGCAAATATTAAAAAAAATATATTTTATACATTTTTAAAATAAAACTTTAATAAAATTACAAAAAAATATATAAAATTTAATATAAATGAAATAAAATATAAACTAAAATTTAATTTTCATTAAATTTAATCTAAAATATAAATTAATTTTATTTTAAATTAAATTAAATATAAATTAAATTATTATTTTTATTTTTAATGAGTAACGGATATATGCGGGTCGGGTAGTATAATACTTGTACCTGACCCTATACTACCCGACCCGTTTATTAGTGGGTATTAAAATATCAGCAACCCGCGAGTAGTAAATATATGCGGGTATCAACTATTGATCGTAGATTTTATCCGCAAATATCTGCGAGCACAAATTTTTTTGTCATCCCTAATAATACCTCATTAGTACGATCTCATGCTACAATGTCCTCGCCGACATCGATAATCAATCATCGTTTGTAAGATTCTCAGCATGCGCTTGATAGATCCCTACAATTACTTTAACAACAAATTAATTAATACTTTTTAATAGCATAAAGATATAAAGAGTGAATGATTACATACTAATAACCAAATTCTAACTCTGATCTCGCATTAACTATAATATCATATGAGTAGTGTTAAAAAAGTAGAGGTACAATACTCGGCCGATCATCCTCAACAGTAGGAATAACATAGGGATGGAATACCTTTTTGAACCACTGGAGGTATCGCACAAAACATGTAGATGGAGATGATTCTGGTATGACATCCACATACACATACTTAAAAAATAGTTGTTATGTCAGCCTATGGAATTAGGATACATTTTTAATTTGGAAGAGAGATTTTAATAATTTCAAAAAATTAAAATATATAATCGTTGAATTACTTGTAATTAACTTCTTTTTGGGATCCAGTATTTAAAATGTCTTATATTTTAATTTTTTCAGATAAAATAATTAAATTTTTATTTTAAAATAAAATTTTATTTTAAATTTTTTTATTTGTAGAATTAAAAATTTACAAAAGATATTAGTCAAATTTAACAATTCAAATAATGTTAATAATTTAGGTTTTTCAATATGTATGTGTATATAATGTGTATGAGGAGAAAGTAACTAATTGTAAAATTTCAATTAATTTTAAATTATACTGTTTTATTTATTTGAAGCTTTAAAATTTCATGATATATATATATATATATATATATATATATATATATATATATATATATATATATATATATATATATATATATATATATATATATATATATATATATATATCCAATTTGTAAGAGCTTAAAAATAAAATATTAGAAGTGATAGTGTGTTCTAAATAATGAAGCTCACTTATTTTAATATTAAATATTTAAAAGTATAAATATAATTTTAGTTAGTAAGTTTCATCATCTAAACTATACTATTTCTCTAAAATATATTCTTTCAAAGTCTTCTACTCTTTCTCTAAGTTTTCTAACTTGTTGTTTATCTTTTTGAATATCAAAGAGTGCCTAAGTGATAATTGCGACAAGGTCTTCAATTATAATCAATCAATTTTTGTAGAGATAGAGTTCTGTGAGCTGAGATAGTCGTTTTGGGTTCCTTAGAGTAGTTTAAGCTTCTAACATGTAAGGGGACTAAGTATCGTATTTTAAAGTCAATGATACATTTATAGTCTTTGATGCATGTTGAATTTGATATGAAATTGTAATTGGGATGAGAATTCTGTTTGGATGACTTGTTAAGTATAATTTGGTTTTGACTTGTTAAGTATAATTTGGTTTTGGTTATCTACAATGAATGAAATTGTTGTCTTTAATGAGTTAAATTGTGTGCTGAAATCTATTGTTCAAAATGGTTTGTGTGTTTGTTTTGGAATTATTTTAGTTTGGTGTTGGCTTGATAAATTGAGTCCATAGTCATTTGCACAAATTGGTATTTTATTTGAGATTGAAACTTGTTTTTGGATCTAACTATAAATCAGGAATACCAATTTGGTCATTTAAATAAGTTTTTAGTTCATCATATCAAATGGGACTCGTGCAAGTTTTCTAATATGGCACTCAGCATCAATCTCACCGTTGCGTAGACAAAGTGCGAATAGTTTTGCGATGAGTAGTGGCAGGGCACCATTGAGCGCCAATTATCACTATAGGTTTAGAAATTAATTTCATTTTAATTTGTTGAGTAAGAGGTTGTTGGCGTTGAGTGAGAGAAAACACGAGAGCTTTGGTGATGAGCGCTAGATTTGGCACTAAGTGTTCCTTATTGTAAAGCCACTGCATGTTTTCTGTGTTTACTGATCCCGGTTTGATTTTAAGTGGTTTAAATGAATTCAATACGTGCTTATTTGAAATTGTGGATGATTCATGGATTGTGAGTATGTATGACACTTAATGTGATAAAAATTTCAAGGAAAAGTTCTTGTAATGGTTTTATTTAGTATTGATGTAGATATTCCATATTGAGAGTTATCTTAATGCTCTAATAACCATCCAATCTCAAGTAGAAAATGATAGGTATGTGAGAGGAATAGGATATTCTAGCCTAGGGGCTTTACCTTAACTTAAGATGGTTTACGGACTAACCTTGAGTAGAGTAGCTTAGTTGGGTGAGTTGTTCCACCACCACAAATGCATAACTCGCTAGAGTTTGATATCAATACATGTATCTAGATGGTCAAGTATAGAATTTATTATTATATGCCTTAGGATTTGTTGATATATACCTTCGTCTATGAATTGACATTTGCATTGTTTTATGCATACTCTTTTAGTATAATTAACTTATCATTTTATCTTTATCTATTTTTGTGTGCTTGTATTTTTATTTGTAATGATAACCTAATTGATATGAGTAGATGAAAATGTGATGGTTGACCAGGTTCAGGATGACGATAATGCTGAAGTGTAGAATTTATATGTTTAAATATATTCCATTACAATTTTTGTTTAAAGCTTAATTATTCTTAATAGTTTAAGACTTAGAATATATTATGGTGTTATAGTTATGTTAAGATAACGGTAATAATAATTTATACGTTCTTTTTGAGTAGATTATTTTCTTTATATTGAATTTGTGATTATTTCTATAGTACTTAAACAATATTAAAATGGATTTTTACAAATTTTCTCATTCAAATAACTTATTATATTTTTAAAATTTTAAAATTCATCAAATAAATTAATTACGTTATCAATATTTTTAATGTTTTTTCGAATAAAAATAAATTATGATAAAAACTCCTAATTTCTTTAAAAAAATAAAACTTATTTTATGAGAGATAAACACTCCTAAGTTGAACACGTTTTCTTTTTCAGTGCGATACAATTGGGACAAAGATGAAGCACAAAACATTTATTTGAGTTGGTTGTCGTTGAATTTTTTGATTTTAGGATTAAATTTTGTGAAGTAATTTGTTATTTAGAGAAAATAAAGGTAGATTCCATCATTGATAGACGTAACGGAAAATAATCACTACTTTAAAACTATAAGAACATGAATATAATTTCTGTCACAGGAGACAATGCATATCAATCATTTCATAGTTAATAAATGTTAAAAGATTTGGGCGTTATTTGTTCACATACATTTAAAATTATTATGATGCTTCATTTCAACAATTATTGTGTAATCGGGTAGGGCTATAGTTTGGTGATTTGAATAAAACAAAACTATTATAAGGACCACAAAAATTATGTATTAATTAATGTTACTGTATAAAATTTATTAACTCTATGATCTGTTTACTGTATATACACAGTGATCATCTGAAAAAAAAGGAATACCACGTGCATATAATTGCACTATATGGTTTAGAATGAAATCAAACCACATTTTAATGTTTTATATGTTATTATTGTAATTTAAATTCTTTAACAATTATAATAATAAACTAACATTGTTAATAAATATAAAAGAGAAAATAAACTATTTATTAACAGATAACACTATTTCACGTTATCTTTCAATCATAAATAATACCACAAATTTATTAACTTTAATTACAATCATATAAAATCATACCAAGGATGATTTATGATTGATGATCAGCATAAAATAATTTTCTATTTTATATATATATATATATATATATATATATATATATATATATTATCGTTGAGATCATATTAATAAGGATTACGGATGTTTTTAATTCTTGAATTTTGATTCAAAATATTTAACTCTATTAACAACTATTTATGATGGATTATAAAATAAAAATAGAATAACTATTTATCATAACTTAGTTACCAATATACTCTTACAAACATGGGTATTACAAATTATGTTTAAATATTGTTAAAAAAGTTTTAAATAAGCTAGTATTTATGAGATTTTTTTTTAAATTCTTAAAAAAAATTAAGTTTTTTCAATTTTCATTTGATTGATGATGAAGTTAATTAGAAATTTTGATTCTTAAATTAATTCCAAGTTTATATATATATATATATATATGTCGCAACCGGAATCGCGACGGGACGACGATCCAAAAAGAAACGGGTTTCGAAAAGAGATTTGGAGTCGCCACCATAGTTTATTCTGGAAAACTACGGAAAAACCATAAAATAATAAGACCCGGTCCACGAAAACCAGATTCTGGGTTCGGGAGTCGGTTACGCGTAGGGAAGGTATTAGCACCCTACAGCGCCTGCCCGAAGGCAGTACCTTTAACTAAATGCGCGAATGTGATGTGGTTTTCAAAATATTTAATTATCCCCTAAAATAAAATTATAAATAAACAAAATATATTTTTTAGTTTTTTGGGCCCGACAAGGATTGACCTTGCTCCTACGTATTCTCATTCAAAATGAGAAATCAGGGTTACGTAGTTCTAGGTTGAAAGACTGTTTGTTGTGTGAAACTAGATGTTTTTAATTTTTGAAGATTTTATGTTTTTAATATTTTCAAGAAAAAGAAGGTAATGAGTACTAGGCCGACGCGAACGGTCGCACGAGTATTCATACCTTTAAAATGATATTTAAATATTTTTAATTATTTTTTTTAAAAGAGAGATAACGATATTAAGCACTAGGACGATGCGAACGATCACACGAGTACTCATACCGTTATCTACTTATTTAGGAAAACTTAAGAGTATTGAGTGCTAGGCTGATGCGGACGATCGCACGAGCACTCATACCCTCGTTTAATATTACATAAGAGAGAAAGGTATTGAACACTAGGACGATGCGAGCGATCACACGAGTGTTCAACCTTTAAAACATATTTTTGAAATTTTATTTAAGAAGAAGAAAAGGTTTTTAGCACAAGGACGACGCGAACGGTCACACGTGCGCTTAAACCTTTAAATATTTTGGTAATAATTTTTATAAGAAAGACGAAAAGGTTTTCTAGCACAAGGACGACGCGAGCGGTCACACGTGTGCTTAAACCTTTTCAAAATATTTTTATTTAATTTTTTAACTTTTGTAAAAGAAAAGGAAAAGATTTTCAGCACAAGGCCTACGCGAGCGGTCGCACGTGTGCTTAAACCTTTTCAAAATATTTTTATTTAATTTTTTAACTTTTGTAAAAGAAAATGAAAAGATTTTCAGCACAAGGCCTACGCGAGCGGTCGCACGTGTGCTTAAACCTTTTCAAAATATTTTTATTTAATTTTTTAACTTTTGTAAAAGAAAATGAAAAGATTTTCAGCACAAGGCCTACGCGAGCGGTCGCACGTGTGCTTAAACCTTTTCAAACTATTTTTATTTAAACTATCAATTTTGTATTATTAAATATATATTTTAAGATAAGTAAATGTCTAAAATAGAACAAAATAAAATAAGACAATAAAGAAAAATAAATAAGCAAAAGAAATTGGAGAGGCTGAACGAACGCTGGGAAGAGATTCAGAATAACGAGCGTTCGTTAAGTAAAGAACGAACGTTCGTTGGGGAAGAGGACGAACGTCCACTGGGGAACATAACGGACGGACGTTTAGAAATGTGAGCTGAATGACGAGCGTTCGTCGAGAGATATGACGAACGGACGTTGAGAACGAAGGCTCAATGACGAACGCTCGTTGAAGGCATGACGAACGGACGTTGAGAAATTAAGGCTGAGTAACGAGCGTTCATAGGTTCGGAAACGAACGCTCGTTCGTTTGGATAACGAGCGCTCTTCAGGGAGAAGATTTGAACGAACGGTCAAGAAGGCTTAAGGTAACGAGCGTTCGCTAGTTTGGATAACGAGCGCTCGTTGGTGAGAAGGTTGAGCGAACGGTCAAAAAGTCTTAATGATAACGGGCGTTCACTCGTTTGGATAACGAGCGCTCGTTCGTTCGGAATGTTGAACGAACGGTCAAAAAGTCTTAAGGATAACGAGCGTTCGCTCATTTGGATAACGAGCGTTCGCTCGTTTGGATAACGAGCGCTCGTTCGTTTGGAATGTTGAACGAACGGTCAAAAAGTCTTAAGGATAACGAGCGTTCGCTCGTTTGGATAACGAGCGCTCGTTGGTGAGGGTGCTGAGCGAACGGTCAAAAAGTCTTAAGGATAACGAGCGTTCGCTGATTTGGATAACGAGCGCTCTTTGGTGAGGGTGCTGAGCGAACGGACGTTTTGAACGAAAGCAAAATAACGAGCGCTTGGATCGAAAGCAAAATAACGAGCGCTCATTGGTAAAGATAGTGAACAGACGTTCAAAAATGCAAGCTTAAGGACGAACGCTCGTTGTATGAAAAGACGAACGGACGTTCAAAAATTGAAGCTTAAGAACGAACGTTCGTTATTGAAATGGCGAACGGACGTTCAAAAATGGATGCTTAAGGACGAACGTTCGTTATTGTCATGACGAACGGACGTTCAAATGTGGAAGCTTAAGGACGAACGGTCGTTCGTTTGTATAACGAACGCTCGTTAGGTAGAAGCTGAGCGAACGGTCAAAAAAAAGTTTAAGTTTAACGGGCGCTCGTTCACTTTGATAACGAGCGTTCGTGTTGGGGAGAGGGCGAACGAGCGTTCCAAAAAAGGCCCAAGGCCCCCGGACGTACGCTCATTTCTGGGTCAGGCCCAGTGGAATGATTTCTAACCTAGAATTTTCTAGGGGTTCAGAATGTTCATCTTCATTCCCCATTCCCCAGCTTGCTTCTTCTCTGACCCAAGGTCCCAAGCTCTGCACCACGAACTCACCGCCACCTCTGCCATATCCGGCCACCGTCACCTCAACCAGAATAAGCCTTGGCCTCGCCGGCGACACCTCGCGCCACCAGCACCACCGTCAGCCAAAACACCACCGTCTCCACTTCTCTTTCTTCGAAAACCAGAGATTCTCGGGGATGGTTTTCCTCCGAGTTCATCTTCGATCCCCTTCGCGTCATCAACACCCATCATCATCAACTTCACCATTACTAAAACCTCCACGACCACTGCCGCGATAAGGCTCCCCGTGCCTACCTTCGTCTACCTCCTCAGTCACCTCCACCTACCAGGACAACCTTAGCAACGCCGTTGCCACCACCACACAGCAGACTACTACTTCCAAACCGCCAACCACGAAACAATCAACCACTCTCTTCCTCTCAAGCCTGTCCAACGTAGGAGTTCCGTGCCATGGCCTCCATCGTCCCATTCATCCTCACTGGAAGAGCGACTCTAGTGGAGAAGACTTCGAATTTCAAGGGGGTCATTTGAGTTTTGGGACGTAAGGGTTTCACAAAAATGGTGCAATGAATAAAGTGGATATTACTGGGTTAGCGTTTTTTGGCAGTGATTTTTTACTGGGTTTCCAACGAGAGCATGATGTATCGATGATGATAACAGGCGGTCATGGAGAAGAATGAGAATAAAGGATAAGTTGCATACCTGAGAATTCCTCTGATATTCGTCACTTTGGATAACCTCTATCTCCTCCCGATGATCTATTCCCGTCACCCTCTCCAACTTTTTTCTCTGATCTTTCTCTGCTCCTTCCTTCCCAAGATCTTGGGCTCCAATCCCCCCCTAACCACCTGGTCCCTTTTTCTTTTCCCAAAAAATCTTAGAAAATCTTCCTCTAACAAACCGGTCTCCCCTCCTCCAACACGTCTCTCACATACCCCTTTCCCACGTTTTCTCTCTTTTTTCTATTTTTTATTTATTATTTTTTCAATTTTATTTTATTTATTTTTAATTTTAATTTTATTTTTCAATTTTTTTAATTATTTTGATTAAGTGATCCTATTAAAACAAATTGAAGATGAGAAAAATAGAAATCGAAAACAATAAAAATGGAATAAAACAATAAAATAAAGAAAAAAAAAATAATAAAAACACATTTTTTTTTTTTTTACAACCCGGACAAAATTGAGTGTTGACAGCTGCCCCTCTTTACTTAGATATTACTAAATAATATGAAAATTTAATCTTTTCGTATTATTTAAGTAAAGCTAAGTAAAGATAAAGACACTAATTTTGTCCGGGTTTCAATCATGAAAGAAAACGAACAAAATAATTCAAATCACGATGCCAAATGACCAATGTCAAGTAGAGTATCAGTAACAAAAACTAAAACCTGGATTTGACCATTGCCTCGCAAAGGGCCAAACTCACAGAACAGAAATTTAAATCTGACCATTGCCCTGCAGAGGGTCGATAACAGAAAATTAAAACCTGGATTTGACCATTGCCTCGCAGAGGGCCAAACTCACAGAACAGAAATTTAAATTCGACCATTGCCATGCAGAGGGTCAATAACAGAAAATTAAAACCTGGATTTGACCATTGCCTCGCAGAGGGCCAAACTCACAGAACAGAAATTTAAATCCGACCATTGCCATGCAGAGGGTCGATAACAGAAAAATAAAACCTGGATTTGACCATTGCCTCGCAGAGGGCCAAACTCACAGAACAGAAATTTAAATCCGACCATTGCCATGCAGAGGGTCGATAACAGAAAATTAAAACCTGGATTTGACCATTGCCTCGCAGAGGGCCAAACTCACAGAACAGAAATTTAAATCCGACCATTGCCATGCAGAGGGTCGATAACAGAAAATTAAAACCTGGATTTGACCATTGCCTCGCAGAGGGCCAAACTCACAGAACAGAAATTTAAATCCGACCATTGCCATGCAGAGGGTCGATAACAGAAAATTAAAACCTGGATTTGACCATTGCCTCGCAGAGGGCCAAACTCACAGAACGGAAATTTAAATCCGACCATTGCCATGCAGAGGGTCGATAACAGACAACTAAAACCTGGATTTGACCATTGCCACGCAGAGGGTCAAACTCACAGAACGGAAATTTGAATCCGACCATTGCCATGCAGAGGGTCGATAACAGACAACTAAAACCTGGATTTGACCATTGCCACGCAGAGGGTCAAACTCACAGAACGGAAATTTGAATCCGACCATTGCCATGCAGAGGGCCGATAACAGAGGAGAAAAACTTGAATTCGACCATTGCCACGCAGAGGGTCAACAATACAGAGCAACGAGCTGAAATTGACCATTGCCGAGCAGATGGCCAGTAATACAACAACGAGATGGGATTGGACCATTGCTTAGCAGAGGGCCATAAAGCGAAAACTGGATTCGACCAATGCCTTGCAGAGGGCCAATATCGTAGGAGAAAAACTTGAATTCGACCATTGCGAAGCAGAGGGTCGGTAATACAGAGCAACGAGCTGAAATTGACCATTGCCGAGCAGATGGCCAGTAATACAACAACAAGATGGGATTAGACCATTGCTTAGCAGAGGGCCATAAAGCGAAAACTGGATTCGACCAATGCCTTGCAGAGGGCCAATATCGTAGGAGAAAAACTTGAATTTGACCATTGCGAAGCAGAGGGTCAGTATCGCAGAAGAAAACTTGGATTTGAAACTTTCTGAAACGTTGGTAAACACTTAGCAAAACATTGAATAAACTTAAAAGCAAATGTTGTATTAACTTTTTCACAATTTCTGTTGTGCCTAAAGGATTTTTTCAAACAAAATACCTTGCTTATTATGAAATGTATGATGTAATGTCATGAGGGTGCATGAATGAATAAACACATGAAACCTTTGCTTTTCTTTTTTTTTTTTTTTTTTTTTTTTTTTTTTTTTTTGCCACTCTCTCTTAATTAGACTGCCCATGTTTGAAACTCATTGTCAACATTGTCATCAAACCTAATGTACGTTCAAAACGTAATCATAAAATGTCAGGAGACAGTGAGCCCTCTAATGAGAAAGAGAAGGGTGTAACCATGAGTTCAAGTTCTCTTTATCGCTTCCTGCAATCCAATTTGGCCTGAACCCGAGAAGGTGAGGGAAAAATAGGGACGAGAAGTAGATAGCTGAATGATTGTATGTGGAGCTAACATTTGTGTTCTCCTCATCTGGGGAGATATGGTTAACATAGAAACATGTAGGGCCCACAAGACTGCCCCAATTTTGTTGTGCACAAAAAGTACGATTTGGGGAGGTGAAAAGGTTTGGGTAGGAAGGATTGCCCCAGTTGAGGATTCCTTCTTGACATGACGATTGACGGGGAGACTTTACATTGTATTTTCACTTTTCATTTTCAATGTCCTTTCTTTTCTTTTAGCGATGTTATCAGTCACTACATCATTCCTTCCCAGAGTTAAGTTCGTAAGAAAGACCAGGACGAACAATCTTCAGTCGGTGTGGACTTTAATCAGCTTGTAACGTGGCTAAAAGGCAAACGGGTTATGCAAGAAATGGATAATGAAGGCCCAAATAAGTGTTTGACGGTTAAAGTTTTTAAACAAGAATCATTTGCAAGATGCCTAGTCAACTGTCTTTAGAGATTTGAACTTCAGGCATCCTTTATTGTTGTTTTTTTTTCTTTCTTTTTGGATCATTCTTTTTGTTGCCCCTGCTGTGGTCCTTTATGATACTTTCCTTTTCATTTTTGTTTTGTTTTTTTTTTTATTTTTAGAGATTTCCTCCTCAACTTTGGATGCTTATGATGTATGTTTTTGAGTTGACGTCGATATGCTAATGATTTTTGTCTAGGGTAATGAAAAATGATTACGACTTACGGCTCAAAGTGGGTGCAATTGATTAAACTTCTTTTATCATTTGGATAAAGAAAAACGGCCACACGTCATCCTGAAGCTTGCTTGACTTGCTTTCCACAACCTTAACCATGAGACGAAATTCTGTAGCAGTTGACACATCGACTTCATTTTCTTCAAATTTTTTTTTATTTTTTTTTATTTTTTATTTTTTTTTTTTTTTGCTCCCCGATCGCGGATCATTGGGCATGGGTACAATGATGACAACTGCCCCAGTGTTCTATCCACGACAATCCTTTGTTTTGAAGGGAAATGAAAAGGTTAGGGGTTCACACAATAAGAAAGCGGATGCTTTAACGAGAAATGAACACCGGTTACCCCCGAAACTCTGAATCAGGAGAAGACTCTGCATCTTTGCCATTTCCAGTTATTGTGTTTTTTTTTTTTTTTTTTTTTTTTTTTTTTTTTTTTTTTTTTTTGAACGTACTATGCCCTAGACAACCTAATTGACAATGAATTCAACATGTGCATTTTTATTCTCTCCTTTTTTAGTCTTTCACGACATCCCTCAGGAACGAGTTGGTGCCAACCGAATATACCCGTGATGCTTTTACTCATGTGTGCTTGATTATCATTACCTTTATTTTCCTTTATTTACCTAAAAGCTCAGCGCGACATGCAATATTTCAAGAAGCGTGCAAACAAAAATTATGAATGAAACCATGCAGTATTTATTGAATGAAATAACGCAGAGTACAACAGACTTTAAAGATCATGTCAATATCCCTTAATATTGATCCCCTATCACGGAATCATCATGTGTAGAACTTTTTGACTGCACCCGAATTAACCGGTAATGGTAACTCCTCTCCATCCTTCCTTGTGAGAATTAGTGCCCCACCAGAAAATGCCTTCTTCACTACGAATGGCCCTTCATAATTCGGGGTCCATTTGCCTCTATGATCCTTTTGTATAGGCAAGATCATCTTCAACACCAGCTCGCCTTCGTGGAATTCTCTGGGATGCACCCTTTTGTCGAATGCATTTTTCATTCTTCTTAGTTTTTTCGCTTGACTGGAAGGTATTCCGGTTTAAGTGGGAGCTTGTGTTGCACCATATCGGTATCCAAACTTGGCATGTCATTGTAAGACCAAGCGAACACATCCTTAAACTCCTTCAATAGGGCTTGCAACCCTTTCCTCACTTCCTTTTTCATGCCGGTACCGATTTTTACTTCCTTTCTCTCATCATTCTCCCCCAAGTTGAGTATTTCAATCTCCTCCTGATGGGGTTTTATCTCCTTAGATTCTTGTTCCACTAATCTCAACAGTTCTGGAGAGGGTTCCACATCATCTTCGAAATCATCTTCCGTATTATCGATAGGGTGTTCAAAATTAGGAATATCGACATTGTTATTTTCAAAACTTTCATTGTCACGTCAGCATTATTTAAATTTATGAAAAAAAGGAATAAATAAAAAAGGAAAAAAAGTGACTAATGCGAAATGATGATAAAAACAAACAGGATTCGATTATCACGCTGAGCACAAAAACTAAACGTCAACCCGTAAGTCATGAATCCTAAAGCCCCGGGTGAAGCTATAGGATTAATTAAAACTATTACATTTTATTCAAATTAAGCATCACGGGTAAACTCAGAGTTCCAATTGTTGAGTGGTGCACCTGGGGAGCCGGCCCGCACGAAACTTGAGCATTCAAAGCTATCTTCATCCTCCATGGCTGTTATATGGCCCGTGTTCATCCTCGATGGCATTCGTTGAGGCACTCTCATGCCCAGAAAGTGGGTTAGTCTCAATGCTGGGTTTATCTTCTTGAAACTTTAACCACCCAGAGTCGATTAGAGTCTGTACTTTGTGTTTAAAAGCCAGACATCTCTCAGTTGAATGACCAACACCTCCCCCATGATAACTACATTTGGCCTCTGCATCATAACCCCTGGGATACGGAGGTTGCATGGGCTTCATTGGACAAATAGCAACCAAACCCCTTTGGACGAGTTGAGGTAACAATTCTGTGTAAGTTGTAGGGATAGGGGTGAAATTAACAAATTGGTTCCTTCTTGGGTAAGTATTTTGGCCCGCATTCTGATTTGGACCTGCAATTGCCCCAGCCCTCCAAGTATCAGTTGGGGGCAATGGCGGTTGATAATACCCTTGTTGTTGTTGAGGCCTGGCTTGATGAGCAAACGCCGCATTAGCTGCAAGAGGGGGTTGCCCCAAGCATGGTCGGAAGCTATGAGCGGAAGCTTGACCTCTCGATACAGGCATTGCTGATGCCGCATGTACATCCCCTTCCTTCTTCTTTCCCGCATTGAAATTGGTTTTTTTGTAATTTGCAGTTGCGGGCGAACTGTATGCAATTTTCCCACTTTTAACCCCAATTTCTATCCTTTCGCCTATTATAATGATATCAGCGAAATTGGCAGACACGTTCCCGATCATGTGCTCGTAAAATGGCGGCTGGAGAGTGTTCACAAACATTGCCACCATTTCTCTATCATACAAAGGTGGTTCGACTTGTGCAGCTAACTCTCTCCACCGTTGGGCATACTCCTTGAAAGTTTCGTTGTCCTTCTTTGACATATTTTGCAGCTGTAAACGATCTGGTGCAACATGGGTATTGTATATGTACTGCTTCACAAAAGCATCAGCCAAGTCCGCCCAACAACGAATTCGAGCCGGCTCCAAATGGGTATACCAATTTAATGCCACTCCAGCCAAACTATCTTGAAAAACATGAATGAGCAGCTGCTCATCATAAGCATATGCAGCCATCTTTCTGCAAAACATGGTCAGATGGTTCTTAGGGCATGTATTTCCCTTATACTTCTCAAAATCTGGCGCCTTGAACTTATGTGGAATTTTGACGCCAGGAACCAAGCTCAATCTAGAAACATCACCAAATCCATAACTTTCATACCCCTCAACAGCCCTCAATCTTGCCTCTAGGCTCTCGAGTTTATCCTTTGCCCCGTCAACATTACCATTTACCCCCTGAAACGAGGTACGTGGTGCAGCCCCTGTAGAAAAGCCCTCTCCGGTAATCACAGGCGGCACCGGAGTTACTCGTATTCCATCAGACATGCTTGCATGCATTCCTTCATTTACCAGGGGTGCGGACATTACAACAGGTCCCTGAATACTGATTGGCGGTACGTTGGCAGTGGTAGGGAAAGAGAATGAAGCCTGCTCCCCTTCTGCGTATTCTCCCACAGGTGGGGTGTAACCTGGGGGTAATCCATACATTGGGAACGGAACAGATTGGCTCCCAGCATTGAACAACGGAGGGTAATATTGAGCATTTCCCTCAACTTGCGAAGACGTCGCCCCTCCCGTAGTCTTTAGGGCTTCGAGAGCCGCCAAAATCTGGGCCATTTGATCCTTCAACTGGTTGACATCAGCCTTAATAGATTCGTGTGACTGCTCCCAATTCTCCATGACCTTTGAGTTAGCTCTGGTCCTGTACGGATGTCGTGGAAGATTTGCCGTTGTTTTCTCACTTGTACTGCTGCTTATTATTATTTTTTTTATTAAATTAAATTAGATAAGGATGAAAAATGCAAAACAAAAGAAAACATGATGCATGCTAGTGATAAGTGGAAATCACAGGATAACGATGACAATACTGATGGAAAATTAACACAAGCCGATACCAACAAACATCCCTTATCTTTCATTTAAAGGAAATTTGATCCATTACATAGTCTAAGGAACAAAACACATAATTCTGATGTACATCAATCCCGCGCCCGGGCAGTGAAAGATCTCATCTCTCCCACCAACCATTTACAATGATTAATAAACAATTCTATTTCCGCTGGTGAGTTACAAAAATGAGTGCTTGCTTCAGCATTCGACACCATCCTGGGGATGTCTTCAATTGCCCCGTTTGCCAAAGCAGCCAACTGAGAGAATCTTTCCTTCCAGTGCTTTACAGCCATTTCTTGCTCGGCGATGTGCTCTTCCATTCGCTTTATCAAGGCCTGATGCCTTTCTTCAAAATCTATCGACCTCCATTGCTCCTCCTGTTCCTCGATATATTCCTCCATTTGTTTTATCAGAGTTCGATGCTCTTCCTCCGCTTCCGTTAGCTTCCAACGCTCCCTATTCATATCCGCCTCAAACGACATGGCCATCTCTTTCATCTCATGCCCCGCTTTTTCTATCTGAATCTGCGCTTCTCTTAATCTCTTCAGGGCTTCTCGTTTATCTCTTTTGGCTTCTTCGTAGAGGTGCTTCCACTCCTTTCCCTCTTCTAAAGCCACCTTCTTCTCATTTACCCTCATGGATAATTCCTTACTCGCAGCTGCCAGATCCTGTTTCACTCGAAATGTGTAATCCCTCTCAGCCTTCTGGCTTTTGACAAGGTTTTCATAAGCCCGCGACTTTTCTTCATTATCATTTTTCATATCCACAAGATCATTACGCGCCCTTTGTAATTCATTCTCCAACCTAGCATTTCTCACCTTCAATTTCTCCATCTCAGCCTTCAATTGTTGCACCTCTTCACTTTCTGGGGCTTGAGATGGTCCTTCACTAGCTAATTGATCCTTGATTGGCTTGAAAGGCAACTTGACTACTTTCACTCTCTCCAGAATCCAGGTGTGATAACTAACACTGCTATCCACTACTCCATCCCTCAAGTCCTTCTCTGCTCGAACAACATTTTCCCAGGCGCTTTTAACCTTTCTTAACAGTTCGATGAAATGCCCGTCTTCGTAATAAATGAATAGGGTAGCAAGGTAATCTGATGAAGGTGCCCCTTTTATAGGATGCCCAAATTGTCTTTGCACCAAAAGGGGGTTGTAATTGATACAGTGTCGGGCACCTATGAGAGGTACATTAGGAAAACTACCACAATGTTGTATAGCCAGTTTATTTCCAAGCCAAGGAAGGCGCCATTTTATACTTCTTTCGCTCAAGCCGGCAAGGGATCGGGCCCAATCGTTTCCTCCTTTACCTTTAAGCCCTTGGTGTGACAAATTCTCCGATAGACTCTTAACGTCGACCATCTCTTTAAACACGCGCGTTGTCATCCATGTATACAACGCCGGTAAGCAACAAAGAATCTTCTTTCCCTTTCTCTCATGGCAAAAACTTAAAGTCCCATAAACATCTGCAAGAACTGCTGTTACAGGATTCTCTGATCTGGTTTTACTCGCCACGAAGACGTCTATCGCGGTGTAATCCACAAATTCTTCTATTTTGGGAAACAAGACAATGCCATATATGGTGAGGGCTAATACATCCATGAAAGTTTCCCAATCTTCTTTATCAGCCAGATGATGTAAATACTGCTCTAGATATCCCTGTGATAACCCATGCACTTGATTCCTCATCATCATCCTGTCTTCAAGCTCCTTGGGATGTAATTTCATGATGGTAGCAATAGTGGGTATAGAGGCATGATGCTCTAAATGTTGGTAGGGAGTGGTGCCCTCCAATGGCAAACCCAAGATATGCTCGAACTCCTCTATGGTTGGCGCCAACTGAAAGTCTTGAAATGTGAAACATCGAAGCGGAGAATCATAATATTGTGCCAAGGCTGTGATAGCGGGTATTTGTACTTCAACCTCCATTAAATTCAACAAATTTCCATATCTTCTCTGAAAGGTTTCTCTCTTTATAGTCTTAAGCCTTTTGCCCAAGTTTATCAGCCCGGTCAAATTTCCAACATGAGTCCTTAGACTATACTTCTTTCTTAAATCGGAAGAGTCGGCATGCCGTGTAGCATCGGATCTTGTGTTAACATCCATCTCGTATGAAGTCAAGTAGGTACCTGTGATTTCCCTTAAAATTAACATGTTACTAAATGATGTATGAATATGATGCATGATAATAAAATAACATGACAAAACAAAACACATACATGGTATGAAATGTAATATCATAAAAAAAACGAACAGCGTGAGGGTTACAGAAGCATATATTCCTCCCATCGTGCCCTACCAAAGGTTCATTGCTTTCAGTTCAAGGTCAAGTATATGCAATCTCACAAAGATGGTTCCCTGAACCTAAAGGTCAAAGGTCACTAGAGCTATGGCCCCCTTCATAGCATTTACACAACAGTCGAGTAATCAACTAGGTGTGAAAATACATATGAAGAGAACAGACTCTAGCTGGAGTTCTCACGATAGCCAAACAGGAAGTACATCCCAGAGTGACACCGCTACACAACTCCTCTAATTCTAAGCTACGCTCAGACCCGGGTATAGGGCCCCACTCATGATATGCCAAAAGTGTGTGTGTGAAGGGAGGAAATTATGCACACCCAAACCCTCACCTGCAAAACAACCAGAAAAATTCCCAGGCAGATATAAACATATTGTCTACCCTAGGGTTCAATATTCCACAGTTATTGCAGTTATTCCGAATATCACACATATATAGAGAAAAGGGAAAGAAAAACACAAAGCAAAACCACATCAAATTCGCGCATCTAATTAAATGGCTCGACTCTCTGAAGAGGTCCCCAGTGGAGTCGCCATCTGTCGCAACCGGAATCGCGACGGGACGACGATCCAAAAAGAAACGGGTTTCGAAAAGAGATTTGGAGTCGCCACCATAGTTTATTCTGGAAAACTACGGAAAAACCATAAAATAATAAGACCCGGTCCACGAAAACCAGATTCTGGGTTCGGGAGTCGGTTACGCGTAGGGAAGGTATTAGCACCCTACAGCGCCTGCCCGAAGGCAGTACCTTTAACTAAATGCGCGAATGTGATGTGGTTTTCAAAATATTTAATTATCCCCTAAAATAAAATTATAAATAAACAAAATATATTTTTTAGTTTTTTGGGCCCGACAAGGATTGACCTTGCTCCTACGTATTCTCATTCAAAATGAGAAATCAGGGTTACGTAGTTCTAGGTTGAAAGACTGTTTGTTGTGTGAAACTAGATGTTTTTAATTTTTGAAGATTTTATGTTTTTAATATTTTCAAGAAAAAGAAGGTAATGAGTACTAGGCCGACGCGAACGGTCGCACGAGTATTCATACCTTTAAAATGATATTTAAATATTTTTAATTATTTTTTTTAAAAGAGAGATAACGATATTAAGCACTAGGACGATGCGAACGATCACACGAGTACTCATACCGTTATCTACTTATTTAGGAAAACTTAAGAGTATTGAGTGCTAGGCTGATGCGGACGATCGCACGAGCACTCATACCCTCGTTTAATATTACATAAGAGAGAAAGGTATTGAACACTAGGACGATGCGAGCGATCACACGAGTGTTCAACCTTTAAAACATATTTTTGAAATTTTATTTAAGAAGAAGAAAAGGTTTTTAGCACAAGGACGACGCGAACGGTCACACGTGCGCTTAAACCTTTAAATATTTTGGTAATAATTTTTATAAGAAAGACGAAAAGGTTTTCTAGCACAAGGACGACGCGAGCGGTCACACGTGTGCTTAAACCTTTTCAAAATATTTTTATTTAATTTTTTAACTTTTGTAAAAGAAAAGGAAAAGATTTTCAGCACAAGGCCTACGCGAGCGGTCGCACGTGTGCTTAAACCTTTTCAAAATATTTTTATTTAATTTTTTAACTTTTGTAAAAGAAAATGAAAAGATTTTCAGCACAAGGCCTACGCGAGCGGTCGCACGTGTGCTTAAACCTTTTCAAAATATTTTTATTTAATTTTTTAACTTTTGTAAAAGAAAATGAAAAGATTTTCAGCACAAGGCCTACGCGAGCGGTCGCACGTGTGCTTAAACCTTTTCAAAATATTTTTATTTAAACTATCAATTTTGTATTATTAAATATATATTTTAAGATAAGTAAATGTCTAAAATAGAACAAAATAAAATAAGACAATAAAGAAAAATAAATAAGCAAAAGAAATTGGAGAGGCTGAACGAACGCTGGGAAGAGATTCAGAATAACGAGCGTTCGTTAAGTAAAGAACGAACGTTCGTTGGGGAAGAGGACGAACGTCCACTGGGGAACATAACGGACGGACGTTTAGAAATGTGAGCTGAATGACGAGCGTTCGTCGAGAGATATGACGAACGGACGTTGAGAACGAAGGCTCAATGACGAACGCTCGTTGAAGGCATGACGAACGGACGTTGAGAAATTAAGGCTGAGTAACGAGCGTTCATAGGTTCGGAAACGAACGCTCGTTCGTTTGGATAACGAGCGCTCTTCAGGGAGAAGATTTGAACGAACGGTCAAGAAGGCTTAAGGTAACGAGCGTTCGCTAGTTTGGATAACGAGCGCTCGTTGGTGAGAAGGTTGAGCGAACGGTCAAAAAGTCTTAATGATAACGGGCGTTCACTCGTTTGGATAACGAGCGCTCGTTCGTTCGGAATGTTGAACGAACGGTCAAAAAGTCTTAAGGATAACGAGCGTTCGCTCATTTGGATAACGAGCGTTCGCTCGTTTGGATAACGAGCGCTCGTTCGTTTGGAATGTTGAACGAACGGTCAAAAAGTCTTAAGGATAACGAGCGTTCGCTCGTTTGGATAACGAGCGCTCGTTGGTGAGGGTGCTGAGCGAACGGTCAAAAAGTCTTAAGGATAACGAGCGTTCGCTGATTTGGATAACGAGCGCTCTTTGGTGAGGGTGCTGAGCGAACGGACGTTTTGAACGAAAGCAAAATAACGAGCGCTTGGATCGAAAGCAAAATAACGAGCGCTCATTGGTAAAGATAGTGAACGGACGTTCAAAAATGCAAGCTTAAGGACGAACGCTCGTTGTATGAAAAGACGAACGGACGTTCAAAAATTGAAGCTTAAGAACGAACGTTCGTTATTGAAATGGCGAACGGACGTTCAAAAATGGATGCTTAAGGACGAACGTTCGTTATTGTCATGACGAACGGACGTTCAAATGTGGAAGCTTAAGGACGAACGGTCGTTCGTTTGTATAACGAACGCTCGTTAGGTAGAAGCTGAGCGAACGGTCAAAAAAAAGTTTAAGTTTAACGGGCGCTCGTTCACTTTGATAACGAGCGTTCGTGTTGGGGAGAGGGCGAACGAGCGTTCCAAAAAAGGCCCAAGGCCCCCGGACGTACGCTCATTTCTGGGCCAGGCCCAGTGGAATGATTTCTAACCTAGAATTTTCTAGGGGTTCAGAATGTTCATCTTCATTCCCCATTCCCCAGCTTGCTTCTTCTCTGACCCAAGGTCCCAAGCTCTGCACCACGAACTCACCGCCACCTCTGCCATATCCGGCCACCGTCACCTCAACCAGAATAAGCCTTGGCCTCGCCGGCGACACCTCGCGCCACCAGCACCACCGTCAGCCAAAACACCACCGTCTCCACTTCTCTTTCTTCGAAAACCAGAGATTCTCGGGGATGGTTTTCCTCCGAGTTCATCTTCGATCCCCTTCGCGTCATCAACACCCATCATCATCAACTTCACCATTACTAAAACCTCCACGACCACTGCCGCGATAAGGCTCCCCGTGCCTACCTTCGTCTACCTCCTCAGTCACCTCCACCTACCAGGACAACCTTAGCAACGCCGTTGCCACCACCACACAGCAGACTACTACTTCCAAACCGCCAACCACGAAACAATCAACCACTCTCTTCCTCTCAAGCCTGTCCAACGTAGGAGTTCCGTGCCATGGCCTCCATCGTCCCATTCATCCTCACTGGAAGAGCGACTCTAGTGGAGAAGACTTCGAATTTCAAGGGGGTCATTTGAGTTTTGGGACGTAAGGGTTTCACAAAAATGGTGCAATGAATAAAGTGGATATTACTGGGTTAGCGTTTTTTGGCAGTGATTTTTTACTGGGTTTCCAACGAGAGCATGATGTATCGATGATGATAACAGGCGGTCATGGAGAAGAATGAGAATAAAGGATAAGTTGCATACCTGAGAATTCCTCTGATATTCGTCACTTTGGATAACCTCTATCTCCTCCCGATGATCTATTCCCGTCACCCTCTCCAACTTTTTTCTCTGATCTTTCTCTGCTCCTTCCTTCCCAAGATCTTGGGCTCCAATCCCCCCCTAACCACCTGGTCCCTTTTTCTTTTCCCAAAAAATCTTAGAAAATCTTCCTCTAACAAACCGGTCTCCCCTCCTCCAACACGTCTCTCACATACCCCTTTCCCACGTTTTCTCTCTTTTTTCTATTTTTTATTTATTATTTTTTCAATTTTATTTTATTTATTTTTAATTTTAATTTTATTTTTCAATTTTTTTAATTATTTTGATTAAGTGATCCTATTAAAACAAATTGAAGATGAGAAAAATAGAAATCGAAAACAATAAAAATGGAATAAAACAATAAAATAAAGAAAAAAAAAAAATAATAAAAACACATTTTTTTTTTTTTTACAACCCGGACAAAATTGAGTGTTGACAATATATATATATATATATATATATATATATATATATATATATATATATATATATATATATATATATATATTTTGTATTTACATAGCTAAATGTACTTTTACAATGAGTTTTTTTCTACTCCACGAACTTCTACTACTTGGTACACATATGTTTGTCATCTAGACACTTGTCCTTTACTAAATGAGCAGGTAGGGTGCCTACAAAATATTTTTCGATGCTCAAGTCAATGTTATGAGTAAGATATTCTATTAAAATATGGTTAATGCAAAAGTGAAGTCAAAACTCAATTAAAATAATATTTATAGGAGTATTTCACTAACCTTGGGCCCTTACCTAGATGAGCCTTGATTATGAGCTCATTGGCTCAATGGACACTTTGCTTGTGGCGATCTGCAACCAATTTTAGCTAAGTTACGTATTGTGTTGATGTCTTCTATAGACAAAAATAGGTACCGATAGGCAGCACTCAACTTTAATGAGGAGTGCGTCTATCAGCGAATGCCACTTAGCCTTCGATTGGGGAACACGGTACTCGGTGTTCGACCATCAGTATCTGTTATGTAGCATATTGAGCTTACTCCCTTGAGATGCAGTCATAAGTCTTTGGTAGACAAGTTATCCTCTATCTGGTATAAGGTATCCGATATTAGGTATTCGACATGAGGTATCCAATATGTGTTTGGTTAAGCAATCATCTTTAGGTCATAGTTGATAGGATCGAAGAGTCTTTGACCATACACATACATATATTATCACTTTCTTGAATATCATTTTCCTTTTACTATTAACCTTATCATGTTTTTGCTAGGTTAATTATTTTATGAGAAGTATTTTAATACACTTGTATACAAAGACCATTTTATAATTTTATATAGACTCTTATGTCTGCTAGGACATTTATGGTAATGTAAAATGTTAATTTTAAATATTTAGATTAATGTAAACAAAAAAGTGTGCTACATGTAATATATTTAATTTGAGAGATTAAAACATGATCATACTTTGTATATAAAATGCAAGTTCTTCTTCAAATAGATGTAATATATTTAATTTGAGAGATTAACACATGATCATACTTTATATATAAAATGCAAGTTCTTATGCAAATAGCATATTATGAAAGACAAAGGTATTCCGTCTCTTAGACGATAGAACCTTAACAATTTTGTTTTTATCTTTAATAAGTGTTGTGATACTCAAACATTACACATAGCCTTAAATTAACATTGTACTTCACTAACATCTTTATGTATTTTCTATGTTACAAAAAATGTCCATTTCTTATATTTGACCAAGAGGATTAGAAAAAACTTACATTACATCGATGATCTCTTGGAACCTGAGTTAAAGTTTTTTTTCTTCAACAACTCCTATGTGCGTACGCTCCTTCTCTGCAACCATGGAAGCTCCCAGAAGCTCTTTCCTCTTTTCGCGTTGTGTCTCTCTCTCTCTTCGTACCATTTATGGTATTAGAGCAAGTTTAAGGCCTGCTCTGCTTCCGTTGTGCCCAACCTTCCGCAAACAACATTCTTGTTTCCTTCTTGCTTCAATCTTGGTGTGAATGGAACACATGGATCAATCAATCCTACCAATCCTTTTTATCTACATCCTGGAAAAAATCCAGGCCTCACTCTTATTTCTCAAGTCCTAAATGAGACCAACTATTCTTCTCGGGGCAGAAGTATGAGAAGGGCTCTCCTCTCCAAAAACAAAGTAAAATTCATAGATGGATCTATCAAGAAACCTCCAAGGGATGATGCTATTTTTGATGCTTGGGAAAGATGCAATATGATGGTCCTTTCTTGGATCATAAAGACACTTTCTTCACAAATTGCAGAAAGTGTAATATATGTTGAAGATCCCAAAGAGTTGTGGGATGAATTAAAAGAAAGATTCTCAAAAGGTGACTACTTTAAAATTTCATATTTGCTTCAGGACATCCATTCAATAAAACAAGGAAAAAGAAATGTTAGCCAATTCTTTACAGATTTAAAGATTCTTTGGGAAGAATTAGAATCTCTTAGACCTATACCTAGTTGTACATGTAACATTCCTTGCAACTGTGAATTGTCAAAAATCTCTCTCAAATACAGAGAAATAGAGCATGTAATATGCTTTCTGAAGGGGCTGAATGACACTTACAACACTGAGAACTCAGATTCTCTTAATGGAACCTCTCCCTAGCATCAACTGTGTCTTTTCCCTCATCATGCAACAAGAAAGGCAAGAAAGACAAGACACATGGACCACCAATTAGAATATTGCCAACTAGAATACTGAAACCAAGATTTTGGTTAATGCTGCAAACAAATACAGCCACTAGAAACCTGAGCAAACCTGGAGGGGACAGGTACGTGGTGCTGGATCACGTGGATCAGGAAGAGGGAGAGGAAGAAACTCTAATTATGGGAAACAATGCTCATACTGCCACAAAATGAACCATACTATAGATGAATGTTATTCTAAGCATGGTTATCCACCATGGTACAAAAAGAATGACAACAATCAGGACAAAGGATTGTAGAGTTATTGGAGTTGTACCAACATCTGTAAGAGTGATTCTGACCCAAAAGGTATACAACCCACTCAACAAGCCAACAATAGTACTGCCTTCAATTCTTTTACCCTAGAACAAATGCAAAAGATTCTCAAAATGATAGAAAAGGATAATAATCCTTCACACAAGGTCAATCAAGTACAAAGAAACACTATGGAAGGCAAGCAAGGTAAGGGTAACTCTTCTTGGATTATTGACACTAGAGCCACTGACCATGTGACTCATGAGAAAGAACAATTTGTTACCTTTTATAAAATAAAACCTATATATGTTAAACTTCCAAATAATTCCACTGTCATTGTTGAACATGCTGGAACTATACAATTTTCTAAAGATTTTGTCATTTTTAATGTCTTATATATTCCTGATTTCTCTTTTAATTTAATTTCTGTCCATAGTCTAATTAAGGACTTAAACTACACACTAACTTTTTCCTCTGAGATGTGTCAGATAATGGACAGCTCTACATTGAAGATGTTTGGGCATGCTAACATCTCCCAGGGACTTTATTACTTACAACTTTTTCCCATCTCTGACCAAAACTTTGTTCACAAATCTGTTTTCTCCTATGAGCGTGTTAATGTACATTTGTGGCACTATAGATTAAGCCATCCAGGACACAAAACTATAGAACGAATATGTAAAAGTTTTCCTTATGTGCAAATGACTTCTAATATTGTTTGTGATACTTGCCACTATGCTAAACAACATAAATTGCCCTTTTCTAAGAGTGTTTCTTTGTCCAACGAATGTTTTGACATAATTCACTGTGATATTTGGGGTCCTATCTCTACTCCTTCCATTCATGGTCATAAATATTTCCTTACTATAGTTGATGATTGCAGTAGACATACTTGGGCTTTCTTAATGCATAATAAAGGTCAAACTAGAAATCTGTTACAAAATTTAGTTTAATAAGTCTATTAAAACTGTTAGATCTGATAATGGACTTGAATTTAATTGTGTTGCTTTGTATGATTCTCATGGCATTAATCACCAAAAAAGCTATGTTGAAACTCCTCAACTGAATTCTGTTGTGGAGCGCAAACACCAGCACATTCTAAATGTAACCCGTAGCCTTCTTTTTTAGTCCAATGTTCCTAATGCTTATTGGTCCTATGTTGTCACTCATGCTATATATCTAATAAATAGGCTGCCTTCTACTGTTCTTAATGGAAAAACTCCTCATGACATAATGTATGATGCCACTCCCACTTATCTCAATTTAAAAACTTTTGGGTGTTTGTGTTTTGCTTCTACTCTTGCAAATAACAGGAGTAAACTTGATCCCAGAGCTAGGAAGGGAGTCTTTCATGGTTATAAGAATGATGTCAAGGGTTATATTGTGCTTGACATCAATACTAGGGAACTTTTCTTAAGCAGGAATGTGGTCTTCTATGAAGATGTTTTTCCCTATAAAGACCAACAAAGCAGTAGGGAAACCCACGACAAGGAAGAAGACAAAATTGCCTTTCTTAATGACCTTATATGCAATTATAATCCAATTGACATTGAAAGACTAGCTGAAAGGGATACTGATGACCAGAGGCATACTGAACTTGCTGATACTAACAGTAACAACAACAACCCTACTGAAGGAGAAGAAAATTGCAATAAGAGAAGATCTGTCAGAGTCCGACGCACTCTAGAATACCTAAATGACTATGTGCATCAGGTTAATCAATCCTTGTGTATGAAAAATGTTTTAAGAACCCCTTATCCCATTTCTAACGTGTTGTCTTATAATTCCTTATCCAAGAAACACCTAAAATATACTCTAGCCATAACTGCCAACAATGAACCTCACTCTTATGATGCGGCTAAAGACACACATGAATGGGCAGATGCCATGCAAAAAGAGATAAAGGCCTTACAAGAGAATAATACTTGGTATCTAACTCAACTTCCTGCTGGAAAGACTCTCATCGGCTATAGATGGGTATATAAGACCAAATATAGAGCTGATGGGACCATAGAAAGATACAAGGCCGGACTGGTTGCCAAAGGGTATACACAACAATAGGGAATAGATTTTTTGGATACTTTTTCTCCACTTGCTAAGCTTACTACTGTCAGGTTACTCATTGCTCTTGCTGCCTCAAAGAATTGGTTCTTTCACCAGCTTGATGTGGACAATGCTTTCCTACATGGTGACCTAAATGAAGAAGTCTACATGGAACCTCCACTTGGTCTACATGTCCATGAAGAAGGTCAGGTTTGCAGGTTTACCAAGTCTCTATATGGACTGAAACAAGCCAGTAGGCAATGGTTTGAGAAATTATCTTCCTTCCTTATGTCTGTCAATTATATACAATCTAAATCTGACCACTCACTCTTTATTAAAAGAACATCTATAGATTTCACAGCTCTACTTGTCTATGTAGATGATATCATTTTAGCAGGAAGTTCCATGACAGAAATCAATCACATAAAGGCCCTCTTGCACAACAGATTTCAGATCAAGAACCTAGGAGAACATAAATACTTCTTAGGCTTTGAGGTTGCGAAATCTAAAAAGGACATTCACCTTTGTCAAAGGAAATATGACCTAGACATCCTTGAAAAAACGGGGATGTTGGGATGCAAGCCTTGTTCTACCCCTTTTTTAAAGGATACTAACTCACTATATAAAGCAGAGAGTTACCTTGACAATCCAAACTCCTATAGAAGGTTAATAGGGAAGTTGCTCTATCTTACCAATACTAGACCTGACTTATGTTTCTCTATTAATTTGCTAAGTCAATTTATGCAAAAACCCACTAATTATCACTATCAAGCTATGCAGCACATACTTAGGTACATCAAGTCCAACCTTTCACAAGGACTCTTTTTTGCTGCTGACTCACAAATACAAATAAAAGCCTTCAGTGACTCAAACTGGGCTACTTGTCCTACCACCAGAAGATCTACTACTGGTTTTTGCATCTTTCTTGGGACTTCTCTCATCTCGTGGAAGTCAAAAAAGAAGAGCACGGTTTCCAGATCTTCAACATAAGCTGAATATCGCGCTTTAGCTGCTGCCATTTGCGAAATACAGTGGATCCATTACCTTCTTCAAGATCTTCACGTTCAAGACACTGCCATTCCCGCTCTTTATTGCGACAACAAATCTGCAAGGCACATAGTTCAGAACCAAAGCTTCCACGAAAGGACGAAACACATAGAACTTGATTGCCATGTCGTTCAAGAGAAGATTTAGGCCAAACTCTTGCATCTTCTTCCCATCCGTTCAGAAGAACAGTTAGCTGATGTTTTTACTAAGTTTTCTCATCGGGTTAGGTTCCGATCTATCATCCCTAAGCTCGGATTAGTGAGTATACACCATCCAACTTGAAGGGGGGCTACTAAGTTGGTTAGAATTAGTTAGTTTGTTAAGATTACTACTTAAATGCAGTAATCAATCTATATCCTAACAGTTTTTAGTCTGTTAGGGTTCCTATTATTTTTCTCCCTTCCGATTGTAAGAATCCTATAAATAGGGTTTCTCTTTTTTCCTTTTTCCCTTATTGTAACGATATATTGAACATACTACAGAGTAAAGATTCAAGATTGCTTTCTTACCTGCTTTTATGCATTCTTCACCTGTGTGATTTTCCCCCATGTGCGTACGCTCCTTATTTGCGACCATGGAAGCTCCCAGAAGCTCTTTCCTCTTTTCGTGTTGTCTCTCTCTCTCTTCGTACCATTCCTAATAAAAAATACATGCACTTCCACAATTGTATATTTACATATTTATTACATTAAATAATATTTTATTATAAAAACATGGCAAAAAAATTCATAAGATTGAATTGTATTTCAAGAGTTTTCAAAAACATTTCATAAAGATTGATTCGATAAATGTTAATAGATGAAGTTTAATATTACATAGACACTTTGTCAAGCAAAATTTCTTAAGAATTGTGATCGATAAAAAGTCGTCAAATACAATTTCAAACTAACATAAGTTCTATCTAAAATTATTTCTGTGATTATTCTTGCAAATCTCTTCTTTCAAAGTTAGTTACAAATCAATAATATGTAATGTTGAAAGATTAAGGGATTAGAAAAATTTGCACAATATATTTTTTAAATCAATTTATCTGATATTCCTACACTATATTTAGTTCTTGATCAACACAAATAACTTTAACTAAAACATACTATTATTGAAAAAATACAAGTATTATTTGTATCTAAACAATTTTGGTTAAACAATAAATATTCAAAACTACTCATAACTAAAACAAAGTATTATGTAGCCTTAATCATAACTAAATTTGAGTATTTTTTAGACCTAATAACTCTTGGCTAAATAACCACTTAGTATTTTTTTAGAATGCAATTATTTGATTAAATAATACACTTGACGTTGTTGTTTAAGTACAAAATAAAAAATCAACAATAATATTAAACTTTGATTTAACATTTTCTTATAAAAATATATACAGCTGCTTGAGTTTTAAAATAAAGTAATAAAATAGAACTTAAATGAATTTAAAGAATGTAATTATAACTTGTTAATACATTGTTAATGTAGTACTTAAAAAAAGCAGTAGACAGTATAGTCACCAATGAAAGAAAGTATTGAAAACCTAATTTAGTAGTATTGTTCACAATGCGAGGGCCATAATGAAACAATATGTCAAAATCACAATGAATAAATGTCAAACTTTATTTTTAAATAGATATGAAAAGTCATGAACTTATTACCTTGGCTACGTCCAAATACAATTAATAGCTAACAAGAAGCTCACATCATATCACGTATAGATACATTTAATTGGTGATGGTGATGCGGGTTTGACATGGTCTATCTATCATATTGCATGATTGAGGTGAGAAATTGGGAAGCCCATGTGAGAAGAAAAAGATACGAATTCTGCTTCACCACTAAACCCACCTACTACCATAACTGGGCCTGCCTGGTTTAGTTAGTTGCGCTCATTGCAGGAGCCCACAACAACAAGAAAAGAAAAGGCAATTTTTAAATCTTGCAATGGTGGGCCTGGGCCCATTCCGAGAAGTCTCTGTTGGGTGCCATGTTTAAAAGATGACGCTTTAGGCTTGTCTTGTTCTAAGAGGTTGTTTGCCACGTGTCGGCGTGATGATTAAGGGAAGAGTTTCATGGGAATGAAAATTACAGAGTGGCCGAACATAGCTGTCTTGTGGGCCCCATAGTCCGACAAGATGTTGAATGTGGCATGATATGGTACATGCTGAGCCCATTGCTACATCCCATCCGCATCTTTATTTGATGTCCCATCATTAAATTCACCGCTCTTTGTCATCGTCAAAATGAGTTCCTTCATTTTAATGCCTGTTTGAGAAGATTTAAAAATAAAGTATGAATTATTTTTTTTGAAAGAATTTAAAGATGATTAAAAATAGATTTTAAATTAAAATATGAAAAATTTTGTAAAGAATTTGATTAATATAATAAATTAAAAAACTATTTTAATAGATAGAAAATGAAAATTACAAAATTACCAATAATATAAGTAATATATTTTTTTACAAAAAAATTAAGTCTTAGGAGCATATTTGATAAATTTTTTTATATCTAAACTTATGTTGTTCAAGAGAAAATAAATTTTAGAAAAAAGTCAAGCACATATTTTACATTAAGAGGAAAAAATGTAAGAAAGAAAACTTTTGATATATTAAACATTTTCTTTACTTGTTTAGAAAGATATTGAAAAATAAATAAAAGTTTTAAACAATTCACATGCATATTTATTTCCTCTTTAGTTATTTAAGATGAAAATTGCATGAGGCATTATTAAAAAAAGTTATAATATAAAAATGATAAAGTAGTAAATTGTTAAAAAATATAGATTGAAACACAGATTTTTATAGATAATAACGTGAGATATATTTATTTTTATTTTATTTATACTTATCATAACATTATTTTCATTATTTTCTATTTGATGTAGTTATAGTTGTATATCATTTATGTTCAAAGAAATAATTAATATAGAAAAAAAAATAACGTGAAAGGATAAGAAAAAGAAAAAAATAATAAAGTAGAATGATTTGCTAGTTAACCTTTTTCTATCAAATAATAATTCTTAATATTGAAGGAATCCATTTCAAGTCCTGAAATCCAGTACATTATCTTGTAATTAATTACACAAGTTTTGGAATCAGTTACATGAGCTTTGGAATTAGATACGCGAGTTCTGAAACTCGATAGGCCACCTTTTAGAATTGGATATGCAACCTCTTGGAATTGGATACGTGAATGGATTCCAATTCGTATGCTGATTTGTGGAATAGGTTATAAGTACAAGGGAATCAGTTCCTCCTTCGTCTTCAACCTCAACTCGAGCTTTATGAGAATGGATGTCCATGACAATGTAATCAATTCCTTTGTTTCATTGATTCTCAAAAGTTGGATGCAAGTAAAAAAACGTTATTCGAGGGCAAAATCAATTTTTTAGCCTCATAACCCTCAAATCCCAGCAAACTAGTGAACATTGGAAAAATTTTGAATCCCGCAAATCATTCCTTTCCATCGCATCCAAATACATGAAAATGAACACTGCTCATACCACGAATCCATCTACGACAAACTTCATGAATAATTAATCATTGATGCATATGTTTCTTATTAACAAAATCTAACCAATTATTAAACATCTGAACTATAATACTTCAAGTTCGCTCATCCTAACCTATCGATTAGTTTTGAACTCGTTGATTGTATGAAAAGAATTCAATTTAAATATTTTAAGGAAAATATCATATTAAAATTTTATAAATTAAATCAATTAAGTTAGAGAAGAGATTTTGATATAAGTGATAAGAGTGGATGAGTTTCTTTGATCAGTTTGAAAAACTAAAAGTTTAAAATAATTTTAGAAGAAATTCAATGTTGAATAGAATTTTAGGAAGACAAAATATAAGTTAATGTATATCTTAAAAATTTGAAAAGAAAACTTTGAAGGATTGATGATTCCTTTTTTCTAACTTTTTCATTCTCATTTTCATTTTCATCGTAGTTCACTCTTTTATCTAAACAAAACTAAGTATTGATACAAAGCTAAACATATATTATGCAAAGACTTTAAAAGCATTGAAAACATTTCAACACTTCAAGTCTTCAACCTTAGAAATACTCATCTTCTCCAAGAATGTTTGTCCTCTCCAAACCAGACAAGGATTGTGCCTATAAAAGATACTCTTCTGAAGCTCACACCAAGTGCGTCAACTAACAATAAATGCAGTAATTAATTAACATAAATTACATACCTTGTAAAATGACCTCTTAATACTAATATTCATGGGTCCGACCTACCTAAATCACACGATAGAATAACCTGTTAATCCTGAATTAGTATAGTTAATTATGGATTATGATGTCCTATAATTATAGCTCCAGCCTCATTAGGTGTCACTTATGATAAGTTGGGAAGTTGATTATTTTTAGATGACACATAAATAAAAGAGACAAAGGAGACATGATCATGTCTCTCGCCTTCATATTTGAAAAGATCTAATGATTAAAATAAGAGGTTGAAAGGTAAAATGTCATGAATTTTCATATAAATAAGGATCTCATTTGTCATATTTGAGTATTAATTTTTATGAGAAAACATTATGTTGTCAATATCTTATGAGAAAGTTAATCCTTTAAAAACAAACTAGTCAAATGTATGTTTTATAAGGAGTGAAATATGAATTCTCGGAAAAGGGTTAGATAATATATATATATATATATATATATATATATATATATATATATATATATATATATATATATATATATATATATATATATATATATATATATATATATATATATATATATATATATATATATATATATATATATATATATATATATATATATATATATATATATATATATATATATATAAAAAAGTGATTTTATTCTTTTATTCATTTATTTTAATTTTAAATTGATTTTTTAAAAGTTTAAAATTTTAAATATGCTATAAGAAATTAGAAAAAAAAAATCAAATGTATCAGTTTATAATAATATTTAACTTTACTTTATTTGAATATTTATTCCTAAATATTATTTTAAAAATGAGTTGATTTTTAAAATAAATAAATAATTACTTGTTTTTTAGTGCACTTAGACACAATTTAATCATCACTACAAGTTTTTCTCTAAATTATCTTTAACATATTTATTATTAGAAAAATAAATTATATATAAAGTATTAATTGAGTATTTCTATGCTATTTTTTTCACTCATAATTTTATCATTTTATAATTTTTAATTACTTGGTCATTTAATAAGTTATCAAAAAATTACTTATTTTTAAAATATTAATTATTTTTTACACTTTTTTTTCATTTTTAATTTTATTTGTTTATGATTTCTAATTACATAATCATTTAATAAAATAAAATTTCAAAAAATATATTTTACTTTTATTTCTTAAATAGTATTATTTAAAAAATAATATATTTATTAATAATGCAAATTATATATAATGTTATATAAAAATCTTCTCTCTAAAATGTTAAATTGATTTACCGTAAAAATAAGAATAATTTCAACTACATTATTTAATTTTTAATAAATAATTATTTTAGTTCTTAAGTAACGTAAATAGTTTCTCAAATTTAAAATCTTTGTATCAAATTGAAGTAATCTCCTTTGAGTTCACATGGTATATTGTATTTATAGTAAAAGAAATATGAACTGAGTATAAAATTGACAAGTCCCTAAATATAGTAAAAATTATTTGTCTGATTATAATAGTACTTTATTTATAATAAAAAAATATAAACCATTACCAAAATACAATTAAAAAGTAATAACAAACAAACTATAAATAAAGATAAGATATTTATATAAAATATTTAATAATCTAATATATATATATATATATATATATATATATATATATATATATATATATATATATATATATATATATATATATAACACTTCTCTTGAACCTATACAAATAGTTTGTTAATCATGATATACATTCGTAAAAAATATTTTAAAATTTAGTTTTTGTTCCAAAATATATAAATAATTATTTTTTTAATGTGTTTATTTAGACACATTTTAACCATCGTAACAAAAATTTCTCTATTCGACATATTTATTATTAAAAGACTATATTATATTGGAAGTATTATTTATTTTTTCACTCTTAATTTTATCATGTTATAATTTATAATTACTTGATTATTTAATAAACTATTAAAAAAATAACTTATATTTAAAGTATTAATTTTTTCAACTATTTTGTTTTCATTTTTAATTTGATGGCTTCTAATTACTTGAAAATTTAATAAAATTAATTAAAAAACTAATTTTTACTTTTATTTATTAAAACAATATTATTTAAAAACTAATATATATTCATTAATAATACAAATTATTTTTACCGTCATATAAAAAAATTATCATATACTAATTTTATCTTTAAAAAAATCCTCACTACAAAATTATATTAATTATTTTTATATTGAATTATTATGTGAATATTCTTCATAATTTTATTATTTAATTAAAAAATAGCTTCTATAATATATATATATATATATATATATATATATATATATAACTTTGTATAAAGTTTTAAATAATTATATTTATAACAAAATAAATTAAAATAATTTATTTAAAAATTCATTTCAAATATTTAAAATGTGCATTTATAATAAATAAAAAGTCACACTTCTTAACATTACAATTTTTTATATTTATTGAATTTATGTTCTATTATTTCCAATTTTAAATTGTTACAATATGTCAATTTAATAAGATAAAAACAAAATCTTCTTAACATATAATGTATTTATATTCTCATTGAGTCTAAAAATATATATGATACTTATATTCACTAGATGAATCTAACACAACTATAATAAAAAATATTAGAATAACATAACTTATATATTTAAAGTATTAATTCATTTTTTAATACTATTTTCTTTCATTTTTAATTATATTATTTTATGATTTATAATTAATTGATCATTAATTAAAATTAAATTTAAAAAAATATATTTTATTTTTATTTCTTAAAATAATATTATTTAAAAAGAATATATTTTATTGAAAACACAAATTGTTTATAGTGTCATATATTTTTGTCTTTAAAAACCTTGTCAACATAAAATTACATTTATTTTTTATATTAACTTATAATATAAACATTCTTATTCTTGAATATTTTTTATATTTTTAGTGTGTAAAACATTAGTTGGTATCTTGTTTTTTTTAGTCTAACAATACATATTAGACGAGTCTATTAATACATATTAGAAAAATATGTTCATTTACTTAGTACATGAATATTGCAATATAAGTTAAACGAGTATGTTCATAAATTGATTAAATAAGTATAGTAAAATTATTAAATGGGTTTAACAATACACATTACATGAGTTTTTGATTAGACGAGTATAACAAAAACATTAGATGAGTCATTACATACATTGATTATTATTATATAAATCTAAGTACACATTAGACGAGTGTGTTCATGCATTGATCAAATGAGTCCTGCAACACACATTAGATAAATTTGTCCATACACTAATTAGATGAGACTAGCAATATACGTTGGGCGAGTTTATTCGTACAAATATTATATGATTATTGATTCCATTAGATGAATCTATCAATTCTTTAATTCGATAAGTCTTGAAATATACATTAGACAAGTTTGTTCATACATTGATTAGACAAATCTAAAAAGACATATTAGATAATTGTGTCCATCTACTAATTAGAGGAGTTTAATAATATATATTAGACGAGTTATTCAATGCACTAATTAGACGAGTCTAACCATACACATTAAATACACTTATTTGTATTTTATCAAGTCTACTTTACATATGTTTGTATATCTTTTATATTTTTGGAGAGTCTATTTTATATTTTTGTACATGTTTATCCTTTATATTTTAAAAAAATCTACTATTTATAATTGACTTTCTAAATCTATAAATAATTTTTCAAATTGATTTAATTCAAAATTTAATTATAAACTTAAAAATATTTATTATTTTTTCCTCAACTTTTAAATCTCTTTTAATAAATACACAAACAAACAAATATCAACGGGTAGATAGACACGAATTTAAAACTAATTATTATAATAAAATATCATATAAAATATTAATTTCTATTCCTGATAAGATTTTTATTTCTCAAAACTCCAACAAATCTTTTCAATTCAATTTCCTATTCACATACCCCTAATCCAAGTCACGCACTCCTAGTCCAACTTCTACACCTATGGCCCGTCAACCAAAATTTCTATTCATACACCCTATTTCTATCCACGAACTCCCAACTTAAACTTTTATCCACATTCCAACGAAATATTTATCTTCACACTGCTAATCTAAATGTGTTACACACCTGCAACTCAATTTCTAATCACCCACTCCAATCCAAAAGCAATTCATTTCACAAATATTTACCAAAGTATTTCACTTTCTAATTTGGTCCCAAGAATATCAAATTCTGACTTGCTTTATTTTCTTATTTTAAAAAATTTGGAAAATGTATTAGAAAATACACATAATTATTTTTTTTTATAATAAATTGAGATGTTTATTAAAAGTATTAATTAAATTATTTTATATGATAAAAATTTTCCACCTATATATAAACCCTGAACAGTGGCTTTACGCAAAACAATAAATTCCTTAATTAAAAATATTGTACTTCATGCCAATCGGAATTTATCTAAAACACAACCTAGATTATCTAAATTTGATTCACACTACTTGTTAGATCAAGCTTCAACAAACTTAAAAATAATTAAGAATATTGTAGTGCATATCAATAGGCATTTATTCAATAGATAATCAAGATTATCTAAATTTCATTCATACAACTTGTTAGATTAAACCTCAACAAAATTAGTATTATTAATGATTTTGATTAAAGTCTTTATAATAAAGTTTGAAATATAAAAAATTGTATTTACTTTTAAGTATTAGATATTGATAGGAGTGGTTGCTTTTTTCTTATAACCACATTAGGAAAACAACTTGCAATCTAACTTTGTCTATTAAGTTTATGCATGGGTAGATTTATAAGATATGTAATTCTTGACATTATAAAGTACCACTCAATATATAAATGCTTATATTATGTTTTATAGATAATGTTCTTTCGTTTAACAGTAAAGAAATCTTATAATCAACATTAATATCAAACATTTCTTGAAGAATATGTCAAAGTTGTCAACCATAAACTTCTTTGAAAATGTGGACTATCACTTTTGCATAAACTATCAGTCATGCACTATCTTGAGCTTTACTAAAAAAATTATAGCTTAAATATGTTTTTAATCTCTCAACTATCAAGCGATTTTGTTTTTCGTCCCTATTTCAAACTTTGTACATTTTGATCCCTCTCCTTAAGGAAATCATAATTTTTGGTCCTCAAAAATTAACACCGTTAAATTTAGTCTCACGTGGCTAACGGTATGCCACATATAATACCAGCTTTCACATTAATCTTGTGTCACGTTCACGGTATGCCACTATTCACCACCCTCTTCTCCTTCTCTCCTCTTCCACCACCACCTTCTCCTTCAACTTCGTCCTCACACAAGCCGCCACCACCAACCTCTCGCGCAAGCCGCCGTCGCCAACTATGACAAAACTCAACCCTAAATCGCGCTCCAAAGAAGAAACTCATCCACGCATATCACAACGCCATTGACCGCATGGCACATAATCAGAACCCGCGATCGGCGCGGCTTCGGCTCTTCCTCTTCCCCGAAGGGGAAGACTCTCGAACCAGTAGCATCAGCTCGCTATTGAACGGCTGAGCCAAACGCGAGAATTGGTTCCTCGACGCACTAAACGGTGGCGTTTCGAGTCTCGAGCGTGGCCGCTCTGAAGCCTCTTCCATGGTCTCAGAAGTACCCGATTACCTCTTTGGATTAGACAACTCCGACGACACACACCAACGCGACCCACGACCCAAGGACCGACCCGTTCTCGAAGACAACGTTTCCGTTTCGGATCTGGGTTCTCCCACCCCGGTTGTTTCCTCACCGTACTGTTCCACCTCATCAGCGCCCTACGTTCCTTCTCACATCATGGTATGAAGATCTCCTTATCTATGAAAAAAACAAGACAGAAGAACACAAGATCAGAACACAAGAACAAAACATCAGATGTTAAAATCACTGTTTAGTTTAGCTACAATGGAAGACCAAAATGTTAAAATAATAAATAAAGCAATCCACCTCACAGGATGAACCAATGGCCATTTATTTACATTGGTCGGTAATCAATTCTTTAATGGAAGAAAATTCAAAGTGCTAACTTTAACTGGCCATCCATAGTTGACTTTGAATGCATAATTCAGCATTGAATGGAACGTATAACCACCGATAAAGCCAATACAAGAGACAAATATTTCTAGGATCAATCAAAAAGGGTCTGGTTTGGTTTGATCATAACAAAGTAACAATAATGCAGAAAAGTTACAGAATCAGAATACAGGCATCCAAATTCTTGAGCTTTACCCTTAAAGGGGGTTGAGTTCAAATCACCACAGAATTGGATAAAAAAATCATAGATCTCCCAAAGACAATGAATTGATTGAAGTATTAGTAACTGAATGATAAAGATCACCTTAAAAAGACCGAGTGCTGATGAACTGCAGAGAGGTTGAGCGGAGTAAATTTCCCTTAACCCCCTGGCAATAAATTTCCCTTTTTTCCAGATTTTCTCCCTCAGGTATGATAAAGATCACCTTAAAAACCGAGGCAGTAACATCTCTGTCTCACCACCTTGTTTTTATCATCTTCTTCTACTTTCTTTATTACATCCTAATTAATACCATGAAATAAAGACAGTTTCATTCGACAAAACTGATAAAAAAAACGGAGGCCAGCGGAGGTCGTCGAAGGGCGGTGGAGGGCGGCGGGGCTGAGGTGAAAGACCGAGGCAGAGGTGGTGGTGTCGGGGGTGGAGGTCGAGAGAGGGAGGAGGGTCGTTAGCCACCTCAAACTATTTTTATAGATTTTCAATTCTACCATGACAGAACGTGGCATACCGTTAGCCACGTAAGATTAAATTTAACGGCGTTAGTTTTTGATGACCAAAAATTATGATTTTCTTAACGAGAGGGATCAAAACGTACAAAGTTTGAAATAGGGACGAAAAACAAAATCGCTTTATAGTTGAGGGACTAAAAACATATTTAACCCAAAAATTATCTATCCTAAGCCTTCTATGTCATGTTTTACATGAAAGATTTATTCAAAAAACATTTTATATTAAATCTTGTATGAAGAACATTTGTTGCAATTCTTTTAATTTATAAGGGCAAGTGTAGCTTGAAAAATGAAGAACCTATATGCAACAAATAAAAAGGATTTGAAATTACTACTTTTTTAAGGCCTTTATAAATTGAAGACATATTCGGTTGATGTCACTTTTAGAAAAAATGAGGTTAACTTTGTTAAATAAAAATGTAATGGATTATTTTTAAAAACTTTTTCTGAAGATAACATCTTTCTTTAAATATTTTTAACTTAGAAAAATCATAATGTAAATAATTATCTAGAGATACAATGTAATGGAAAATACAAAGAAATTTTGAAGAGCATACAAGAATTTATATTGATTCGCACTCTAATCAATCCTACATCAAATTTTGAAATTTCCTCTCAAGAAAATATAGTTTCACTATCAAAACATTTTTGTGCAAAACTAAGAAAACATAATAAGTAAACTAGAGGATATCAACTTTAATAAACTCTAGATAAAAAAAAGATATATACTTTTTCTAGAATTGAACCACTTAAGAGAATTTTATCTTTATCAACCCTTTGACTATCTTAGAAGATGTTAACCTTATCAACTCTATTATATAACAATCCATAAACAATGTTGAAACACTTGAAAAAACACAATAAAAATAATTTTACTACAACAAAAGTGACATTATGACTTTGTGAAATCAATATTACTTTCAGATGTTTGAAAGCACTTAAAAAATTGTGTATAACTTAAAAAATATTAGGGCTATTCGCTGATTGCAAAAATTATGTAAAAGATTTACAAAGAAAACTTAGAATAATATCACTGGAAATAATATGTAATATGGTAGTGAGCTATTTTAACTCTGTTTTTATTAGAAAATATGATTGTTTTTTAGGTGATCTTTAGTAATAAAATCCTTATTACGTGCTTGATAACATTTTTTATTAGAACGTGAGTTTTTAAGCCTAATTCAATCCCACAAAACCGGCTTATAAGGTGAGATTCGCACCTCACTTATATATTATAATTTGATCTTATCTCTAATTGATGTGAGACTTCCAACATTTTTATTTGAGTTTTCCATAAAAGTACGTTTGATATATGTTATGTAAACTTTGTGTTTATGTATAAAAGATTAAACTTTCATATAAAACTTGTTGTTAAAGGAAAAACTATATTAAATATATAATATATATGACAAAGATATTAATTGAATTAAGTTGTGCATGTTTCACAAACTTATTTTCTTAGTATTTAATAGGTAAAATAAGGTTTTTCTTTTATTTTAATATTATAATATCCTTTTCAAATTCATTCCATTATTTTATATATTCTTAATTTAGTCTTTTTTTTTTAATGAATCAACATTATTCATCCTATCAAATTCATAATAACAAAAAACAAAATACAATCAGGAGTAACATTTGTTATTCCTATGACATGGCACGTGTTATTATTACACTTTATGTCAAATTAAAACTTATCAAATATATTTATCTATGTTATATATTAAGGTTAAATATGTTTTTAGTCCCTAAACTATTGGTCGTTTTTAGTTTTCGTCCCTGTTTCAAAGTAAGGTACAATTTGGTCCTCATTCTTTTCGAAACGTTCGTTTTAGTCCTCGAAAATTAAACACTGTTTAAAAATTTGGTCCTCATTTAGCAACAAATGAGGACTAAAACCAAAATTCCGAGGACTAAAACGAACGTTTCGAAAAGAATGAAGACCAAATTGTACCTTACTTTGAAAGAGGGACGAAAACCAGAAACGGCCAATAGTTTAGGGACTAAAAACATATTTAACCCTATATATTATATTAAAGTTGATAGATAATTAAAATAATTATAAAGCTGTTTTGAGTTGAAATAATTTATTTTAATTATTAATTCGTTATGGATAACATAAGTGTACCATATGACCAGACGGTCTCCATTGCTCACGACAAGGCCGTCCGGTCATAGAAGATATATGATCGGTATGGACGACCGATCTCATAAGCGCACACGAATGGTGATTAAGAAAATTAAGACAAATCACGAATTAAGCCTACCAGATCAGAATTGGGCCGAGATTAAAACATCGCTAATCCTAGACCCACGCCAGAAAACTATAAAGGTAAGTCAAAGGTAACAGGTAGGTGGACGCATTTACTGTGCATTAATTACTGCTACTGTTATATTGGATAACTGGACGGTTCAATAACTGACTTTGACGTCAGAATATCTTTAACAGGTACACACTGAACGGATTAGCGAACCAAAAATGTTGTAAGAAAAAGGATCAGACGACGAAAAAGAATAAATTGTGAAAGTGTTTAATGACTCAACCCTATAACCAAAACAATAAACAAGTCCTATTATAAACAAATTAGTTCCCAAGAAATATACTTATACTTAGACGGATTCATCAACAGAAGAAAAAATAAATAGAAATAGTTTTACATGAAAAGATGAAAACATGTATATGAAGCAAAAATAAAATTGTGGAAGAAGACGTATAGGTAAGGATGGAGAGAGTGTGACAATGTGAAGAGGACTACCCATTCCTCTTTAATATCAACTTTTATCTGTCTTGAAATTCAGTTCCACGTAGCCTCTGTTACTCATAAATACGTATTTTCCTGATATCCCATCTCAACTTTCACACACATTCCAACCCAAAATACCTAATCATTTTATTCTTCCCCCTTCGTGAAAGCGTGACCAACAGGGATTACACTATGCACAAATCAACACTTCTCACGTACCTCTACACTCAAGTTCCAGAAATACCATAAATTAATTACGATCTATCAAACAAAAACTCAAACACCATTAATGAACTCCACGTGTCTCTCTGCTATTTGTACAACGATTCTGCCTCTGTTGCCACATCAAAAACCAAAACAAAAACCAAACCATTTATAGTTTCTTATTAATTGCAATATATCAAATAAATTAATGCACGTTACGTGTCCCTGTGCCAATTCAACACATTGCAGCCATATCAAAAATCAAAACGAAAAAACAAAATAATAATAAAGTCGGAGAATTTGTTGTATATTTCACCGTCACGTAAATTATGGTTTATTATAATAATAACAGTAATGCAACACGTGGACAACAAAAAGCAGTGTCACTTTTTCACATATTGATTATCTTTTAAATGTGATTCTTTATGAATTTAATTACAAGTTAAGTCTAATCAGATCTTATGAAAAATTAAAATTAATTTAAAAAGTAAAGTTTACATAGATAAATATTTTATTTTATGTTATTATTATAATTGTATTTATACTTATAATTTTCATCTTTATTATCACTAATTTTATTATTATCTTATTAATTTTTTTAATTTTATTCTCCTCATGTTTACTATCATTATCATTGTAATATTGTAATAGTAATAGTAGTATAGTAACAATATAATAATAATATAAAATCATGTTAATTGTATATAGATAATAATAATAATAATATAAAATCGTATTAATGAAATAATAAACAGTGATCATGATGGATAGCTATTGGACAAAAACAATTTATATATGTCTTAGGTTTAATAATTAGTATGGTTAAACTAGTAATTAGCATATATAGTAGGCATAAAAATGAATGAATAACGAAGAAAAAGAGATTATTTCAATCTTTTAAATAAAGTACATGCATTTTGATTTTGTTTTTCTGTATAAATATTTTCTAGAGAGATTTGAGGTGTCAAAATTAAGATGTCATATTAATGTTTTTTAGAAGGATGCTTTCATAGAAAAAAAGACATTAGACGTAGAAGTTTATTGACACATAACAATTGTATTTAAGAAGAAAGATAGAAATTAAGTTAAGAAATCGAAAGAGATGTTAAAGATGTGAATATAATTTCAGGATAATTTAAAGTGAAGTTTGGATCTTTGATAATAATTTGATAATAGATGAAATAATATATATATATATATATCTTATAAATTAAATTAAATTTAAATTTTTACTAATTTTTATGTATAAATTAACCTTATTTACGAGACTTCTTAAAAAAGAAGAGTAGAGTTGTAATTAGTCGACGAAATCATAGAAATTAAAGAAATTGTTAGAGATTGAAATGAAAGTTGAAAATGTGCGCATAAGCTAAAAAAGTACAGGAAGTTTACATGGAGATGAAAATAGCTTCATGGATAAACGAAAGAGGTTATGTTCACATATATATTCACCAGTTTCTTATTTCAACTATTCGAATTTCTCAGTTACCTCTTCTTTACAATTTTTTTATATATGATCAAAGTATGTCCGTTAACATTTATCTTTGGGTTAATTTTCCACTTCCATTTTATATATCTTCAACTCTTCGAAACTTCAAGTTACCAGTTTAAATTTCAAACTCTATTTTTGAATTAAAATTAATGTTTATAAACAATTGTTTTATCCATAAGAAAATTTTAAAATATTTTTGGTTGTTAAGTTTAAATAAATATCTTTCTTCATTTTTTGAATTAGAAAAAACATAAGAATGTAGAAGTTATATTTTAATACGTTTAACTGGAAAACCCACATGTAACATCCTCAAAATATAGCATAATACTATATCATAGATTAATCACATATAATAATATGATAGATAAGTTCATTAAGAGTTAGTAAACTATTTAACAATTACAGTTATCCAAAATAACCATAAAACTAAAAAATTTATAGACCGAACGGTCCAATTCAAAGCTATACACAACTGATGACCGAGCGGTCATAACTTAAGCAACAAGATCTTCGCCTTCCAACACTTGCTCCACCGAACACTCGTCACCTTCTGCTCACATCCACAAGATGATCATCGCAGGGGAAAAGAAAATCGAACGGACAAGACAAGAAAGAACAAGAAAATAGGGTAAGCTATTGTAATTTAATTATAAACACATATATGCATTTCATGCAAGTTCAATCTATATGAAACCGAACGGTACATCATACAACAATGAATACAATTCATCACATACAACCAAAACATCATAATTCATATAAATATATATAAATCGAACACTATGACTTGACCATCCAGATTGTACGAATATATAGCTACAGTCGTCCTTGCACTTGTGGTAGTGTAACAGCTGACATCAATCAAGCTACTACCCAAGGTTAATCCCATATTACCTACCTCGACACCTTGAGGCTGTAGGACCTCCTGCCATTCTCACCCATGAGTTACTCCTCTCTACTTGAGAATGAGTAATCACATAATATCAGGATGAACGCCAGCTTAGCATATCCATATTCATACTTTATAATTTCACAACCATCCATAAGACATTCATCCTTGGAATTCTCTTCCACAATATTTGAAAGTATAAACTTCAATTCTTAACATACACAATCATTCATCAATTAAATTTTCACACATAATAAAGAAAAAACATGTGAACGTTGGAGACCGAACACCTTCCCACTACCCAACCGAGAGTACCGAATGGTTCATAATAGACAAAACAGAAGGAAACTGACCGAACACTATTATTGACCGACCACCATAGAAACCAACTACTAGGCACTTAGCTCAACCCAAAGAGTTTAAACCACACACTCATAACTTACACTGAAACTCTTAAAACTTATACCGAATATTATATTAGATCGAGTACTTAGAGGTTATTGGATACTCTATCCATACCGAACACTAGTTTAATATTAGAACACTGCGATTAGACCGAACGATCATAAATAGATAATACTGCTAATAGACCGAACCTAGTTAATGACTGAGTACGTAACACAGCCGAACGGTCAACAAAACAAATATTTGAATAACACTTCTTAAACAAAAACAAGATATTTTTCTTAATCTCTAACCCTCCAAACGTGATTTCTAAGTTATTTTAAACGTATTCCATTGAACCTATTACACACTGCTCACTACTCACCTTTTCACACATTCTCTTCTCCCACCCAGACTGACCGAACGTTCTACAATAGGAACTCCAATCCAGTTCACATGTCTCGGCCAAACACAGAATTTGAATACAATTCAATCAAACATATCATCATTCATACATGCAAGCGTTCACACATCAATTCCAAACACAGGAAAATATAATTAAACCACTAGCTTCCCTTACCTTGAATAAACTAGGAATTTCCTAAGCCTCCACCACTTTGAATAACCAGCAATCACTTCTAAAGCAACCCACTACAATTCCTATTGGTGAAAAGGGACCAACCAGAGGATCAAAACAGAAACAGGTTCAGAGAGAGATAGATGAAGAACACATGCAAGTTGAACAGTGCTTGCATGTATCAGAAATTACAGAAACTTTAACGAACGAGAGAAATTACTTACCCACTTCGCAAAGCAGCTAGATTGAGGGAAAAGAAACTCTTGCCACCAAGGAAGAATTCAAACACGGCCTAGATGATGATCAGCAGAAGAAGAAAGTGAGGATTTTTAGAGAGAAGAAGAAGGATTGTGAGAGAAGGAGGAGAAACTTAGAATTCTGGAGAGAAGAGGTGCATGCAAAAGTGGGTCAACGTTTGAAAATTTTGCTTATATACTACCGTCAAAAACCGATCGGCCAACCAGATACACACATCTGTCTTCCACTTTCTGAATTTTCTAAACCCTCACACTAACACCTGGATTCCATTCAGCATGAATTTAATGGTTCTGACACCACCTCATTAATATATATATATATATATATATATATATATATATATATTATAAATTAAAGTATTTTTTAATTATTATATTTATATTGTTTTATAAGGTGATGAGACTTATTAAAATATTAGAGATTCCGCGTTAATTAAAGGTGAAATGATTTGATAGTATGTATCAACAAACACTTTCTATATCGATTAAATTTTTTTTTATGTCAATTATAGAATTAAAACAAATACAACCGAGATAAAAAGTTTTTACTTTTTATATTAAATTAGTTTAGACCTAAACATAAAAAAGTCTGATTTCTATTTTGTTTTGTTTTTATTTATTCGATCTTTACAGATGATTCACAGACCATTTCAAAAGAGTGGTAGAAAGGTATCTCTTTGCCGGACAAGGGCTTAGGGAAAAAAGCCCTTATAAGTTCATGGAAAATAATTTTGTAAGAAAATTAAACATTAAAATCATGTTTATTTAATTATATTATTTTAATCAATCAAAATTAGTTAACATCGGCCGGAATCTACGTGATATAATAGATGTAGAAAGAAGAAAAACGTATAGAGACTATATATAGAAATTGATCTTTAATAACTTTATATAAAGATTAAATATTGAAAACGTTGAAGGTTTTGTATATATTTTTGGATGTAATTATGAGATTTTTGTGTTATTGTATATTGTTGAGAATGAGGAGAAGCATTTAATAGTTTGCAGCGTAATTTGTTTGGATGTGCATGTTGGCATAAAGTTTGGACCTTTGCCGCCATTACGCATGTCTTGGCGATGTTACAGATTTTGGGACGCGTCTGCTTCTGCTTTACCCGTCTAATAAATAACATAAGCAAAATAGTCAAAACCATTCGTCACTCTAATCACTTCTCCAATTCTTCAACCCTTCTCATAAATTCCAACCTATCGCAATCTTCTATCTTAATTCAACACTTGAGAGAGTATGCATATTCAAACCACACAACAAAATATGTAGATCAGAATCATGCTCAGACTTTTGTTTTGCTGTTTTAATGAGTTTAGATTGTGGAATAATTAACGCAAGATTCTTAGCATCTTGTTATGTTAGGATTACGTGGCTTCATGGATACACTGTGATTGGATAACCTTTACAAGACTTTTCATTTTTTTCAATTTAATGCCGATAGATATCGCACCCTATCCCAATTTTTAATGCAATTTCGTACACACTATATGCTTAAACGCAAAAATTCATACACATACAAAACTACTAACATACAATTAAAATACTTTGTAAGACTTTCTTCGTTATAGTGCTCGGTGTTTAGGTTCCATCACTACCGAAAAAAAATAAAGAGAATCATTTGTAGTAAAGGGTTGTTTTCTTTGTTCAAGAATATAGCAGTTTCATACATTAAAACTTAATCACAAATTATCATTTTAATAGTAAAACTTAATACTTATAATAACTATTTCAAAATCATATATTTTTCAAATATTTTGTATTTAATTGATAAATGAAGAGTATTTATACTAATTATACATAAAAGCTAAACAATATAACCGTAAATTCAATACACCTCCCATATTAGATAAAAATAAAAATATAATGCCACTATACATTATATATATATATATATATATATATATATATATATATATATATATATATATATATATATATATATATATATATTATCTAATTATATATTTGTTATCATATCTCAAAAAATATGTTCTTTGGAAGCATGTTAACCCAAAGAAATAAAATAAAATCAATCTAAAAAATAACATTTAAAATTATCGAGCTGTTGATTTGGGTGTGCATGCGTGTCACGACAAAATCTAATGTGTTCAATTTGTTGGATAATGATACTTTGACAATATTTTTTGATAACATTTTAATATCAACTATGTGTCATTCTATGATTGGTCCAAAATTATTTCACAATCAATAATAATAATCATAAACACCAACATGGACCAATCACAGAATGACACATAGATGATGTTAAAATGTTGTTAAAAAAATGTTGTCAAGTATCATTATCCCAATTTGTTCATGCGTCAATCTCTTTTTATCTTTGCTTTTTTGGTAGGGGCGGAGCATCATGGCAGTTGGGGTGTCGTGATCCCCAAACTTTTAAAATGTGTGTATGTATAATAGGAATTTATAGGAATGAAATTAAATATATTTTTATTTTTATTTATAAATATTTAATTTCATAAAAGATAAACATAAATTCGTTATTTTTACTTTTATTTTATGTTTTGACGAGGATTTTAATAATTCTAAGAAATTGAAAAAAGAGTATTTGAAATACTTCTAATTGAAATTATATTATTTTTTAAATAGTTTGTTTGAATAGAGTAATTGAAATATCCTAGATTTCAATTTTTTTTGTTTAGATAAAGTAATTTAATTTCTATTTTAAGTCAAACTCAACTTCATCCTTGAACACGAGTTGAGTTAACTCGACTTTCGATTTAAGATGACTTGTCTCGACTTCGGTCTAGAATGAATAAGCTCGATCCAAGCTGGCTTGACTTAACCTTCGGTCTTAGTTGGCTCAACTCGACCTTCGATCGTGACATGCTCGGCATGACCTTCGTCTCGATCGACTTGGCTCAACATTCATTTAGGCTGACTTGGCTTGACATTTATTCGGGTTGACTTGGCTTCACTTCCGTCGTAGGTCAACTCGACTCCACTTTCTGCCTCGACCAGCTTGGCTCGGCCTTCCCCTCAGATCAACTTGGCTAGGCCTTAGACCCAGGCTGACTTAGCTCCACATACGGCCTAGGTCGACTCGGCTCCACCTTTGGCCTTGACCGGTTTGGTTCGGCCTTCCCTCATGTTGACTTGGCTCAACTTTGTTCGAACAACTCAACTCAATCAACTCAGCTTGACCTTCGATTTATGCCAAATTGAGTTGACCTTCGATTTATGCCATATCGACTCGATCTTCAGTTTATGTCGAAGCGACATAAACCAATATGACCCAACCATAAGCTTGGATGACTTGGGTAGGGTCCATTATTCTCGACCATTGGCCTAAGCAAGATGACTCAACCTTTGACTTTCATCGAAGGTCAAGTCAAGTTAGTCTGATCTCATAATCAAGTTGAATCAGCTCGTACTAAATGTCAAGATGATTTGTACTAAGATGAAGGTCGATCTAAGTCAGCTTTTTAGACTTGTAAACTTCTTTCATCACGACAATAGGAATTCCACAACTTGTGAAATTTCAATTTCTTTCTTTTTTGAGTGAATTTCAAATTCTATTTTAGTTATTTGAAATACCTTATTGCTTCTGCTGAATGGGATCGGGAAAAACTCCTGCTGCTTCTGTTCGGGAATACTCCTTCTATACCGATCGGTCCTTCTACCTCACAGCCTTCCTTCCTGAATCTCGCTCTCAATCAAAATGGGGTGACCTGCAGGAAAACACTCCGACGCTCAAGTCAGAATTTGTCTTTGCAAGTCTATCGAATTGTAGTAAAAAACAGAGAGCTTACCTTCTCCATCGATTGTTATTTATATGATTTCAGAGAATATTACCCATTAATTTACCTCTTAATAGCGTTTAATGCTGACTTTAACTACTTGACAATGACCGTTACCTCATTAATCACGCATTCATGAGCATTCAAACACTGTCTCCAGTAAACGACTGTCAACGCCTGATCGGACATACTAGTTCCCACATACTCGGTATTATCTAAACACTCCCGATTGGTCACTCCTCTCCACATAATACTTATATAATCAATTCTTATTTAATAAACGTTTAATCAAATTATTTATCCAAATACTAAAGCAATGAAATCGATCGTATAAGAAATCTTATCTGAGGAATTATGTGTATATGCGCGCCTCTTATGCTCAATTTGATTTAAGCTATGCTTTCATTTTCGATAACAATAAGGGAAAGCAAAATCTTTAATGTGGTTGGTGTATGTATTTAGGTCGAAATTGAGACATTATTTATTCTATTTCTTCTTTCGGTTGAAAAGAAAAAGAAAATGAAAAGTGTACGAAAAAAGATGAAACAGATAAAAAAAATACTAATTGGTTTGAAAGAGTAAGTGATATAAAAAAAGTTATTTTAAAAACTAATAAATAAATATAATATATATATAAATTAGTAGTTTAATATACACTAGTACAGAATTGGCCTTTAACGTCATCTTGTAAACGTTGGACCTCAAAATAACCAACGTAAATTATTGACCGGTAGCATTTTCGTAAATAAGTTGGGCATATAGACGTCGGTTAGGGGGTCTCTGACGTTTATAACATTATAGACGTCGACGTTTATATGTCTGACAGGTAGATGAAAAATTCTTTTTTTTTCGCCATATAGACGTTTGATCCCGCCATCCCGACGTCTATATACGATTATCGACGTCGGCTCCCCTGTCACAGACGTCTATATGCCTGACAGGTAGGTGAAAAGTTGTTTTTTCCGCCATATAGACGTCTGATCCCGCCATCCGACGTCTAAATGGCTTGACAGGGTAGGTAAAAAGTTGTTTTGGATGTCGGCTCCCCTTACGTCCGACGTCGATATACACCGCGAATATTAATTTTTAAATCGAATGGACGTCATATTTGTGAGGTGACATCTAGTCGAGAATAGATGTCGGTGCCCCCTGTTCCCGACTTCTTGGTTCTTGTTAAATCAGAAATCGAACCCGCGGTTACGCGCACTTCATCGTCTCTCCGTGGAATTGCATTTTTAGGTGCGTTTTGTCTCTTTTGAACCGTTTAAACTTACTTTTACTTCGATTAAATTAGTCTTTGATGAATTATCTTCCATTTGAACCGATTAAAATGAGTTTTCGTTGTGTTTTGGAGCAGTTTTTCTCGTGTCTTTGGGTAACGTAGTAGCACTTTCTCCCTTTGCTAGTTTCATCGTAAGGAAAGTTTGCGTCTTTTGGATGTCTTATACCATTTCAACCCAAAACCGAACCTGGATCCTTGCCTAGTTCTCATGTCACTGTATTCGTTTTCATTGCCGGTTGGAATGAAACTAGGCAAGGACCCAGATTCGGTTTTCGATTGAAAGACCATAAGACGCAAGTTTTTCTTATGAAGAAACTAGCAAAGAAAGAATGTGCTATTACGCTACCCAAAGACACGAGCTGCAGTAGACGTCGGTTAATGTCATGTCTGACGTCTATAGTGCCCTTAGACGTCGGTTTTGGTGTAAGCCGACGTCTTTATGACGTCGGACTCTATAGAGTCTGACTTCCCTTTAACGTCACCCATAAAGATGTCGGATCGAAAGACGTTAAAAGCCCAAAATAACAAACGTCTAAAGCCCTTTCTGCATAATTGTGTTAAACTAGAAAATTATTAGTAAATAACATATATAAGAGTTAATTGGTGCATAGTTATAATATAAATCATTAATATCTTGAATAATTTGTTAATACGCTTAAATCTCACACGCAAATTAAATCATATTTTGCTATTGAATTTTGAAAATGCAACAGAGTTGCTTCATGGCATTTAAGTCATATATATTCTTAGCAAGATATTCCTGTTTCTTCCTAAGGGGCTGGGTAGGTATATTGTCATTTTTATTGCCACTTCAACCTTTTAAATTCAATGGACAGCTGACAGCAATGGTTATCGGTAATAATTTCTATAACTTTCTGGAACCCTAGGAAAACTTCTATTTAAATTCACTCATTTTTATCACTCAAGTTTAATGTATAACCAATACGTACCAACTTAATATTTTTGTATACTTAGTATAAAGTATAATAATTTTTTCGAAGAAATTATTCTTAATTTAATAGGTTAAAGTTAATTATAAGAAAGAAAATTATTCATAGGTTTACTTGCAAATAAATAACTTAAATATCTTATTTTTATTTTGTTGTTATTCTCATCTTTTAATACGCAAACACTTTCAAGTCGCTAATAAAGGATGATATATTTCTATATGAAATATTTATCATATTAACTCATATGATGTGGGTTGACTGTTTGAAAGAATTAAGTTGTGATGAGTGTAATTTTGGTTGGATCACAATTTAACAACCTGCCAACATACACAACCAAAAGAAAGGTGTCAAAATAAGTTACAACTAAAGCGAATTATTCAATGTATTCAAATTCAAATTAGATTGAGTTGAAAAAAAATCCAATTTTATTAAGTATGTGTGAAAACGAATTATGCTCATTTAATGAACAAATTAAAAAGATTCAATTCAAGTTGAAAGTAGGTTGACATTTAATACACTAATTAACAATCATTTTTATCATTAATTTAATAATTTTTTAATTATAATTTATTTATTACTTTTAATCATAGTTTGATAATTTGAGTAGTTTTTCAAAAATTAGAATACTGTGTTTTTGAATGATTATTTTTTAATTTACTTATTAGTCCAATTATATAAAGTGATAATTTAATTTCAACTGATTACATATATAATAATTAATAATATTTGGTACAATAAGTTAATGTTTGAATTCTATTACAATGAATAAATAATTCAATTTACAATACTTTAATTATAATATAATACATACATATATATACATAACAGGTTAAAAAACAAAAACATTTTACCATGAGTCAATCTGTGTAATTGACCAACCAGAATACAAATTTTTTTATCTGTCCTGAGTAAAAAAGTAAACAAATTGAGTAACTTGAGCACTATAGATTAAAGGAAAGTATTTGACAAGTGTAACACGTGAACATTAACACTAGAATCATGACCGTTGATGTAGGAAAGAACCAAAGCAACCAATATATTGAGCAATCATTCTGCATGTTATATTTTGCAAAGTCTTGAGCAATCACATGGCCCCTACCTAGATAGTCCCACATTGAAAGCATACACACTTTCTACATAACTAACTATACTCTACTTTTTGTTTTCTTATACATACTTCAACATTTGTCTACGAAGCACTTCCGTACAAAGAAGAAGAAGAAGTTGTGTTCATATGCTTCTACAAATATGTTTTAAGCCTGTTCTTTCAAAACTTCAAAAACACGATTAATTGATAATTTGGTATATATACATAATTTCATAATATTTAAAATATAAATAATTAAAATCAATAAATATTTTTCAAGAATTTTAATTGTAATTTAGTCACTTAATGGAGTAGCAGAAGGACTCACTCAATTAAAACTGTTTTAACTGTATATATAAGATCAAATTATTCATACTAAAATTGACTTAAGAATATTACTTTCATTTGTTCTGATGTTTTTTTAAATATTTAGTTCGTCAGTTTATAAAAATATTATACTTTTGATCCATTCTCATATAATTTATTATTTTAAATAAAAATATGATGTTGCACTGTATAGAATTTATAGTTTTGTGCACGTAATATATTATATAACTTTGACAGTGCACAGCAGAAGGAGTGAACCACCATAGCCAATGGCATCAATGTTGAAAGTCGCATACAGTTCAAAGTATCTAACTTAACTATTGTGCCTAGATGACTCGATGATGCATTGAAACTTGAGTAACAGTGAGAGAATTAATAATTTTTGTCTGACACTTGAACAAATATACATGGAAATTTAATTTGCATGAAGGTATGACATGATTACATGCATGCACACTTACAAATGCAGAAAGCAATGCAATGGTTTGCAAGAGAAATTAATTGAAGGTACAGCTTGTAATTTATTCTATGGCCACAGACTTAAGTTATATATGCTATTTTTTATGCAGTAAAATTCATGGCAGAGGTTGCCATTGTTGAAAACATAGAAAAGTGTATAAAGAATAAGATAAAAGTTTGGAATGGCGGTTAGCTATATCTTGTATTTTTATTCTCAACTTTTGACAGACAATGGTCCCAAGTCCAGAAATGAACGAACCTAGTTTCACGGATGGTTTCAAACTGAAACAAAAATACCACTTTGCCACCATTGGTCCTCTTTCCACGATTCAATACAAACTTTGTTTCTACTTTTTTCAATTCTTTTTCTGGGTATGTGACAAAAGAGGTGGTGATTAATGATATAAAGCTACTTTTTTTTTCTTCCCAAAACTCAGTAGACGCAATTTCATGATATGTTCTAAGTTCTTTGGAGTTGAAAAGACACACAAGTATATACAAAGAATTATCTTTTCAATTTTTTTCTTTTACAAATTCATACCTTATAAATTCAAGGGCTTGTTCTTATGATCAGTAAACAAGATATATTTTGTACTTAATATGTTTCTTATTCTTTTAATTTATAGATTATATAATTTTGGTTTCATTTTATTTTTAAAAACAGGCAAATTTAATTCATTTTTAAATTCAAATATTGATGAATTAAGTTGATCAAATTAGATACACCTATAATGTAAAATAAAATATAAAGTTAAAGATTAAGAGTTATTGTATATTATATGTTATTATTAGAGACGTATAATTTTCAATTGCCAATAACTTAAAGAGTAATAATAAAGCTAGGAATATTCTATAAATTAATACAGTACTACTCATTTTGTCCTCTGAACTAGTTACTGATCTAATCTACCTTGATTACATAACTAATCAATAGGATTTGTGATTTCAATATCTGGTTAGAATCTGCCAATTAATTTAACAAAATACGATTTCCAATGCTTTAAAATTTTTAAAACAATGAATCAATCTTTAAAGTTATAATAATGACTGATTTTAGTCTCCAAAATTACAGATATAAAATTTTAATTCACAAAATTAATGCTGATTAATCATTTCAATTGTAACCCTAGGCCCATCAATTATTTTTTGACAACAAGGTCCATCAATTTTTAAAATCAACCTCTTTGATTTTGACTTTAGTAGTGTTAGATGGTTTCCCTCTTCAAACCACATTGATTGTGATTACGAAGTTGAAGAGCCAAAGTCATAATGATGAATGTGAAATTAAATAGTTTTATTTTAAAAACAAAATTAATTAATAATATAAGAAATAGAAACTAAATATGATTTTTTACAATATGGAAAATTACCTTCATTTATTCATTTTTAAAAGTTATCATTCATTTTCTAAATATAGATAAAAGTTGAATTCTCCTCACCTTCAATAAAATAACTTTGGATGTTTCTTATATATCTTTTAATATTCACATTTCTTATGTTTCCAATAAAATGGCGTTTATGTCCCTCTCAATTTTTTTCTACACATTTATCTTTTGTTTTCAAAAGATAACACATATATCCTATATAGTATATCAATTATAATTTAAATAAAAATTTATGAAAATTAAAAATTAAAATTCTAAATACATATAATTTGACTATTATTTATAAATAAACACTGAATAGTTTATTTTAAAATGAAATATTAAGAGTATTATTTATTCTATTTTTTTAATAAGATGATAAAGTTATATATAAATATAATAAATAATTACATATTTTACAATTATTTATTATAAACATGTATCTTGATCTCTATATATTGAAAGGGAAATATAACGTTATTAATAACACATGCATCAATGAACAAAAAACTCATTGTAAACCTTGAAAAAGATTTAACAAAATCAACTCAATATTTAGAGGATGACTCTTACAAACAATATTAACATCTACCTAAAGCTGAAAGTGTTATAATGTTTATGGGATTTAAGATTTATGATTTATGATTTATGGGATTCCTCTCAAACTACTTATAAGTCTTTTGTTGAAAAATTAATGAATACATTTATCAACATAAAGTTTGATGGTTGAAGTAATATGTTGAAAAATTAATGAATAATGGTCAACATAAAGTTTGATGATTCAAGTGATATACACGAGGATGTGATTGAAATGAGAAAAAAATACAATAATTAAAGATTTTGAAATAAATATGAATGAGAACTTTCTTATGCATTTTATTCTTAGTTCATATCGCATTTGTGAGGTGAAACATATATTAAACAATGCTTACATTTGTTCAACACGTTGCATCTAATGGGCTAGATTGATCCTTTGTATCTTAAATGATTTAATATGCATAAAATTATGTTTTATACTTAGTGGTTTAAGAACACAATCTGAATCAAACACAAGGTTTGTTCAAACTTCAATCTATCAAAATACACAGAAGCATAAAACATATATAAGAAAGAATAACATTATGGATATTTACAATTTCTTATCCACATTAATTTACGTATATGTATGTATTTATGCATCACATCTTGATCCACTATTGACCAAATAAAATTTTTAAATTCATTATACATAAAATTATAAAACCAAAGAAAGGTTGCTTTAGCCAATATTCCCACTTGAGAAACTTTCTTCCAAAAGAAAAAGAATTAACTTTCCTTGCTCAACTTTCTAAATCAATACTCCAGATATGAGATATTGCATAAGTGTTATAGTAACACTTGAAAGTTATAACTAACATTTTATTAATATATATATATATATATATATATATATATATATATATATATATATATATATATACACGGGGTTTGCTAACTTGGGTACGTTTTTTTTTCAGTTGGTACATTTTAGCAATGTCTATTAGATTTTAGTAGACAAAAATATCCTAATATATTATGGATTCTAAGTTTTAAGATCAAGGGTATTTGAATAATTTTCATTCTAAAAACTAAAAGAAAAAACAAGAAACCCCTAAACACTTACTTACCTCTCTCATTCCTCTCAACATTTTCTCTTTCATCTCTCTCACTCTAATCTTTTCTCTATCATCCTTACTGTAGCCCCAACTGAAAAAATCAGAAACCCCCAAACGCTTACTCACCTCCCTCATTCTTCTCACCCTTTCTCTTTCATCTCTCACTCCAACATTTCTCTGTTATCCCTACTGTAGCCCTAGCTGAAAAAATAAAAAAAACATTCGCTAACCCTAATCCATCTTCCTCACTTATCTAAGTTATTTCTCTCTCATCTCCATTCTCTCTCTCACTCACACAATTCTAATTGAAGTGAAATCTTCCAAATAAATCAATGCAATTAGGAGGATTCCATGAAAGGACATCAATTCAAATCCTGGATTTTCGAATTGAGAGAGATATTGAGAGAAATCAAGAATTCTCGCTATTTCTTAGATTCATGGATAGGTTGGGGCAACAATATCATAAAAAAATACTTAAAAAAAACCTAAAATACTTGTAATTTGAAACGAAATATAGTTCTAGATCCATGCATTCTTTTTGTACTAGATTCAATTAAATTGGAACGAAATCTTTCATCATTTTTCAAATTCTTCTTTTTTTATCTTAGTTGTTTTCATCTTTTTCTTAGATTTGAATTCGAAAAGAGTTATAAGTTAATTAAAAGCAACCCGCAACACTGTAATTTGTTGTTGTTGCTTTGTTCGTTCATTTGTTTTCCACTTTAATAACAAAGCAATTTTGAATATTTTTTTATTAAAGTGGAAAACAAATGAACAAACAGAGAAACGACAACAAATTGCGGTGTCGCGGATTGCTGTGTGTGGGTGAGAGAGTGTGGAGATGAGAGAGAAACAAATTGGATAAGTGAGGAAGGTGGATTAAGGTTAGGCGAGTGTTTCTGATTTTTTTCAGTTGGGGCTACAATAGGGATGACAGAGAAAAGGTTGGAGTGAGAAAGATGAAAGAAAAATGGTTGAGAGGAATGAAGGATGTGAGTAAAGGTTTGTGGGTTTCTTGTTTTTTTTTTAGTTTTGAGAATGAAAATTATTCAAATACCCTTGACCTTAAAACTTAGAATCCATAATATATAAGGGTATTTTTGTCTACTAAAATCCGGTACACATTACTAAAATATACCAACTGAAAAAAGAGCGTACGCAAATTACAAACTCATATATATATATATATATATATATATATATTGGAGGAGAGATAATTGATTCAATCTCTTCCTCACTTTATCATTAGTGTTTAAGTGTTTAAAGCCTTGAAGGATTGATAATTTTAGCCTTTTATTTGTTTAAGCAACCAAAGATTTTTTTTAGCGTCCAAACTCCAAATGCATAGAGAACTAATCCACTAGTAAAAAATGATGTTTTTAACTCGTACATTATGACTAAGTTTTTATGGAACCGAAGCATATCAAAACACGGTGGCAGTCTCGTAATCTTAAAAGTGTTATATGCCTCGGTTGTTAAGCAACCGATGTCTAAAGAAAATACTGATTCGGTTGCCAGGGTGAACCGAGGCATAACCCTCACGTAGCAAAGATACGGCCTCGATTGGCAAATGGACCCGAGGCATATTGGCTTGGACTGTGTGGGGCTTAAATCGAGCAAAACCTAGCCTGGGTAGCAATACTTTTCCCCAAAAACCTAGCACCTCTCCTCTTCTCCTCCTCTTCTTCTGCGATGTGCGACAACCTCCTCTTCTCCTGCGATGTGCGACAACGATGGACGCGGCGAGGCAACAACGAGGGTGGACGCGGCGACAAGAACGCAACGGGGACGAGGACGAGCGGTGATGAGGACGCAGCGGCGGCGAGGATGCGACGACGAGGACGCAACGAAGAGGACGCGGTGGTGGCGAGAATTCCTCGATCTCCCTCACCATCTCCATTTTCTCTTGGCTAGCGTGGGTTCTTCAGAAGGGGGAAAGGGGTTCCTGGATCTCCGTTTTCTTAATACGTTTGCTCTTTCCAAATTTGCTTCTTTGGATATTAACCTTAAATTCTTGCAAGAAACACGCTTTTCTTGCAACAAGAATGGAAAAGAACAGGAAACTCAGCTGGTTGTTGGATCTTTGTATAGCTTCGCGCTTTGTGGCGATTTTTTTCTTGTTTCAGAGTTTGGGTTTGTGTTGTTCTTTGAATGAAGAAGATACTTCACTAGTGGTGGAATTTTTGGGTTTGAGGAATTTGGATGATGCTGAAACGTGGTTTCTGTGTGCAGGTAATTGGAGGGTGAATATGCTGTAGTATTTTACGGAACAACTCTTTCTCTAGGACTATCCCTGAAGGATTTGTGGAGTTAAAAGAATTGGAGGTTTTGGATTTGGGATACAACAACTTCGGTGGATATCTCCTACTGATTCACTTTTTCTTTGAAGAAATTTTTTGCACATATTCTCACTCAGTTTCTTCTAATTGTAGCTTGTTGGATTAACAATGAACTTCTTGTTGGTTTCTCTCTGAAAATTAATAAACTGAGGCTGCTTTCTGAGTGCCAAGTGGGTGAAAATCAGATGTTTGTATTTGAATGCAATGAAAGAATTCCAGAGATTTATGACTGGCTAAAGAAGAAGAAATAAAAAAATAAAAAAAAAGGACCCTACTACCTCGGTCCAGCCTCTAACCGAGGCAGTAGAGGGGGAGAAACGACTTCGGTTCATCAGGAACCGAGGTATAATCCTACCATTTTATGCTTTGGTTCTGAACCGAGGCATAAAGTCTACCACTTTTTACCTCGCCTGAATATGTCTCGGTTCAAAAACTAGTGCCTATCAGCGAAAATAACCGCTGTCATTTCCCCTGGCTGCACTAGTGATCTGACATATTGTTCAAGCTATGAACTATGACTTGAGAAAGGAACCTTATCGTTGAGTGACTAAATGGAAAATTGAGTGATAATGCTCTGTCTTAGCTTTAAATGTCATTACTTTTATATTGCTTGAATAACTTTTTCGTTAGTTGATTGAAATTACTAAAAATCAATTGACATGAGCCAATTTTTCTCTTTGCTTGCACAAAACATTTCTTTATCAATACAACTCAAAATGTTATGTCTCAATTCAAGTAAAAAAACCATACAATCTATTTGTCAATATGATTTCAAAAATTTTATATAATATATAATATAGTGTTGTCAAAACGAGCCACCCGGCCTGACCCATAACAGGTTGGCCACTTAGTGGATCAATCCAACCTGACTCATTTATTAGCGAGTCGAAAAAATTTGAACCCGACCTGATCCATCACAAGTTGGTGACTTAAACAGATTGTCTCGCTAGCTAACTTAACTTTTTTTCATCCTCTTCTTTCAGGATTCATACAACATTGAAACAGTAATAATTGGACCAATTGATATAAAAAAAGGATTTTGCATAGACAAAGGTTTGAGTTGCAATGTTTTTTTGTTGGGTTAAATATGTTTTTAGTCCCTAAACTATTGGCCGTTTCTGGTTTTCGTCCTTCTTTCAAAGTAAGGTACAATTTAGTCCTCATTCTTTTCGAAACGTTTGTTTTAGTCCTCGAAAACTAAACACTGTTTAAAAATTTGGTCCTCATTTAGCAACAAATGAGGACTAAAACCAAAATTCTGAGGACTAAAACAAACGTTTCGAAAAGAATGAGGACCAAATTGTACCTTACTTTGAAAGAGGGACGAAAACCAGAAATGGCCAATAGTTTAGGGACTAAAAACATATTTAACCCTTTTTTGTTTCATTGAATAATTAATTAATTTCATTTCATTAAGAAAAATAGGTGGATTGGTGAGCTCACCACCGATAACTGTCTGATAGCGGATGAATAGAGGAATAGAATGCCCACATAGATTTTGCTAGGATAAGTTTCAACTATGACTCTGATACCATATTAGAAAATGTGTTATGAGCCTAACTTAAGTGAGAGTATAAATTAATAGTTTTCGTTATGTTTCGTTATTTTATATAGGTGAAATGTTTTGAATTTAATTTTTCATTCTTTTAAATAAAAACATTATTTTTCTTTTTCATTACACTTTATCTCCTTGTCACTTCCGTCCTTATAATTTGCTCAAACATAAACTCTTACATGTGAGCAAAGAGTACATCAATAAATTGTGCTACGTTTACGTTTGATTAAATATATATGGTGAATGGATAGTAACAATGTTGATTTGTGATTGTTCTTTTGTTTATTATTATTGATAATTTTATATGAAAGAAAGTATTAATTATTGTTAAAATTTTTGGATAATTTGTAATTAGTATTGTGTCCACACGTATGAGAAAAAAATATTTATATTAGGTACCATTGACTAATAAAATATGACAAGTCACTGATATCACCTTATGAAGATTTTACTGAATGTGTACCATTTAAAAATATAGTCATCATCAATAATATTTCTATACAACTAGAGCCTTTTAAGCTATATCAAGGATTCAAGAGAAAACCTACCATTTTTTCTTCTTCAAAGATTTGAGTTTATTACAGTAAGATTAATAACTCCTCAACTTTTAATAAATATTTTGTTTCTAATATTGAAAATTGCAACTTATAATATATTATTTTTTATAATTTGTATTCAATTGAGAAAATTCAACCAAATCACTAAAAGAAATTAAATTAAAATTTTAACATAAAAATAAAAAAAAGTATTAATTTAATTTATATTTTTAATAAATTTGTCACAATCTTATTCAACTCAATTAAACTCGTGATAGAAGTAAACTTTTTTAAGGAAATATTAGGACTTAGGAAAAAGTATAAGGCAGTATATTTTAATTTTAATTTCTTTTATTCGTTTTTAATCATATATATAAATTTATTATTGATACACAGTTAATCTGATTTTGTCTAAAATTTTTGGAATCTTGACTGAATTAAATGTAACTCTAACTAAGACAAAACTTACAGTGTTAATGCTTATGCAATCAGATTTGAGTTTCATCAGACCAATATCAAATTTGATGAAGGAGACGTGAAAATATAAGAAGATAAATATGAAGAAATTAATCACTATTTTTATATCATTAAAAAATCAGTCCATAACTTAAATTAGTAACCGACAAGATACCGGAAAGTCGTATTTCTAGTTTAAAGCGGGCCACATGTCCTCAGTTTATTTTTCCAATATTAAGTATAAAAATTATTAATAAAAGACAAGTCCAAATTACAAAAAATGGTATAAATGTAAAAGGAAGTTTTGGAAGAATAAAAAAATTAATAAACAATACTACTAATATTCTTCTTTCTTCATTACGCCGACCGGTGATAGCATGGTGAGGTTGAAAAGGTTGTTCTTGAAGACCTTGTGAACCACACGATCATCAAGCACATATCACAAGGTCTGAGTTTTAATTACCATGAAAACAACTTGCAATAACCAAAACCCCGTATTATTAGACACTATTCTGTGGAGAAAAATGAAAATTTGACGCACCTTCATTCACTCTATGTAAGCAATTTATGAAAAAATAATAAAAAATATAAATGGAAAATAATTAGTCTTTCAAATTTTAAGGTATTAATCAACAATTAAAATGTTTTTTTATGAAATTATAATATATAGTAAATCATTTCTACACATATGTATATATTATTTTTAATTTATCAATTTGGAAAATAAATTTGTCTCTTGTATGAAAATAGCTGTGATTTTTTTTTATTGTTGTTATTATTATTATTTTCTCATAAATTTGACGTTTTATTTTAAGAAAAAAGTGTCATACTCTCTTACAAATTTTCGGTATTAGTATAAAAGCATTTAATATAGTTAAATGCATTTAATGTCGCAAAAATAAATATAAAGGAAAGTAAGAGAATTAATAAAAGAGCGTTCTTATTTTGATATTATGTTCTTTTCATATATCTTTAGATATTTGTTTTCTAAGATGTAATTTTAGAATTTTAACATTTGTTTAATATATTATTATATAATATTCACTACTAAAAGCTAAATACATTTAATGCCATAAAAATAAATGCACAGAAACGAAAGTAGGATATAAATACAAAGAGAAAAAAGAGAATCAATAAAAAGTGGTATTTTTTATATAATACCTTCTTTTTTCATTTTTCAACATTTTACATTTCATCTAGAAGCTAATTTTATAATTTAAAATTTTCAATTTTCACTAGTAATCATATATTCTTACAAAATGCACTTATTTTGATTTTGAATTTGATAATCAATTAAAATTATATAGGACTACTCCTTGTTACGCGAAAGTCTATTTTGAGCACAAATTATGTAGTTCAGGGGATGTCTTTTGGTAAAAATCAAATTAATTATGTTATTAAAATAATAATTTAGAAGTATTTTTTACATACATAATTAATTTATTATAGAATATCCATAATTTATTGTAGCTTATTAATAATTAATTATAGATTTTTTATTTTCTTTATTAATAATAATAAAAAGGAATAAATAAAATAATTTTACTTAGATATAGTCTGAACTAATTTAAGTAGTTGTACGCTTGATTTGTTTTTACATAATCCGAAGTATGGATTTGGCTGTGAGTGATTCTATACTGTTCCCATAATAATGAATGCCGACTGATTTGTGTGTGAAATGTGAATAAAGAAAGAGAGTGAAGAAGGGTGGACTTTTGCAATGCTTGAGTAAATGTTTGTTTTGACTCCTTTTCCTAATTTTACCACCTCAGTTTTTTCTGCAGTCAGCCATCAACCCAACAAGTTCTTCTCTTTCCCTATATATATACCACTCATGGAAAATAGACAACCCAGTCCCAGTTGCAGAACCTTGTCTTTGCGTTTCAAACACTCTCTTCTATAGCAATCCACAAGGGATACAAGAACAAAACAAGAAAAAGGAGCAAGAGAAAAAAAGTATCACTATCCACACTTTTCTTTTTCCTTTATACCAGATGGGAAGACCACCTTGCTGTGACAAAATTGGGATTAAGAAAGGGCCATGGACTCCTGAGGAAGACATCATCTTGGTCTCTTACATTCAAGAACATGGACCCGGGAATTGGAGATTGGTTCCCTCTAATACAGGTAACAAAATTCAACATATGCTTTTATTGTTCCCTCTTCTTCCTTCAGAATTCTTTTCGGTTTTTTTCATTCTTTTGCAACTAGGTTACTTTTTCTTGTTTATTAAATGAAATTGCTCGAGTTATGATGCCATTAACTTTGGTATTTTTTATTTTTTTTTCAGGGTTGATGAGATGCAGCAAAAGCTGCCGACTCAGATGGACCAACTATCTCCGACCTGGAATCAAACGAGGCAATTTCACCGATCATGAAGAGAAAATGATAATCCACCTCCAAGCCCTTTTGGGTAACAGGTATTGCTTGTTATGTTAAAGGCTTGATAGTTTAAAGGTTGGATTTTTGTCTGCCATGAATGGAAAAGGTTGACTTGAGTTTTGGGAATTTTGTATAAAAGAAAAAGGTTTTGGGATCTGTTTGATAATAATGGGATTTTGATAAAGATGAATTTATGATGACGTGAGGTGTTTGTGATGGGTGCAGATGGGCTGCAATAGCCTCCTATCTTCCACAGAGGACAGACAATGACATAAAGAACTATTGGAATACCCATTTGAAAAAGAAGCTGAAGAAGTTGCAGAGCGAGGAGGGTGATGACGAAGGTAACAATTACGAAAAGGGAAACTCTTGTTCACAGCTAAAGGGTCAGTGGGAGAGAAGACTTCAAACAGATATCCACATGGCCAAACAAGCCTTATGTGAGGCTTTGTCCCTTGACAAACCAAGCCAAATCTTCCCTGAGACCAAACTACCCTCCACTTCTTCCCACCCCACATCACCAAACAAAACATCGTCCTTGTACGCCTCGAGCACAGAAAACATAGCCAGGTTGCTGGACAATTGGATGAAAAAATCTCCAAACAAAACCGAAACAAACTGCTCCACGAGCAACATGGTAACCACAGGGTCTAGTTCGAGTGAGGGAACACAAAGCACGGTGACATGCACACAGGACCAGTTTGACTCCTTGTGGAGTTTCAACTATGAGCGTTCACAGTCTGTGTCAGCAGAAGAGAACACGAACTTGGTGGAGAGCAAGCCAAACGTAGAGACGCAAGTGCCTCTGATGCTGCTGGAGAATTGGCTTTTCGAGGATGGCGCACCTCAGTGCAACGAAGATCTCATGAACATGTCGCTGGAGGAAACTGCAGATGGGTTGTTCTAGTTGTTCTAGTCCTAGATCCATGTAACCAAATCAAGAACAAAAAGGTCTTGAAAAGAAAGAAAGAGAATGCGTGTGAGTGTGTGTGAGAATTAGACTTTAAGTTATTGCAAACGAAACAAAAGTGTACATTACAAGTACATCTATAACTATGACTATCATCATTACCTATCTTATCTTATCTACCATAATAATAACTAGAGTTGAATATACATGCTTTTTCTTTTTTCCTTTTTTTTTTCTTTTTATTTTTAGCACCGGTTACTTAACATCTCTTTGCTATTCCTTTTTAATTTTTCTACAATTAAAGTTAATCATGTATCAGGACTTTTATCTATGGGAATTGGTTGCGTACAGGTACTGTGTACTTGTTACTAAAACAAACTCATTTCTTATCCGTTTTATTACTGTGAGATATTCATTTAAAAAGAAATACTCACACAGTATTTTTTAATCTCACAAATATTTTAAAAAAATATTTTAAATTTTTTTACACCAGCAAAAGGTCTTCTGGTCTTACAATTAATTGGTGTCCATTTTTTAAATAACTTTTTTTTTCATATTAACTCCATTGAGGATAGGTCTGAGACTTTTTGGTCTCCTTTCATAAGTGTATTTGTCATTCATGCGCTTAATGTTTCACATGTATTCAGATTCGTTGAAATTAAAATTATATGATCACAAAATGACAAAATGCAATATTAATGATCTATCAAATTCGTTTTCACATTTTAATACAATGAATACTTTGGTTTTTTGTTTTGCAAATCTGTACATTTTCCTATTGGCTTTTAGGTTCTTTGTACTAAGGTGGTAACGGTACCTGCTGCGTGTCTTTTCCCGTTTAATTAAAATGCTTGGTCATCACTTCTCGATACATTTTACACTTACTTAAATTTAATTAAAAGTATTAATTATTCCATTATTTTTCATCTATGTGAAAATTTTGTGGTATATAAGTACTATTTTGGTTGAACAAATTATTTTAATTATTTTTGCTTTATGAATTTGATACACCAGTAACCACATGCCTTTGTCTATATAGTATATTTCTTTAGTGACCAATTCGGTGTGTTCTTAATTAAATATATGAAAATTATGATGATATTACAAGCAAATATTAATAACATAATCTTTTAGCAGAATATTTCATGTTTAATCTCTGTTGTAGGTGACTTTTTAGAACCAGCACTATTTATAATGCTATAAAAGAAATTATTCTCTAGTATAAAGTGTTGAAGGATATATATATATGATATGATATTTGCTTAATAAGAGTTTGAAACTGGCACGTATGCACACATACATGGCCATACAAACAAAAACTCACACATGTATTGTATATCTCGTGTTAAAAGTTTGAGGCACGATTGTTTATGCCTAACTCTATATCAACTCATCTAATTCAAACTGAGATCTAATATTGTATTATGAATATGGCTACATTTTTTTTCCACATATTCTTAAATGAATAAAATAATTTTCTTAGAAACTAAGATTACCCAAATAAGTTAAATTCAATAATTTATATAATTATATAAAATTGTTTACAAATTAATTTCTACCTAAACTGATTTTAATTTTTAAATTTTAATTTTAAGATTGTTGAACTATAATTATTATATATATATATATATATATATATATATATATATATATATATATTTATTGTTTTACAAAGTTGAAAGGAAATCACAGGTCTCTGTACACAAGTGTGGACATGCATTTACACACATGTTTTGTACCACACCGAACAGTGTTGCAACGCAACGTTAAAGTTCATGATTTATTCGTGTCATTAGGTCCATAAACACCTTTTTCACATTTATGTAAAACTGTAGATTTATAAGTTTTTTTCTTTTTCTGTGAATTTTGGTCAATTTACATAATTGTATAAGGGTGTGAGGAAAGAAATAGATACTTCTTTTATAATCATTTCATTCTCTTTGGATTCATTATTTTCTATAAATTTATATGGTAAATTTTTATAGATTAGATATTTTTAAATATATTTAGAAATATAATATTACTTGAGAAACAAATTGGTTCCAGATTATGTAACATGTGTCCCCAAAATTAACAACATTAAAAATAGAAAGTATTGAAAAATAAAAGAAAAAATTAGACAAAACTCATCTATTAATACCGAGGTTAGACATGTGTGGTATAATTTAAGGAAAAACATGAAGTTAGAAATATCTATTTTAAGTTTTTATTTGAGTGAATTTGGTAGATATTCTTGATATGTTTTTAAGTTTTACATATATTTATTTATTAAAAAATAGATTTTAAATCTAATTCATTTTATAAAATTAATTTATAAAATAAAGTTTGTATATATTTATATATTATAAATTGATTATATCGTTAGTCAATGTAAAATTTTTAACACATTTTTTCATATTAAAACATATATTTGAAGTGTGAGAGAAATTAATAAGTGATTTAATAACAGTTTGATAACAAATGATATAATAAACTCAACAAATAATAAATATTTTAATAACGGTGATATAATAAATTTAACAAATAATTATTAAGATAAACTCAAACTCATTATTTTAATAACATGAAATGAAATTTAATCTTATAAAATAAGATTTTTACTTACTCATATATATTGTATAAATACAGCAGTGTGATTCCAATATTTATTATTTAAAGTTTACACATTCTTTTATAAAGAATGTATGATGTAAGTTTTTTAACTACTAAGGTTAATATGATATATAAAGGTTGTTAATGTAATACTTCAAAACAAATAATAAGACAGGCATAGTCTGCAATTTAAGAAAACTCTTTAAATATCACAATTTGGTAATTCGGTTTAATTTTTCACATATTTTCTAAAAATATCTTGTCTTTATATTTGAGCAGTCTATAAATGAAGTATATATTTGAAGTAATTATGCTATATATTTATTTTCAAACAATTTATCTCTTGAATGAAGAGGAGATTGGAAACAGTTAGTGGGAGGTATAAGATAAACTTGCATTGTCGGCAACATATAAAAACCTTTTAATTATTATTTAAAAAAAAAACTTAATAAATTTGTGTAAAATATGAATGAACTTGGTCCTCATATAATAGCTTCACTCTTTTGATTTAATGCTATCGAATTTATACTGCAAAATAAAGGGGCCATGTCTCCTCATGATCCAGGCCTTTTTCTATAACTGGTTGCTGGCATCCAACAAAGAAATTAATTATTCTCCTTTAATTGAAATTAATTAAATATAACTATGAAATAAATAACATCACGTGCATGATAAGATGGAGACGTGGGGCATGCAAAAATGGAAGAAGATATTGTCAAAAGTCTAAAAGAAAAAGATAGAACCACAAACATATAATTATGCAGTAAAACTCATTTAATTCGTTTCACTGAGAAAGAATCTAATTCAGTTCAACATACTTGAATAAGTTGTTCTAAATTCTTAACAATATAAATAATAACTATGATAAGAAATAATAAAAATATTCTATTAATAACTCTAGTAGTGTTTGTTTACAAAAATGTAATGCTGTACGGAACAAAAACAATAAAAATCTATGTTTGTATTTAGTAAATGGTTAAGAAAGACGATCATGGATTTAGAGAAAGAATGTTTATTTTTTCCATCCTCAAAAGGAAAGAGAAGAGCTCGCAATAAGCATATTATATATTTATCCTTATTTTAATAATTTAACCTTCAAGATGACGCTTATATCTTATATAACGTATAATTAATTATGTTGCATAGTTTATTATGTTTTTTAATAATATGATATAAAATAATACCAATAATAATGATAATAATATTAATAATAAAAAGTAATAATATACTAACAATGATCAATGTGAAAAATAAAATTAATAATAATAATATTTATTTTAATAATAATAACAATTATTATCATTATTATTGTTATTCTTATTAAAAAATGAAAAATTAAAAAATAATAGCAACAATTATAAAAAGAGTATAAAATAATAACAACAATAATAATAAAATTATAATTTATTATTTTAATACAATATATTTATTATAATAACGGTATTTTGATCATTCAGAATTATTTTCTTTATTTTCTTCTACTTTCACTTTCTTTCTTTTTCATTCTTTCTTTTTTTTTTCCTCAAATTCAACTTTCAACCCAAATATTTTTTAGTGAATAATTTATTTTTTTTATAAATAATATGAAATAATTTTTGATAAAATTTCAATATAAATTTCAAAGAAATTAAAATTTTGAAAATTTATTAAAATATTTTTATTATTTAAAATTGTAAAAACCTAAAAAATAGAGTATTAAAGTAGATAGATCTATTAAAATAATGAGACCGAGTATTTTATTATAAAATAATCTTATAATATAAATAGAACTTTCTAAAGTTCGGTTCATTATCTAAAATATTTCTATCTCTCTAAAACACTATTCTCTTCCTTTTCTTTCACAGCTCTCTAACTTTTCTCACAGTTGGATCATTTGTTCAACGATCAGAAGGTGTCTAGGTAATCCTGGCGTAGAAGGCTTTCTTTTCAACCGATCAATTTCTTGTTTTGAGTTAGTAAGTTTCGTTTCCTTTTCTTAATTTTCCTAAATTTGTGATCATGCAAGGAAATCTGCCTTGCATGAGATGTGAGTTTCTTCTTCTTGATTCTTGACTCAATTTAGGCTCTGAGGTTGGTTTCCTATCACCAATCGGTGATTTGTAGGTTTCTCTAGAGTTTCCTTGTGGTGCAAGCATCGGTTGGGGTTTTCTAGAGCTGTGTCGTGTTTCTCTAAGGTAAGGGAAGCTAGTTAACTAATTTTAAATAGAAAAATGTGGTATAAGTTTAATGGTTATTATAATTAAACTGTTGGACTGGAAAACGTGATTTTTGTCAGTGGTAATTGTGTGGAATGCATGTTTTGTATGTTGATGGATGTGGTCATGTGTGGAATCTTTTATATGTATGTTTGTGATGTTGTAGTTGATATGGTTGAATTGAATTGTACACAATTGGACTATTATAGTGGAAAAGAAATCTGTTAGTGGTTGTTTAGTGTAAGATGGAAGCTTAAGGTAGTGAAATAAGAAAAAGGGTTGTATAACTGATTTGGTGAATTTTGGGCTGTTTATGAACTGGTGTGGGTTTGTTTAATACTTGGTGATGTTAGAGATTTAATTTAGTAGAGTGTGGTGGTAATGAGGTAGAGTTCTACTTGTGTTAGAACTCAATTTGAAGGAAGTGAGGTAGTAAAAACTTGAGGTTGGAGTTCTATGTGCAAATAGTCAGTTTGGGAAGTTTTGGTAAGTCATTTGGGACTTGCTAGAGTCCCTAAGGTGCTTGGAATTGTGTAGAATTCAATTTGGGTCTATAAGTTGAGTTTTTGTGAGTTTTTGGGTGAGGTTGTGAATTTCTTTGTTTAGATTTAGGTTAGAAGTGTTTAGACAACCTGGGTTAAGTATAATAGGTATATAACACAATCTAGGAGAGTTAGAAGTTGGGGAAAATAGTTGGAATTGGTAAAATTAGTGTAGGTTGAGTAATTCTGCAGATTTGGTGCTGCAGATTATGCAGACTCGTTGTGCGACTCTACTCGCTCAACGAGTGGTTGTAGAGGTTGGTACTCTGTCTGAGGATTTTCGCTCAGCGAGAGGGTGCACTGAGCGAGTGGTTAAAGTCTGGGAACACTGTTAGTTTTATTCGATTAGCGAATGAATGCGTTGAACGAGTGATTTGAGAGTCTTGTCCACTGTCTGGGGAGTTTCGCTTAGTCAGAGATGTCGCTGAGCGTGAGTTCAAGGTTTGGTACTACTGGAGTTTATTCGCACAATGAGATGGTTCACTGTGCGAGAAACTTCTGTATTCGCTCAGCGAGGGTATGCGCTGAACGACTGGTCCAAGTTTTTGTCTACTCCTTATTTCTTTGTTCTAGTTTGATTTAAATGAAATTTTGAGATTTGTTGTTAAGTATGTATGAATGTGTATTATGGTATGTGATTGATCATGTCATGAGTTAAGTTTCAAAGTGAAAGTATGATTTTAAAGTGATGAAAGTTAAGTTCCAAAGTGAATCCTCTTGGTGAGTTCAAGTGTATTTAGAATGAATGCAGGAGCTCAATCTTGTGGGTTATCCTGAAACTCCAATGGTCTTTCATTCTCACGTAGAGAGGATTGATCCATGTCGTGAGGAGTAGCAGGAGGTCTTAGTCTTGGAAGGTTCTAGTATGCTCCAAGGCCCGGAACAGACCAACCTCGTGAGTGTGGTAGTGTGAAATCCATCGGCAATGACTTTGCAAAGCAGTCGAAGCCACCACGAGTGCACAACCCACCATAGCTCGACAATCATTCTAAGCCCGAACGGTCAAAGTCAGTGTTGTGTCATGCATAAAGTGTTTTGTGTTATGAATGACTAATTATGATTGTATGAGATGTAGTATTAAAATATAAGTTTGTCTTTTATTTAAACTAGCTTACCCTGTTGTTTATTGTTTGTGTTTTGTATGTGCTAATGTTCTTTCCTTTGCAATGATCATCCTGTGGGTGTGAGCAGAGGGAGATAAGGTGTCTCTGGAGCAGACACTGGACGGAGGAGATACTGCAGGGTAGTTAGTTTTATAGTAGCTTTGTATATAGTTTTGATTAGTCTCTTGTATATAAAGTTTTAAATTCTATGGTTATTTTGGATGACTGTAAAGTTTATACTTTATATCTTAGTTTATAATTGTTCTATCTTATTAATTATGTGACTACTATAATATGGTTTATAGCTATATTTTGGGATGTTACAAAAATGAGTGAATTTCATCTAAAAACCTTTAAATTTTTCACGTTTTTATCTTTTTTAATATTATTTCTTCGGTTCAACTAATTTAAAAAATACTTTTTATAACTACTATTTATACGGGTTATGATGACCCATCCTTGGGCCCAAGTCATCATGTTATAATCAACCAAATATAAAAGGTGACATTGTGATATAATTGTAAATACGATAACATTAGCGATGGTAGTTATAATAAGTATAATGACATTTTTATAATAAAAAATAAAATTTTCTACATCGAATCTAGTTATGGTCGGTATAGAAAATGAATGCGGTGATATTTTTTGTAATAAATAAAAAAAACTTTCTATGTGGTTATAATTATAACCGGTATAGAAAGTATATACCACTTCTTTCTACTTATCCAAATCTGTAATCATGCTTACCTTTGCTTCTGTCAGCATTCCAATTCCCTTTCGTTCATTTCCTGTTTCACTTCTTATGCTTATTTCTTTCATCATTCTTGGAATGATGTACTTTCAAGGCTTGTTCATCGTTCTTGATAGGATTTCTATAAACTAATCTCATCTCATGTGCTTCCAAATAACTTTGAAGTTTTTAAATCTTCATCTTTGATATATCTTTAGATTCTTTTATAGCAACCACTATATAGTCAAACTTCTATGGTAATGATCACATGATTTTCTCAACAATCATAAGATCAATGATACACTCTCGACAACCTTTCATTTGATTAGTGATTATGAGAATTTTGTTAAAATACTCACCAACTTTACCATTGTCCTCCATTTGCAGTAACTCATACTGCCTTCTAAGAGTTTGTAGCTTCACCTTCTTGATTTTTTCTCCCAAGCATGACTCCGAACCAAGATATTCCATAATTCTGTGACAGTAATTGCATTATGAATTTTCTCAAAATGAGCATCATCAACACATTGATGAATGATGAATAATGTCTTGTCTTTCCTCCTGACTACAACTTTCTGATCATCTGAAGTGCCAAAACCAAGCTCCTAATCATCACCTTCAATAACATCACTCACATCTTGGAACTTGAACAACACACGCATCTGTGTGCTCCATTTGTTCAATTTTTCTTTGTGAGGATCAGAGGATTTGCTATTGGAATATTATTTCCCGCCGTACCTCAACCACTTAGTCTTGATCAAGAAATCAAATTTTGACAAACTTCTTTGCTTCTTTACTTCAAGCACTCTAACCAACCATACACTAAAATCGTGATTTCTGAGGATTCTTAGTAACCTGACTTTGAATACCAATTCTATTGAAGAATGGAGAAAAAGAAAGAATGAATAACGTGTATGCAGTATATTATTGAAACTGCATAATGTTGTTTCTCAACCATTTATTTATTTTTTGTTCTTCAATAGAATTGTTATTTAACATAAAAACACCGTAAGCAACTAACAATTCCTCTATATATTATTTTAATAGATAACATCCACTAAATACTAATATACTACCATAGAAGTATAAAAAATGTGTTTTAATCTATTATAAAATATAAAAAGGCTTTTAGCAGTGAATATATGTGGAAGTTATGAAAGGCAGGTTGATAAATAAACTACTACCTAGCACTTATAAGATTTTTGCATATTAGTTATCATGGTAAAGGACCACATGCAATGATGATAAGAATATTGTATTAATATTCCTTTTGCATTAGTTATGGAAGGAAGCAAAGAAAGAAGATGAAACGTGGCTATATCTAAAATTGAAAATCTGATTCATTTGCAACCTATGCTTCATTGATTGGGCGGAAACCCGTGGATGTAAGCAAGCAAAAGGGTGTTACTATCACATACCGGGCAATAAATTACCTAAATCTTCTGCCACACATATCTCTCAGGGCCTGGGGGACCCAACACCTTTTCTAATGCTTTCTTCCTATACTTTATATTTCTTCTCTTTCACTTCATAGCTTCAAAATATACTTTTCTTTTTTTACAACGTTTATTTTTATTAAACACCGATAAACTTCAACTTTCTAGTATAGATACTCATATTATATTACAAAATAAGTTTAAATATACAAAATTTAATTTTTTATTTATACTTGTAAGAGCCTGAAATTATATGGCAGTTGGACCTTATGTTGAGGCAGTCAGGCCTATAAGGTTAAGGGCATTATGACCTTAGTAAGGAACCTTTCAAAAATCTGAGTTCCTTATCTCAACTTCTGATTCTCTCTCTAAGGACTCAGTTGTTCATTTTCTCTGCCTTCTCTCTACCATATTTCTGCTTTCTCTCTTCCAGCCCTCTTCACTGAACCACTGGAATTTTGTTTAGGTGACGCCAAAACATCCGCAATATAGAGAGCTTCAGAAGCATCCGATCAGTTTCGGATTCTAAGCAGGTAAGCCCCTCCATGCAAGCTCTTCTCTGTCCTTGAACTAGAACATGCAATCTCTGTAGTTGCATGTGGCTTGTGCCTTCATTTTTCCTTCCGTTTTCCACTCAGTTCTAGCTCTAAGAGTTGTTCCCATCGCCATTTTGGTGGTTGTAGGGCACTGTTTAGGTCCTTGCTGTGAGGTGCTGTTAGAGTTTTTCCAGCGAGCTGTACGGTTCAGTCAAGTCACTCCAAGGTAAGGGGAGCTATAATACTTTCTTATAAGTTGTTATATGTTAGGTGTATGGACTGATTTATGCATCATTGTGCTGTTTGGGTTGCGTTTTTAAGTTCTGAGTGTATGGAATGATATGTGCTGAAATGTTCATATGTGAATATGTGAACTAATATTGTGTGAACTGCTTTAAACGTGTTGTGTGATTGCAACGGAAGATGTTTGATGAGTAAAATCTGATGTAGCAGCTGTATGTTGAAAGGTAAGAGGATTATTATTGTTTTGAGTTATTTTGGAGGAAATGGGATAATGAATTTGAGAGTTAAGGGTCTAGGACTCTTGTAGTCTGTTGGGACAATATAGGGAGGTTATTTGTGACTTGTTAGAGTCATCAAACTGATCAAAACAGGTGCAAAATGGTTGAATTGAATTTGGGTCCCTAAGTGGTGGAAATTGGTGTTTTAGAGTTGAATTTGAGTTGTAATTACTTTAGAATGGTAGTAGGAAGGTTTTAGATCATCGAGACAAGTTTAATTAAGTATAAAATACAAATTAGAGGTGTTAGAAGTTGGGAAAGATGACTAGAAATGGTAAAGGGTGTGTGAGTTGCATAATTCTGCATAACTTGCGTTCTGCAGGTTATGCAGACTCGCTAAGCGAATGTTTTCGCATAGCGAGTCCTCACAGTAAGGTGCTCTCTGTTTAGTCATTCGCATAGCGAGTTGGTGCGCTGTGCGAGTGACTGGAGAAGGTTGTTCTCTGTCTGGTGATTCGCTTTGCGAATCTAGTCGCTATGGACTGGTAGTGATTTAAGTTTAATATCAATTAATTTGAATGGCGAATTTGGGGCGCTATGCGAGGGTTTAGGGTCTGATAATGTGTATTAGAATTTTTAGTTTAGCATAGCGCACAGACTTGGTGCGCTATGTGAATTTTAGCTGTCCCCCTGTCAGGAAAATTCGCTCAGTGCATCAAGGATTGTGCGCTATGCGAATTTTAGCTGAAAAACACTCTCCCCGTCAGGAAAATTTGCTCAATGCACCAAGGGTGGTGCGTTGTGCGAATTTTTGTTGTCTTACCTTGCACCCTGATGCGTTGTGCGACTTGGTTCAGTGAGTTTCACATTTTTCCTCATCTGTTTGAGCTGTTTGGTGTTGTTTGGCTGCCAGGGTGTATGTATGTCTATATAACTGATTTGGGTGGCTTGATTTGGCAACATGATTGAGGGTATGTTGTATTATGTGTGAATTATAGTTTGGAAGTATGTATGAAACAAAGTTGTGATTAGCATAAGTGTAACAAGTATGGTTAATGGACGTAATTCCATGGATCTCAAAGTGAGGTTACATGGTGGTGCCCTATAGCGTTGGACGTAATTCCATGATCTTTAAGGAGAAGATTCATGGCGGTGCCCTTAATGTTTAGAATGATTTGCATGGTAGCTCAGTCTTGGGGGTTTTCCTGACGCTCCAATGGTCTTTCATTCTCAAGTAGAGAGGATTGATCCATGTGGTGAGGAGTAACAGGAGGTCCTAGTCTTGGGTGCTTCCAGTACGGCCCAAGGTGAGTGATAATGGACTAACCTCGTGAGTGTGGTAAGGTGAAACCCATTGGCAATGACTTTGCAAAGTAGTAGAGGCCACCACGAGTGCATAACCCGCCATAGCTCGACAATCATTCTAGTCCGGACGAGTCAAGTTTAAGTGCAACAAGTCATGTTTGTATGGTAGAGTATATCCGTCTTTACTTGCATGTTGCCTGTGACTGCTATAAAACGACTTTTTTTATATCTAGCTTACCCTTGCTTGTGTGTTCGTGTTGCTTGGATATGTTTTTCTTTTGCAATGATCATCTACTTGGATGTGAGCAGAGGTGGATGAGGTGCCTCTGGAGCATGCTTTGGAGGAAGACGATGCTGCTGCTTAGTCTCCTTAGGATTCTTCTAGTGTTTCTTGTATTTTGAATTACTATTTAGTTGTTGAGGATTTTTCCTGGTGATTCCTATCCTTGTGAAATACTCTATTTGCGTTTAAGTTTTAAATTATGTCTAATTCTGGGATGACTGTAAGTTTAACTACTTTATTTACAGTTTACTCTAACTGTTCTCTTTTATTTAAATGTGGACTTACTATATTATATGATCGGGTGTTACAATACTCTAAATCACTTTTATTTACTCTTTTTAAGTATAATTTTAGTAGTTTAATTAGTAAATTCGTTTTTATATTTTGATTTTTTCAATTCTTATATTTTTATTTTATTTTATTGAGTCTTTATATTTTTAAAAAAGTTTAATATGATTTTTTGAAATTTGATATTAATACAATTTGAAGGTGTTATATATTAAAATATAAGTCTGTTACGTCTCAAAATCTTTTGAAACTTCTCTGATCATGATCATACGATACTTCTAAATAAAAGATGATTTTGATTTTGATATGTAATATATTCAGATTTTGATATAAGTAGTAAAAGGAATCACAATACATTTTTTTACAAAAATGAAAACTTAATTAACTTTTTATTTTAAATTAAAAACTCGAATAGAAAAATATAGAGAAAAACAAATTAAAAGTTAAATATAAAAACAAAATTATTAATCAAGTTATTTTTAATAGAATATGTTAGTATTTTCCTAGAAGTAGTTTTATCTGCATTTATATTATTTTGAAAATTATTATTAATTTTACTAATTTTTTGTGTGGTAAAAACTGAATAAAGATTTCTGAGAAACTATAAACAGAGTTTGTAAAGGGCTAATATAGTAGATAGTACGTAGTTGGTGTTATTTGGGCCCAAGGAATTAAAAGGAGTAGGATTTTGTTGGACCCTATGAACGATATCTCAAATGTGGTTCACGAAAGTGTAATACATCCACCCCTTTCTTTTCAATCTCACCATGCATGCTTCAATCAATTATGTATTTATTAATTCTCACCATCTTTTCAATATTTACATCATATCTTCCTTTTTTAATCATCATATTCAGATATTTCCCAATTTTATTAACACTTTATCTCCCACATTTCTCATTTCTTAACAAATTAATATTCTTAATAATTATGTAGGATGTAATTATTTCATTTTTTTTTTCACATGTGAAATAAAAATCATGCGAGAAGAAAAAGGTTTGTATATGCAAATGTTCTAATAATTTTGTATAGGAATTATACATTAAAACTATATTTAGTTTAAATATAATATTTTAGCCAAAATTATACATCAATATTCACCAGTTCTTTTTATTATGTTTTTTCTCTTAAAAAATAATGAATGGGATCTTATCTTTCTATTTAAAGAAGCCTAAATTGGTTGATAAATGTTCTCTATGTCCAATTTTTATAAATAAAAAAGTCCTTTTAAAGTCTAATCTCATAATAATGAATCTATTTATTATATAAAAACTATTTACATTATTAATCAAATTTTGGCCTTTTATGAAGATAATAAATTGATTTATTCTTTTTCATTGACAAGGTTGATACATGCTTGTGGGGGCATGCTTCTCTGTTTATTAATTTTCTTTTGCATAACAGGAGCATGTGGCCATTATTTTTCCTGAGAAAATTTTCCTTTAAATATTTTTTGTGTATAATAGTATGCATTTTTTTTATTTATTTTCTTCATTTATTGTTTATTGTTTCCATTTAGCCTTTTAACATTCTTGTTTTCATGTTCCAAATAATTGTTTGTAATATAAATTCTCATTTATTTCTCTCCAAATAACCGTGTGAAAATTCCATCTTTGGATTATTAATTTTAAGCATTGCAAATCGCCACTTATATTGTCTTACTTCTTCACTGGTTTCTTCAACATAAATCCATTCAGGAAAAAAAAAACTGTTTACAAAACAATAATTTAATTAGTAGGATAAATTTCTCACTATATTGAAACTTTGGAGAATATTATTTTTTTACTTATACACCTTGAAAAGTCAAATAATATATTAACTTACTGATCCTAATTAAATTAATCTTCTACTTAATACATCGAAATTTCAAATCAAGTAAAAATTGAAAAAAGAAATGAATGTAGAAAGTCCTAATGAAAAATTTAAATTTTACTATCATAATGAAGGGTTTAGAATGCTAATATATGTAATGTTGGTTATTGTGTTTCTTTTAATATTATTTTAGTGCATTATTAATTTTATACTGTTTATAATGTGCAATATTTTAGCCATATTTCACAATTTCATCAAATAAAAAATTTACATTTTTCCTTCACGTTATTTTTACATAAATGCTTTAGAAAAATGAAATTATGTACAGGTTAAAATTAGATAATAAATTCAAAAATAAAAGCGTAGAGACGTTAGATGACAGAAAATTAATTTAAGCTTATAAAAAACTTAAATTTAAATTATTTTCTCCCTATGAAATATTAATAGGGAAACTTTTCTAATCATGTTAAGAGTCTACCACACCTTTCGAATGACTGAAAAGAACTGAGTGGGCCGGTTCAAAAATACCTTCAGGAATTTCTTCCTGCACCTTCATATATTTACAAAGTTTCAATTTTACCTCTTACATTCCGGATTATATAATTCAAAAAATACTTTTTTATTTTTCATTGAATTGTATAATCTAGAATCTATTTTTTTATTTTATCTACAGATTGTATAAACTGAAATATATATTTTATATTTCAAATTATATAATTTAGATACACTTTAGATTGAATAATTCCAAATATAAAATAAAAAACATGATTTGAATTATATAATTTAAAATATAAAATTTATTTTTTAGATTGTATAATCTAAAATAAAAAACACAAAATTGTGGACAAAGATGGTGTTGTCATTAGAATTGGGGGAAGATCGTAAATTAGCGCCAGTGGAGATGAAAGAAAGTAGCAGCGGTGCAGGAGGCAGGAGTGGAGGGAAGAAGATGAGAATAATTTTGTCTTTTCATTTGTATACGGCGGTGTAAGAAGAAAGTATGGAGGTACATGAAGAAATACCCATATGCCCACCTCTTTAGTTAAGGAACTTAGGGTTGACCCTTGCAATCCTTAGTTTCTTTCTCCAGTTTTATAAAATGTATGAAATGTCAAAAATATCCTTAAGATAGTTGCAGAAAGTTTTTTTATTGGACACTATAGAAGTTAAAAGTTTGGATATTGTATTTTAAGTTGTAAGATTTAAAATATTGTTTAATATTTTTAATGGTAGAATTTAAAAGATATTTTCTGATCACAGAATTCAAATATTTTTATTTTTCATTTTCGTGTTGAAAATTCAGAATTAATTACTTTAAATATCGAATTCACAAATTCGAAATTAACTTTTTCAAATCTAGAAATAATTTACTATTTAGAAATTCAAGATCAAAACTTCATTTCATTTTCGGATTGCACATGTTCGGGATCAAAACTTATATATAAAACAAATTACTTGGATTAACTAATTCGGAAGTGAAAAAATTAATTCTAGATCAACTAATTCGGAAGTGAAAAAATTAATTCTAGATTAACCAATAGTAAAAAAATTAATAAAAAAGTTATTTAATCTAAAATACATGTTTAAATTAAATAATCTTAAAATATATGTTGAGTCGTGAAAATAACTTTAAAAATAAATTATTTTGGAGTAGGCAATTCAAAATATAATACTCTAATTTTTTACTTTCAAATTTTAAATTATTCAATCGGGAATTTTACAGAGTACACTGTATGGAAGGATAATTTTGACATTTTGATGAACACCAAAGAAATATGGCGTGCAAGAGGAAAGGGCTCTTTGGTAGGTCCTTCAGTTACTCTAAAAAATATGTCAATTGTGGCTATTGATCAAGAATATAGTGGGCCTTTAATTATGAATATAAAATCCGGTTAATTAAATTTAAAATATTTAATAAATTTTATTTAATTTTTTTAATATAGATTCAAATTTTTATTATTAAAATTTTAAAATTCTGTTAACATATTTGTTTAAATTTTGTTTTAAATTAAAATTTGATAAATATTTTAATTAGTATAGTTTTGTTTTATATACTCATTTGAATTAAGATAAAAAAAATTTATTAAATATTTTAATTAGTTTAATCTAATAACTTAATATGTGTTAATATTTTAACATATAATAATTTATTATAACAATTAAAGCATGTTTAAAATAAAAAAAATAGAAATAATAATAATAAAATAAATATTAGATTTTGAAATACGAATGTTCACTAGATTTCAAAAATCAAAGAAGAAGAAATGAATATCAGAAAATTTGGAGTTAGAAGAGAAAGTTTGAATATAGGGAGAAGCTCCCACTAACACGTTTAAATAAAAGATTCTGGGCCTATGAATGGCCTAACTTCAAAAGGAAGGGAATAAACGAAAGGAGTGTGATAGTATTCGGTTTCTGATGTGAAATTATAGGTTTTCTCTAAATGCACATTCATGAGTAACTTGTACGCAACATTATAAACTATTGTATTTTCAAAAGTATAGAAAAATTCAGGATTAAAAGTGAGTTAAGTTTACCTAATCTTGACTACATTTTACAATAATTGATCATGATTTATCTTCAATCTTGGACCAACTTCAATTTTTAAATTAGATTTAATTCAAGCTCACAAATTGTTGGATTCCATTTATTAACTTAATTTGATTTAAAATTATAATCATTTTACATGGTTTTATTTATTTACACAAAAAAACTAATGTAAAATTATTTTAAAGAAACAATAATTTGAACTTAATAATGCAAAATATATCGTCTTAGTGCATATATCAAATTTGTTTATGAACGCCTCCGAGATCTTATATAAATTTTGTAAAAATGTTTAAAGTGAAAAGATTAATTTTGTTTATGAATTAAGGATAATATCTTTGAAATTTTCTATACATCTTGTAAGAAAATTTAAAATGGAAAATTTTGTTTAGAGTTAGTAAACAAAAGCTTCAGTAAATTTGGTAGTGATATTTTTTACAGTTTTTTCAACTCACAAAAACAGTAAAAAAATTGGTGTAATAGAGAAGAAGAATAAATTATCACAATAATTAGTAAAAACTACTTGAATTTAATTTAAACTCTCAAATACTTATGGGTAAAGTAAATACAATTTATTATTTACAAACTGTCATTAACAAGCTCTTTTGATTTTGGAGAGGAAAAAAATTTAGCATTTCTTACTTTCATTTCAATCTAAATTTCAAGAAAAATCTTAAAAATTTTATTATAAAAGTGACAAAGAAATCGTGTATGTGGAAAATGTTCTATGACTAAAGGCCTAACGGTGAACTAGACAATGTTTTCTCTAAAATTAGGTTAAGGAAAACAAGAAAAAAAAAAGAAGATAAAAACGAGTCTACTCAAACATTAATTGTAATGGAAGATATATCTTCTAAGCAAGGAAATAATGTTGAATATGAATTTATTTCTTCAATATAAGAGAAAGTTAAGTCGAAGAAAATTTAGGTTAACTTGAGTCTAATTAATCCCCGTTTTGATGAAAAATCTCTATATTGACTGGATACGAATATGAGTATGAGTATAATACCTAATTTTTAAATTGGACATGGAGACGAGGATGACTATAAACATACCCCACCTATACCCATTCTAATACTCGTGTCAATATATATCCTATCCTCCACCATTTTCCATTTAAATGACTACAATACTGATATTTAGTTAAATAACCTTTTATATATATATATATATATATATATATATTATTTTCTTCCTTCTCTCTTTAATTGTTTTTGTTTTATATATTTATAAAATTCACACATCTTTAAAAGATACTTTTCTTCTTATCTACACTTTTTTTTTCTTTTTGTTTGGTTATGTTCAAAGGGTGTATTATCAATTTCAGTGAATAAAATAAATGGTTAGATAAGTTTTTGGTCCCTAAATTATCATGCAATTTTGGTTTTCGTCTCTCTTCAAAAATTTGATCCATTTTCATCCCTCTCCTTTTCAAAACTCCCAGATTTAGTCCTCCACAACAAACGATGTTAGTTTGTTAGTTTTTTTTTTGGACGTGGTATATGCCACATTCTTAAAACACATGTACATTAAATGTTTGAAATTAAATTGAAATTAGGGTTTAGCGAAAAAATGAAGATGTAAGTTCATTCCTTGTGTGAGATTTCAAAATAGAATGAACGAGGACAACATAGGAAGTCCATAAATTACATCTCTACTGTTGTTTACCTCCATCACAGATTCAATCACCAAACTAGAAAGACACTTCCTTTATTGCAAATTTCAATTACAGGGAGAGGTAAACAATAAAGGAAAAGGCAAGCAAAACTTTTCTACCAAAAACCTTGAGTCCAACAAATCCAAGAAAGTCAGGTAAGCGAGGAAGTAGGGTGTCCAAATTAACAATTAGAAGAGAAAATCCTTCAATCCTGAGGAAAAATTGGGTGCAAATCCTACCTTCACTGCAAACACGAAGGAACCCAAATCCAATACAGAGAGTTGACAACAATTGTAAGGAGAACCCATGGCGAATTACTCGAATTAAATATGAAATGAAAGGAAGTTGCGTTCAATGAACAAAGACAAGAATAAAGAGTTCAGTAATCATTCTTTCGTTAAACCCTAATTTCAATTTAATTTCAAATGTTTACTATACACGTGTCTTGAGAACGTAAAAAAAAAACTAATGTCATTGTTCATTGAGGACTAAATCTACGATTTTCAAAAAGGAGAGGGATAAAAATGGATCAAAGTTTTAAAGAGGAACAAAAACCAAAATCGCATGATAGTTTAAAGACTAAAAACATATTTAATCCTAAAATAAAAGTTAATTCTCGCATTTGATTGTTTTTTTCCTTCTTAATATTTTTATTTATGATCTATGTTTTTTTACATAAAACAAGTTTGACTCTCAAGTGTTTAATTGCATAAGTCATTCATTTACTAGGTAATATAAATTCACTTTTGATTTATTTGAAAAAAAAATTGTTTTCCTAAAACAACTTTCGTTATCTCTCAATGATAAGTCTAATTTGATATTGAAAATCCTTTTCTAATCTTCAAGGAATTTCCCATCTTACAATACTTTGAATTATACATTTTTTTTTATGCAATTTTATTCAATTATGTATCAAATCGTTTTATCTTTTTTTACTGTTTTTAATATTTTTATTTGTTGTTTTATTTATTATATATGATATCGTTTTGATGAGTTTATATATAATTATTTTTACATAAGTGTAATTTTATCATCGCAATTACATGAAGATGTTTCATTTACTATATTATAATAATTTAATGTTATTATCATAAATCTTGTTTACATGATCCAACATAAATTAAAGTAAAACAAATGAAAGTGTACTCTATATGTAGCTACCAGTACATACAGTCTAAATTACACCAAAATGATCGGTGGAGCGGAGAGGAAACCGATCGGTGTCAATCATATCCAATTAGTCATTTGATTAAGCTAAACAAGTTAGTAATCAAGTTTAATTACAAAACTACCCTTTTTGCTTTAACCTTTTACTTTTTTTACTTTTTTACTTTTTTTTATCAAAACCCTAAATGCCTACCTCATTTTCACTCACAGTCGCGCAACCCTACCCTGCCAACTCTCACTTTCAAACTTTTCTCCTCCTCTAGATCTGTTTCTTCCCAACCTCTTTTCTCCTCCAGATCCGTTTCTTCCCAACCCTTTTTCTCCATAGTAGTTTCCATTTCATTAGTTCTTTCTTCTCCGTTTTGTTATCTTGGTTGTGTGTTCGTGGTGTGGTGGTGCGGTGTTGGTGCTTTGGTGGTGCTTCGTGTGTGTGTCTATTGTGCACATTTTTTCTTTGGTCTACAAGAAAGGTTGGTTTTCTTTACTTTGGTAGTATGCATAGATATTTCATTTTAATTTTAATGTATTGGAATATGTTGTGTGCTGTATGTTTGGTCGCTTCCCTGTGCGTTTTCTATGTTTTCTCCGTCGCTGTGCGTTTTCTATGTGTGCAGAGGAAGAAGAACCTGTGAAGAACGCATACCACCTTCAACCACCAGACGAAGCTCTCCTACCATTACACCTTTTTCTTCTTCTTGCACCACTCCAAAGCTTTGCTACTTCCTCTTACCACTCGAGAAACTACTTGTACCACAACAAACCAATGCTATCTCCAACCAAACAGACCACAATAATCCCACGCTACACCACCGCAATTTCAGCAAACAAAAATTAGAGGAGAAAAAGATGCAAGGAATTTCATTCAACGGAAATAGTAGACTGTTGTGGAGGTGCATTGATATAATAATGGGGAGCATCAATGAAAATGTTGTTGGGTAAAAAATAAAAACAGAAATTAAATATTACTGAGGGCAAAAAGGGAATGGGGAGGTGGAGAGAGCATTGCGTGGTGGTGGAGGGAACAACTTTCGGCTGACCCTAATCAAAAGCCATGGAGAAACTTATAAATATAGGTCAAATGTATGATTGTTGAAACTTTTGTAACACATTTATTACAACACTAATTGTTAAACCAATGAAATATCAAACTAACTTAAGCATCAAGTATCTTTAAAAAATATACCTTTTCCATTGGAGTATCCACAATGCTAGGAAGGAAGCTTTAGAGTAAGGAAGACGGTTTGAACTGAACACTCAACCCCATACACTTGAAACAAAAAGATTTATGTCTAAATTTAAATTATTATTAGCTTATATTTTTTCTCTTTGTGATTTTGTTCAATATGATATGCATCAATGTATAAGAAAAGATGTTAGTAAAGAGACATTTGAAATATTTTTAAACTTGAATATTTATTTTATTTTTTATAATTTAAAAAAATATATTTTTTACTTTATCAATTTTGTTTCATTAAGGTTTACAGATGTTTTGGTTGTGAAATTTTATTTATGTTAATTATGAAATATTTTATATAATTCTTTCACTTTTTTTCCAGTTGTTATTTTATATTGATTTGAAATTTATATTATTATATTTTTTTCTAAATATTTTACACTAAAAATATGAGAATATAATTATTTAATATTGAATATTTATTAATATTATGTTTTCTTTAATATGATTTTTAATATTTTTATAAAAAACAATTAATTGATGTTGAAAAAAAAATGAGTATGGAATATACTTACTATATTCATGGAACAAAAATTTTATACTTGTTAAATGTAGATATGGGAATAAAAATAAAATGAATTTTTACCTTAAAATAAATATGAAATATGAAATTTATCCCCACCTCACCCTGCTATCCCTACTTAAAAGTAAAAAAAAGAGTAGTTATTAATTGGTTACAGGTCAATTTATCTTTAATCCAATTCAAATTTATGATTTGACTCACATTTAAAAAGTTAAATAAACCCGAACCCACTTTTACTCTCTCTTATCAATTAATAAATTCATTGATTCTAATGCTTATCTCAATTTTGAAGGCACAAACTTTTTTTAACACTATTGCTAAAATAGTTTCCCTCAGGATAATTATTATATTATGTATAATTAGTATTTTATTCATGATTAATTTTATAATGAAGAATAGTTTATAATAATGATTTTTTATTACAGTTAACATGATGATAATATCGTAAGCCTACACATTTATCTAAATAGAATATTTTCATTCATTTTGGATAAAATTAATAATGTAAAAAGTTAGATTTATTAATTTTAATTTTGAGAATATTTACTCTTTTTTATCCAACAGTAATCCCAAGCGAATTTCTTTTTAGCATTTTCTCAGTTCTAAATAATAATAATTTCATAATTTTTAAAGGAAAGTTATTTCAATTCTAATCTATAAGTTAGTACATTATTTTTTGTATTCAATGTTCTTTATGGAGTATTTACATCTTTGTTCATGTTCATTGAGAAATGTATAGATTTCTCCCCCAATAATTGTGTTGACTTGAAAGTCTTAGTCCTCCCAAATTAATTATATATATAATATAAAATTGTACATAACTATAATCTTATAAAAACTATTTTGTTAATTTAACATTTATACAAAGTATGGATTTTGACATTGGTAAATTACCTATAATTTCAGGTCTTTATGTTTATTAAATATAAAAAAAAGAATCAAACATGTAATGCATGATGTATAATACAAATTCATTATGGGTTTGACGCATCAGCTCCTAGAACATTGAGGAAAAGACTTTCTAACCTGAAGAAAGGGACATTTACATAAGATTGGATACGCGATCTTGAAAAATATAATTTTGTAGGCCTCATATTTCACATCTTTCCTTTCTCACTGTTCATAAGAAATATTTAAATTAATTAAATACAAGTAATACTTAATTTTTTTAAATTAGATAAAAAAACCAGGCGAATACTATTATTCGTCTAGTCTCGTCTCCGTTTTTATATATATTTTATTTTAAATTATTAAAAAATATATAATTTATTTTCCCTTTGCATTGTTTATCAAGACCTCACAAATTTGGGCAAGATTAGTAAGAAGAACAAGGTATTATCAAGTTATATTAAATTCTGGTTATTAAATTGAAAGTAATAGTCCTAGTCACCAAAAGATGTTAAGAATTTGGTAATCAATTATTTGATTTGAAGAGGAAACAAAGTTTCTCATTGATCTAGGTTTATGTTTTCTGTGACTTTGTTCTAGGTGATGATGTTCTTGTTTCTTAATTCATTTTTTAGTTTGTGTGTTATTTTCAAATAGGGTTTTCATGCTTGTTTAAGGGTTAAATACGCTTTTAATCTATGAAGTATCATGCTATTTTGGGTTTCGTCTCTTTTCGAAAGGTTTGTTCATTTTTGTCTTCTTAGCTAGAAAACTCGTATTTTGAGTCTTTAAAAAGTAAGGGTGTTTTAGATTTTCTGTGAGGTGACTAACGGTGAGCCATGTGGGATGCCAGCTTCCCTGATAAGTGTGTACCATTTTTCTAATTAGCGTTTCGAGGGTCCACGTGGCAGCCCCTTCCCCACCCAAAACATTAGGGTTTCTAATTTTGGGGGAATGCTGCTTCTGCTTATGCCGGGAGAACAAGGTTTCTCCCTCTCCTTCACGACGACTTCACTTAGTTTAGGGAGGAATTCATGATCTGGTTTTTGTTTTGCTTCTTTGGTTTCCTTGCAGGTTTGTGTTGGCTCTGTGCGTGAAGGGAAAGCTTTTGCGCCGCGAATGAGATAGAGGTTGTGCGAGAAGATGGATTCGCAATTAGGGTACCTGAATTGGGATTCTCGGTTTCTCTGCTTAGGTTTTTGAGTTGAACTCGCCGTTGTTGATGGCAACTTGAGGTTGAGCGTGAGAAACGACGTTGTTCGCGATCTGAGTTATTCTTCTACAGGTTTCTAGAGGTCAAAGCTTGTTGGAGATGGTGGCTCTAGGGCATTCGTGACGGCTTTGCAGCGACCATGATGGTTACACATGACGACAACTGACGATTTGTTAAGGCTTTGCGGCATTGACGTTGTGGGTGGTGGCGGCACAGTTGCAGCACATTAGCAAGCAATTTCGCTTTTTGGAGACCGGCGTGGTGGTGGCTTGCACAAGGTGGTTGCTGGAATTTGAGATTCTGGTGTAGGAAAGTTTTGGGTTAGTCATGGCTTAGTCTGATAGCAAGAAAAAGAAAGATCGTGAAGGTGCCCAAAGACTTTAAGACAGTAGTGAAGGCCGATGCGACAATGGAGACTTTAAGACGGTGTCAAAGGCGGTGGACGCTAGTAAGAGAGAAAAAAAGAGAAAAAAAAAGAAGAGAAACATGACACACACTTATCACGGAAGTTGCATCCCACGTGACTCACTGTTAGCCACCTCACAAAAAGTCTAACTCCGTTGCTTTTTAAGGACTAAAAATACGAGTTTCCTAACTAAGAGGACGGAAATGAACAAACCTTTCGAAAAGGGACGAAACCCAAAATAGCATGATAGTCTAGGCACTAAAAGCATATTTAACTCTTTGTTTAATAATAGGAATGTGTTAGATCACGTCTTATAGGATCCAATATAGGGTTTATAAAGTAGTTTACTTTTACTATTATTAATATAGGGTTTATAAAGTAGTTTACTTTTACTATTATTAATATAGGGTTTATAAAGTAGTTTACTTTTACTATTATTAATATAAGGTTTATAAAGTAGTTTACTTTTACTATTATTAATATAAGGTTTATAAAGTAGTTTACTTAACAATATTGTTGTGTTTGTAAAAATATGAAATTATATTGCGAGCTTAACTAGTATGATAGAATAACTTGATATAACTTTTTATATAAAGTGAACTAATATAAAACATGTTGTATTAATCTCCCTTATCTCATAGTTTCTTGAATATTTGTATCTTTAATTGAATTTATTACTTTAGGGCTCAAGCTAACAACTTGACCCATGGTCCATGGGCCAATCCCAAGCCACTATTAAAATATGTCTCCTTTTATTGCCCACCAAAATAAGTGGTCTAAAAAAGCGTTAACCACGAAAACATTCACATAAAGTGGGGATCAATGTGAAAGTGGGTTTGGTCCACTTCAAGACTTCAACTAACTCCTAAATTCTTTTCAGAATTGCATGATTCCTTAAAGTATTCTAAATTACAAATTAATCCTTAAATATTTTATATTTATTACAAAGTAGTTCTTAATTAATTTGTACTATTTGTAACTTAATTAGAAGTTAGGACCTGACCTAACTTGCTTTATTAGGTTGATCTAACCTAACAATATTTGATGTGGGTTTGACATTACTTGACCCTGTCTCAACAAGAATTATCATGGTTTGATTTAAACTTGGTCCAACTCAACTCAACCTAAAGTGGACCCGACTTAACTCGACTTGACACGTGACTGTGTACTTAACATGATATTAGCCCCACACAATGTAGTTATGACTCGATTCGACTAGTGTAAGTAACACGACTTATCCCTACCATGACTCAACTAAACTTGGCCCATTGTGGTCGAACTCAAATCGAATTGAGGTGGACTAACTTAACTTGACTTAAGTTGGGCCTGATTCAACTCAGCCCAAGGTCAGCCCAACTAGACTAGCATGATGTTGACCATAATGGACTCAACCTAAGGTGGGTTAACTCTATTAGGCCTAACCTAGATACAACTTTAGTGGCTCGACACAAGCTTGGCTGTACTTGATTTGGTGTAGGTCCAAAAAAACTTGGATCGATGTGGGTTTAACTCAACTTGGATAATAGACTCAACTTAACACAGCTTGATGTGTACCTAAGTTAACTTAGCTTGAGATGAGTTTGACTTGACTCGACACAAGGCGGGTCTGAATTAAGGCAATATGAGTTAAGTTTGATTTGTTTAGGCTTAACTCGACTCGATCTAACATATGTTTAACTCAATTCAATCCAACATGGACTTAACTCAACCTTGACCTATGTTCAATTTAACTCACTAGAACATGGATCCTATCAACCTTAGCTTGATCAAGAACTAGCTTGACCTAAGCTGAACACAATCGGCCTAGTTTAGTTGGGCTCAACCTGATCTAGGTATGACCCGATTTAGCTAGAATAGGTCCAACACATCTTGACCAAACATGAACCACCTCAGCTTGACCTATATTTAGTCCAACCTAACTTGTCCTAACATGTACTTGACCTGACTCGACCCAACTTGGGTTAAGCCTAACTTGACTTTATCTAGTTGATTCGACTCATTTTGATTTAGGTTTGACTTGATCTAGGTCTATATTGACAAACTTATAAGAAGGTTTTAACGTGTCTTAACCTAAGTTTATTTCAATTTCATTTATATTAAACTTATATTTAGATTTAGTAAATTTTTTCATATGCATAAAGAATTTTCTAAGTAATTTTTTCTTTCATTTTCATTATAAATAAGACTTTTTACTTTAAAAACTAATTATGAAACTTTTATTATGACCTATATACCTTATCCATGTGAGTAAAAAAAATGTTCTTATTAGATTATCTGAAAATTGAGGGAAGATCTATGCTAGAATAGTGAACATTTTTTTTTTAATAATATAATGTGTATCCCACTCAAACTAGAAGGCTATCACAATCTTTAATATCTATTTTGTGATTTCATTTAGAATAACTAGCCAGATTCTGATCGAAACATATATGGCTGCGCTTGGTGAGCTATCCACTTTTGTCACCCACCAAATAATTTCAATCCACATTACCAATCGCAATTAAAATATTAGATATCTCTATAAATACTTACGAATAGTGAATTAAATACTCTTTACTCAGATTTTATTATCTAATTACACCTTTTTCGCCTGGTTTCTAATTAATTTTAAGGTAAAAGACACTAACAATAATGAGCTATACATAATAAAAATTTAGACTAACAACTAACAACACACTAAACTTGAAAAAAGTGATGCGTTTGTTTAGCGCAAACATACTCCAAGAAAAACTACAAGATCTGAAACTTATAAAGATACATGGAAATTTGAGCATGGAACCAATGACTATATCTCTTATAAAGATACATGGTTTTTGAGGTGGTTATTACAATTTATGTTATTTTATTTTATTATAATTTAATTTTGAGAAAAATATAAAAATAGATTATTCAAATGTAAAAAAGGGTAAGGTTATAATTCAAACGCTCTGAAAATATTGAATATTGTGAAGAGGGAAAATGACAAATAGAGTAATGATTGTTGTAATTTGGATTACTGTTTTCGTAGATTAAATTTATCTGTTTTATTCTAGATAATTTAGTTTCTTGCAATTTAAATTTTCAGTTTGGTCATTTCAATTCATTTTCATCATCTTCATTTTTCTTGCGGAAATTTAAATTCCTCACGCGACTCTACCTTAATATAAAAACAAATAAAAAATACAAATCTTGAAAAACAATGCATGAATTTCTAATTAAAATTTACATTAAGAAAGAATTATGTAAATTGAACATAATTGCGAAATTAATCTACAGCATAAGTAATTTGTATATAAATTTCTAAATAAACGCACTTTAATTTAGATTGAAAAACAGTTTATATATGGATAGTTCAATTGACAAATAATCTGCATGAAGTAAATCTGCTTCAGAAAAACAACTCAAGAAACATGAAAGCAAAATCCAATCTTATCTAGAAACAATATGACAGAGAAAGGTAAATTTGGAAGAGCAAAACCCTGCATGAAGAAAATGCATATTAAACGTTTTTAAAGATAATGGAACGCTGGATTGATGCGTTTGAAACTTGCATATCGTAACAACGATGTGTGAAAGAAGGAAGTTGAAAGTTATTTTGAATTTCACTGAACATAATATCTCATTCTCTATATTAGTTATTCTTTAAATTGATATAGTAAATAGTTTATACATCGGTTAAGCATACTGACATGCTATTTATGATTATGCTACTAACATACTATTTATTATCATTTAAGCAAATCCTCATAAAATTATACTTTTTTTTTCAAAAAGATTACAAATAAATTGGTCCTTAGATATTTTCTGAATCCATCTCGTTTTAGAAGAGAATCTCATATTAAATAGATACGAGTATAGATATAGAAATACTCATTTCATTCTCATATTTATCTTATTTTGTTTAAATTATAAAAACACTACAATTTATTTGATATCATATATATAGACTTTAATATTATAATCTTTGTTTTCTTATTGCATGACTTTATTTATATTCATGAAATCCACTTACATTTCTAAAGTATTTTTCTTCTTATGTGTATAAACAATTACAATAAATATTTCTATTTTTTTAATATTATTTATTTATTATCATTATTTTTTCATAAAAATATGTAACTATCAATTTCAAGTGTTCAAATGCATATAGGTAGTATGCAAAATTTATCTTTTTTATTATTTTTATCCTTAATTTTTGTTTCATTTGAAAACTTTTGTTTTACTAAAAATTTTGTCATTATTTCTCAACCATTCAATTAATTTGATATCTAAATTTTTTTTCTCTTAGATTTTCAATGTACTTTTCCTTTTATCAAGTCCTTAAACATTCTTAGTACAATTTCATTGTGGTATATCAAATTGTTTCTAAAATAATATTTTTACTTTTTTAATATTTTTATTTTGGTGCCTATTTTTATCATGTAAAATATTATTTTAATAATTTTTTATATAATTATTATTTTCTAACTCATTATTATAAGTTTTATTAACTCAATTATATGGAGATAATACAATAATTTAATGTCCTAGTCATGAATATTGTTTATCCGCATCCAACAAAAATTAAAATTCTAAAAATAAAATATTTATGCTAAATTTTAATTATTATTAGTTTAATCTTTGTTCACGTGTGATTTCATTGAAGTGTATGTATTATAACATTTATTAGCATATAAAAACACATTTCATTAGAATTTTGAGAAAGAAAATAAAGAAATATTTAAAATATTTTTAAACTTTATCAACTTTTTTCCATTAATATTTTCAAAATTAATAAATATTTTGTTTCCATAATTTTTTTTTAAATATATACAGTTATAAATTTTTTTAAATATTTGTTATTAAAAAAAATACACTTGTTTGGTATTGAATATTTAATAATGTCATATTTTCTTTGATGTAATTTTTATTTTATTATAAAAGTTAAGTAATTAATATTTAAATAATAAAAAATCAATACAGAAATAAATATAAATATAAATGTTATCCGATAAAAATGAAAATGAATTAAAAATAATATAGTCATTAAATATAAGTATAGAGACGACGATGAATTTTTTTAAAGATTAATAAGAGATAATAAAACATGTCTGGCTTGCCTATCTCGTTACCATCTACTTTTGGATTATAAATATTGTTCAAAATATAAGTGCAAAGCACCTCCCCCGTGTTATCTTATTTTGTTGAATAACAATTTAATTAATTTCATATTATTATATAAGTGTGAATAATTTATTTGTAAGCAGGAGATAAGTGAATAAACACTCATTTATGGAGGAGTAATTTTATTTGTCAACAATCTCGAAATGTCAAAGTTTTATCTTTAAACAAAAATGTATCTGACCGAGTTACTGGAGATTTGTGAATATAATTTTTATTGTAGACAATTTTATAGGCAGTGAAGTCTTATTACAAGGTGATGGAATAAATTATATTTTAAAAAAATTATATTTTAAAAAATTTTATTAAGTGCAATATGTTTATATGAAAAAAATGAGCAAAAGGAAGTTTGGTACCTACCAATCATTGTGACATATTATCCTAAAAATAGTGTGGTACATGGTTTAGTTAAAAATCACATCCAATAACAATAAGCTTGTAACAATAAAAGTGTGACAGATGGAGCCCCTCAGATGCTACTGCCACTACCAGCCGATACAGCGAGGTATGTTCTTATTTTCATTTCATCATCTCTTAATCATCTCATCATTCACTCATACTTTTAAACCCTTTTTTCTCATTTTATGCCACAACATATCTCACTTAGTTCAACTACGTAAACATGTAGTTGGTTTAAGGTTTACATGTTTGTGCATGACATCAAGATGTACTTGGTTCTCACACCATAAAAGCAAGATAATCTTCAATATTTACTAAATTAGTATGTTAGTAATTCAAATATGAATTCAAAGTATACATTAAGGAAAACAAATTTTAAAAATTACTAAATTTTAAATTGAAAATGACCTCATAATTTTTCTTAAATGATTCATATCTTAAAATTAAGAAATCTTCTAGATGGGTCTTCTTAAAATATTCATTGAAGAAGCTTTGATGTAGAATATGATGTGATGGAGAACACTGAGGGAGTAGTGACCCCTACTCAAAATTTTTGAAAGAGGAAAACAACCTCACACTTCCATCTGTACTGGTCTTAAGCACCCAATGGTTTACAGCCAAGCATAGCACACACTGTCTACATATCTATGCTTGAGAATTAAGAAAAGTATTAACACTATATATTCTTAATTACATATATTATTTATTATCGATCGGTTATTAAAAATTATAAATTTTATAGATCGTGTAATCTCACTATGTGATTTTATGGTTTGGTTTTAAAATAACTATTTCGATGGAAAAAAACACAACTAAAAATATGTTAAATTATGTAGCAGAAATATTTTAAATAAAATTCTTATAAATATCTAATTGATGATCTTAGCCGTCGAAGTTTTGTTATAAAATTTTTAACACGATTCAATAATGAATAAACTAATAATCATAATTTGATTAAGAGGACTCAATGAATATGTTAATCCATTTTCTTTCTCTTTTCTCTCTTTCCAAAGTTGTGAAATTTAATCTCTTTCTTGATCTAAAATGCCCATGTTCACTTAAGTTTTGTCAGACATAATAAGTTTGACTAGTTTGGACTTTTTAGACACATAGTTGGGAGTCGAACCCAACATATCTCTCCTCTCACAACTATGTCAAGGTGACCACCAATCTTGAAATCTCACAATAAGCTTCAAGCTTATGTCTTGACAATGTCTTACTCATCATATCAACAACATTGTTATTAGTATGAACTTTATCAAACTGAAACAACTTAGCGATGTATCTAGTGATACCTCACATCAATATATTTGCATATAGAATGAAAAGTTTGATTACCAAGATTAATAGAACTTTGATTGTCCATAGATAATGGATAGTTGTTCTGCACAAAACCAAGCTCCTACAAGAATTTCTTTAACCATAACAACTACTTGCATGCTTATAGATGCCATATTTACATAGCATTGCATACATCAATTTGTCCACTACAAATGCATAAGAAACTTTACTCATATGTCTTCTTAATTTCAATTGAAGGGATTTGTTTAACACTTAGTTTAAAATGAGTAATAAGAAAACTACTTGCGCCTCAAGCATTTTTCGTCTATAATTTCTGTAAAACCTTCTTAATGTAATCTCCTTTGATAACTAAATCTTCTTTTTCTCTTCTATCATGTATATATATTTTTAGGAATCTTTTTAGCAGCTTCCATGTCTTTGTGACAAACGAATCACCCAATGCCTTTTTTAACTTGTCAAGTCTAGAAATATTTTTTCGACAAATAAATATGTCATCAACATAAAATAGCAAGATAATAAAGTCATCATGAGAGAGCTATTTTAACATCAAAAGTAGTCCTACTGTAATCTTGATTACACATAAATGACTTAAACTTCTTATACCATAATCTTTGAGCCTGCCTCAAAACCATATAGACCATTTCTAAGTCTACACATAATCTTCCTCGCCTTCAACAAGAAAAAAAACCTTCAAGTTGTTTCATTTAAATCTCTTCTTCCAAATTACCATGAAGAAAAAAATATCTTCACATCCATTTGCCCAACCTCCAAATCAAGGGTAGTAGCTAAGCTTAACATAATCCTGATGGATGCCATTTTCACTATAGGTGGGAAAATCTCATTGAAATCAACACCATTCCTTTGTTTAAAGTCTTTAAAACTAATCTAACTTTGCACTTGGAGATATGTATAATTAGTCTCTTGTTGATGATGGTTGGAGTAAATCACAAAAGTGTTTTCTGAGTTATTAATTAGTGATCAAACTCCATCTTCACACTACGAAGTGCTGAATAGATTCTAAGAAGAAAAAGTATTCAATTGTGTGAACGATTGACAAGTGCACCAAGTAAGCTGTAGTTAAACTAAATGAGGGTTATCATTTCCATGGGAACTTAGCAAGTATATTGGTAGTTTTTTTTTTGGGATTTTCCCTCTATGCAAGATTTTCTCTTAACTGCCTTATGTGCTCAGTACCATCTTAGGGCTCTGTTAAGACAAGATCGTCTAGAGGACTACACCGTCTAACATTCTCATATGTTTTGAAGTTTAGCAAACAACATCAAATGAAATAAGCACATGACAAAATGTTATCTTTGTGAAAATTAATATTGAAAGATAATTATTTTAAAGCCTTATGAAATCTAAATGTCTAAAAGAAGAGCTTTAGTAAAGGCTCTCTTGCTATACCTTGCTAAAGAATGCTAAATGAGCTTTATATCTTGTAAAATAATGAGCAAATGATGTTTTTGGTAAACACGCTAAAAGATATAAACATTTCTCAAGAAACATGTGTTGAACGACATCTTGCTAAATACGCTTTTGAACCAAACTAAGATCATTAAACAAAGCGTTGTTAGTAAACACCTTGTATAGGTCAAATGATACATTGTACCAAACGACATTTTCATCCAATGATGAAACCTTTAAGAACTGCTTGGTATCTCTACAAAAATAGTTAAACGCTCAAATCTTGTTTGAATGATAGAAAATTTGAAAAACTTATAGTTGTTATGAACACACATTAAAGAGCATTAAATGCACAACGTTTCAAGACAACAAAAGTGATAAGAAAAAGAACATATATGTTGCATGCATATCTACTCTACTTTTTGTAATTGCCTATGTCAAGTATCCACCCACTCTATCATATATAAGTCAGAAGTGGATGTTAAAGACAAAGAAGACATTCACAAAATGTTCTCACCATTAAAAGTCACATTGAAGAGTTCGTACTACCTACTTCTGATAAAGTACTGAAAAAGCATGTTTGTTTTGACAAGTTGACTTTAACCTACGGCTGCTACCTACGAAAAGGCTAAGAAAATCCAAAGATCAAGAACAAGCACTATCTAACAAATATTTTCTCATGAGACCTATAAGTTGAAGATCCTTGATGAGAAGATCAAGAAAATAGGCGCACAAATACGAAAAAAATCATTTGAAAAGAAAAACAAATACAAAAGAAAGAAAATACTCTCAAGCTTCATAGAATCATAGGCTTACACTTGTAAAAAGAGAGAAAACTCTAAGAAGTTTGTTAGATTGAATTGTATTGTAAACACATTCTCTTTGTGAGAGTAATAATCTAAGGACTTGTAAGCAATCTGATTGATTGCATATTATGAAGATAATACAAACACTTAACGATTAACTCGGTGGAGTTAAACGACAACTAAACAGTGTATTAAGTTGATATAGGATTCGTCTAGTGGAAACCAAGAGTGAGTGAAACTCAACTAGATAGGGTATCAAGAAGATATCGAGATTGTCTAGAGATACCAGAAGTGATGAAGAATATTGCACAATCAAGAGTGGATGATACTCAGTTCTAGTTAGAGTAACGTGAGTTACTAGACTTGACTAGGTGATACCAAGAGTGGTGCGAATACTGAATTGTAATCTTGTTAAAGATTATAGTGGAACCCTCTAAGTTTTAGAAGAGAATTGGACGTAGCTCAATTGAGTGAACTAGTATAAAGCAACTGTGTGTTTACTATTTTTCCATTGCAAAACATTTTACTTATAAACTCTACAGTTGCTTACTAACACAATCATTGATAAAAGCTCTTGCCACCAAACACAATCTTTATTAAGAGCTATATTTTTCTTAAAACACTGCAGTAGATTTGCAAAGACAGTTGAAAAACATTTTATCTTTGAACTTGCAATAAAACTTTTATAAATCAAGCATCTGACAACTTGTGTAAAGCATTTAATCTTTAACAAATTTGTTAAATTATCTTTTGGCAAAACGTTTTCCACGACACCATTCAACCTCTCTTCTAGTGTTTTCTAGTTATTTCAGGCTTAACTGCAAAAGTTACATTCCAGATCTTTCTAAATTATCTTTCTTAGCACTCAACGACACATTTCGGGGCTCAAACTATAACCATCTTTCCTCTTGTTCCTCATGAGGGTTTCTTTAACTATCTTTGTAGCTCTCAACACCATTTTTGGGAGCTTAAGCTGCATATCCTTAAATTCTTTAAAAATTTAAGCAAAAACATCACAGATACATGAACTTTTTTATTTTCTTACTCTTCTACTCCTCATCCTATAATCAAAAGTAAAAAGGGTTTGTTTACAAAATATCATCAATTAAAGCATGATAAATGTAAAATTTATGTGTTCTAGACATTTATCATTTCACCTAAAAATCCACTTTTTTTTTTTCTAAACTCCTTTTATCTTTAGACAATTTTACAAAGTTATAATTGTGATTATTGTGCAAAGCTTTCATCTCATATTGCATTGCTTCTAACCACGGTTACATATTAGAGTCATAAACAAAAATAGCTGCTATTAGAAACTTCAAAGATAAAACAACATAAAAGAAGAAAAAACCAAATAGTAAGGACAACACAGTCTCATAGTCTTGTCTAGACGCATGGATATTAACCTTCACACTGTTGGTTAAAGACGTAAGTCTAAGAAATATTAACTAATTATTTTCACATACCACTAATCTAATGACTTTAGTGCCTCAAATCTGGTAGATCAAATCATGGATGTAGCCAAATAAATAATCTCTGGTTTTAATTATTGAACATAATTTGACAATTTTTAGGACATTACTGAACATTAAACAAATCATCGAGCTATAATTGTTTTTTTTTTAATTTTAAGAGACTACTATATATAGAATTATATTATTATTTTTTGACTCAACGAATAACATATAAGCACACAAATTAAGAAGATAAAACTCAATTTCATGTTTAATTTCAAGCATCATTGACCACTAAAGTTGATTGGACGGTATGATTCTCGTTGCCAATGAAATCATTTTGTTTAGCTTTAACGATATCATTCTTCACATTACATTCGGGAAAATTGAACCATTAGATTAAAGTAACATCTATGGTCAAACATTTTAATGTAAGAGTTTATTCATATACTTCCTTTCTTTCGTAGGGTACTCCTGTACAGTTAGTCCATAAATTAATCTTTTCAAACACACGAATGTATGCAGCACTGTGTTAAAGTGACAGCATGTCATGGACAAACCGTTAATATTTATTATACTATTATTATAACATTTTATTATTGTAAATGATTATGCTCAAATTTAGATAAATACGGTCTTCATTGTAAGACTATATTAATATTATTATATCATTCGATCTAAATGTCTTATACATAAATGTTATGAAATGAAAAATTAAAAAAACAAACCTATAAACGACTTAATCATTACTCATATGTATGTGTGTGTGCGAAAATTGTAATGATATTAGGATAAATTTATTAAAAAAAAACAATTTTCAAATTAGAAGGATCAAGAGAATAATTTTAAATGAAACTTAAGCCAGATTTGAGACACTAAAATGATATTTAGACCAATATTTAATGATGTTAATCTCGCATTAATACTGAATGTCATATCCATATCCTAATCACATAAGAAATCAGATTCCCATATTACAGTGAGATTGATGAGGAAGTTGCTTTTGGAAGTGGAGATTAGGCAAATACGAATTTATAATTGATTGTTATAACGTAAACTACGAGCACGCTTGTGATTGACAAGCACATGTGTCTTTGTCCCTTGTCACTTTCTCTAATGTGCACATGTTATTGCCCCAATGTGTGCTTGTCCCTTTCTAGTTCTTCACTTTGATATGGCGTTGGTGGAGGCTCCTCATGCCTTCTTGTGTATGTATTACTCATGACCTAAGTGAACAATCCAGACCTTTCAAAATCAAACTTGTCTATGGCATTTCTATTCTTCTTCCCCCACCAAATTCCCCATCCAATAATATCAAGGTTTCAAAAAAAATGCATTGTGTAAATCAGCCGCTTTTCACTTCAGCAATCTCTTTGTCTGTCTATTTTGTTCTTCTTCACTTCCTTCTATATATGTTCGCAAAAGCATGGTGTAAACGTAAACTACTCATATCAGGATCTGTGCAGGGAACGACACGTACTTTTCAACTAGCCAATAGGAGAAATCCCAAGTTTTACTCGCAATGACTTAAAACAAGGAAAAAACTAAAGGAATCTGGTGTGTGTAGACATACACAGTGCCCTTTTGTTTTGGCTAGCTTTGATGATGGCCAGATAGTTCAAGAGCATATCAATGATGTTGAAATTTTGTAAAGTTATGATTGTCCTTGATTTGATCCAAGGGAAAGAAGAAAAGGGTGGTCATTCATGTATGAGTGTGGGGAATGGTCTTATACCTATTAGAATCTTAGGTAATTAGACAAGAGTTGTTGTCACAGTTGCAAGCAGGGCCACCGCAACCTTCCTTTTAAGTATCAAATCGGACCCACTGCAGATATAAAATTAGCATCTACCCTTTGGTTGGTAACTCTGCTTAAACAGCTTAATCAATTAGTTTGACCAAAAAAGCAGCTTCACTGCACTGTCACCATGTCTATTTATTGATTTTTGATTAACTACCCATGTAAAATATATTGGCATAGTCAAGGTTGTCTTTTTTTTTCAAAAAGATATGTAACAAAATAAAATTATATATTCTCATTTTTTTTCTTTATTGATTTATCAGTCCTTTTGAGACAGGTGAGCTATCAATTCTGCAAGACCATTCTAGGGTTGTATGGTTAATGTAAGGACAAGTATTCCCTCCTTTACTTCCTATATTAAGTTTTGTCCGGTTCTCAATCTGAGGGCACCACAATGAGGTATGGAGACTTTTCTTCACTTATACTTCTAAAAGCAACGGATGATCATTGTGTAAACATACTTCTACCTTTCTCTAGCATCATAACCAACTAAGAACCCCACCATTTCCTCTTGGGTGACGTGTTGTGACTTTATTGGCCTAGAGAACAATAATACTTTAGACAAAACTTGGATAAAGTTGTGTACATGCTGGTGATGTTGTTCTCGAATAAAAAAATAACATGTGTATTATATTCTTTCGTCATCTCATCTTCCTTTCTTATGTTTTTTATGTGGTTGTGAGGGGTAAAAATATAATACATGTAATTTCAGAATGGATTATGTAAGTCCCTGTCTTGATACTTTAGGGACCAAGTGTTCCCATGTGCGTGTCTTTGTAGTCCTCAGTTGAAATACATGAGCACCAAAAAGTTGGTAAAATAAGGCTGCTCAATACCTCAAGAACCATCATGACCTTTATTTCCATCTTTTGTTCCTAGTGCTTTACCCAAATATGCCACTCACAAATTTACACACTAGGGTTAGGGTTAGTCACCAGCAAGCACTGACTTATAAATAGAGCTAGAGCTATCTCTGGTGTAATCATCATCCGGCATTTCGATTTGCTTGGATTTCATATTCTGGGTGAAACCATAAACTGATTGGAACCCAAATCAAACCTAGACAGAAAGTCAAACATAGAGATCAAGCTTATTAGGGTTTTTCGGATTGAGCATGAAGAAGAGACAGGTGGTGCTGAAAAGAGATGTGGCCAACACTTCGTCTTCAGTGACCAGAAATGTAAGATATGGAGAGTGCCAGAAGAATCATGCAGCGAATATTGGAGGGTATGCTGTGGATGGTTGCAGGGAGTTCATGGCTAGTACAGGGGATGGAGGTGGTGGGGCTCTTACATGCGCTGCTTGTGGCTGCCACAGGAACTTTCACAGAAGGGAAGTGCAAACTGAGGTAGTATGTGAGTACTCTCCTCCTAATTCTGCTCGCTAAGGCAAGGGAACAAAATACAGTGCAGGGTTTGTGTATCAAATTACTTAACTGATTGAATTTTTCTTTCTCTCTTTCTTTCTTCTTTCTTTCTTCTTTCTTTCTTATTTCTTTCTTTCCATATTTCTTTCATTTGTGTTCTTGTAAGCGTGGATGATTTGATTACCAACAGAGAATTCTTCTTGTAAAACAAAATTTAAGCTTCAGGGTTTGTGTTTTGGAATGTTATATATCCAAGCTTTCTATATCTTTTTCCCCAACCCAGCTTCCATTATTTCTCTTCATCCTCTTCTCTCATTCTTTGTCATACGTTAGATCCTGAATCTCACATAATTCAGACTACATGATGAGAGATTACTCAATTGTTCAATCGATGATTTAGGGAATGAGATTTGGAAGAAATATATTGCTTTCGCTGATATTTTACATTATTACTACACAGAAACATAACCTATGTAACCATATGGTTTTCATATATTCAATATGGGTTTTGGTTTGCAAATTTAATCTTTCCGCTATTGTACTGTTGTCAGTGAGCTGTTCAATTTTGCTCCTGATTGAATATTTACCATGCTAGCCACAGTTTGATGACACACATAAATACAACCATGCTATTATACAGTCAAACTTGATCAATCTTTTCACACATATAGATTAGCAGTACAACTTCCAGTGAAGTAGTAAAGAGTTTCTGCATAGTTTAAACAGTAGAAATATGGTTAAGTGACACATTATATATGATGTGTGTGTGTGTGCAGAAGGAGAATATGATTTATTGGGTCATTGAAGTAGTTGTTTGGATTGTTCAATTACCTAGTACTTGACCAGTTCAATATTATCTTTTACAAATCTTTAATTAATGTTCTATATTCTTTTTATGCTTCCTTTCCCACTCTCGAGTGCGACAACTAAAAGTTTATTGAGCACTGAGAGACACAGAAAAAGGAGAGAAAAGGTGTTTAGATGACTTCTCAACAAAACTCCCCCTGTTTCCTCTCCATCAATAATAGTGCACTTATAAGGCATATTAGTTTGAGTAAAACTATAGATTCTGCTGTAGTGTGTGTATATTTCTCCTTGTCATGCCTTGAAGGCAAGAAAACAGGTTAGTGTTTACGTGATGAAAATAAATTATCTTTGTCCCAATCATTTAATGTTTGACATATTATATAATTCCTTAAGGCCCACTTGTATTCAATCATGTTAAGGATATGCCTTACAAATATTTCTTTTGATATAAATTGGTAAATTAATCAAAGTTGATTAAAGGTGATTAGTGTTGTTGTGGAGGTGATGACCACCTCTCTTTTGGACAGTCAGTGGAATTTCTCACAGACCACAAGGGAATTGTTCCAATAAAGGCAAAAAAATAAAATAAAATTAAAACAATCCTAGTAGCTTTAATAGTTGGAAGTGGCAACTGCACTTACTATCTTTTGCCTTGTGATATGTATGGGCTCTTCAGTTCTTTATTATTGTTGTGATGAACAAAGAATATGAAGGCATGCTGTCTTTGATATCAGTGTAAATATTAGCAATCAATTTTTCCATGGGGTTCTGGAATTGTTATTTTATTGTTCCTAATTATGGCAAGTACTAATATGCACGAAATTTTATTATTACGAAAATAAAAAATGAAATTTGTCAATAATTGGCATAATGAGAATCTAGATTGTCATGTCAATATGAAAACATTCTTAAAATATTACCATTTTTTTCTTTTTGACTTATTTAAAAAAAATTATCTGGACCCTATTAAAAAATTGTGTTGGATAAACTGAATGATATATATATAATATATATGAAGCATGGGAATTATCTGAAAAGGCAAAAGGCATTGATTTGTTGCATCAAGTTTCCAGGTGCGTGCCATTATTATAGGTGGATGAAATAGCTATGGCCAAAACTTGTGAATAGAAAATTGAATGAAGGCAAATGGAAAGCACTGAATGTGTGGTACCTAATATTGTTTGTTTTTGAGTTAGGGATTCATGGAGGATACTTTTAGAGGGCCATCAATGTTTTTGGTATATAAAAAATGCCCAATTGCCCTATTTGGATATATAGCAATTTAAATATGGCAGACAGAAGCAATGACTAAGTTAGCCACAGAAGCATTGTAAGGTGAAAAACAACTAAAGGTGTTATAGGGGATCCTCAAGTGTGCAAAAGAATAAGGTTTAATCATGCATGTGAGCCCCCTAATTAGGTATAGATAGATGGTTGGCCTTAAAATGTGTCTATGCTTTGTCGGGGATAGATAAGAGTGCATGTCCTTCTTTGTCTTCCTCATTCTCACTCTCTTCTTATAATTTGGCTAATATTCTACAATGCAAGCTCATGAAAAGGATCAAAATTCCCTTCACTCAACCTCTCACCTCAACCAAAACTGATTATTGAGTTCAGTAGTAGCTTCTTCTTTATTTATTTATTATTTCATTCATGCATGATCTTGTTTTTGTAGCTTTAGAATAATAATCTGAGACATGAACGCTGATTATATCAGTTACAACCGGTAACAAAAACTTAATGACATGATATGGTAACAAACTTCATGACATGATATGGGAACAAAAACTTAAAATTGATTTAACTGGTCCGTTGAAAAATCGGTAGCTTTCCGAATGAACTTTTATTATTACCACAACAATCTCATGCAAAATGAAGCAATACAAATGATGGTGATGGGACTTTGCATTGATTTCGTTTATGTCGTTATACCATGTAAAGCAACCTCGACATTTGGAAGGAAACTTGCCAGTGTGTGTACGTTTAGAAGGAGGAAAGTCGTTTTATGTAACTTCTTTTGGTGGTGAGCATGAATATCTAATAACTTTGTACTTAAACTCTTATACAATAGTAAATTTTACACACAGATTATATATTGGAAGAGATAGAGAAAAGAAGAATATAAAATGTAGAAAAAGATGAAGATGGTGATGCATGAATTATATATTAATGATGATATCTAATAGGGTCTACTCTGAAGTGGCTGTTGTTTGGAGTATTTGGAAGGAAGTTTGTTGAATGATTTATATTTAGGTTTGAAGATAGAGGCCTAACAGAAAAGGATGAGAGATTATAAAGAAATGAGGAAACAACCGCTTGTCCTTTACCTAACCTAACCAAAACCAAAGGTGATGATAGTACGAATAATACATATCTAGATATATAGCTCTAGGCGGCTGAAAAAGTTAATATTAATACTCTTAATCTCCATCATATATGTATTTAGAGAGAGATATAGCCTAGAGAGAGAACAAAAGTAGGTTTGTGTTACTAAGGATAATCTACCTTTTATGTAATAGTCAGGAAAATCTAGTTTGGATAAGATGAATAACATCTAAAAAGTGTGGGACGTACTAGTTTTAAAATTTCAGTTGTTTTTAGATAGTTGATCACATTTTCAGTTATATATTTGGGACAAGAGTCAAACTTTATGAACCTTATTTGTTAAAAAATATAAGATGATTGTAACCAAAGAATTTATAATAGGCATTATTATGATGTTTATTGTTTTATATAGATGGATATTTTACATCACTTATATTTTACATCATCGTCGGGTGTAAAATCAAGGAAACTATATTAAATCTAGGTTAAAAAAGGATTTAAGATTTAATTATGTTTAAAGTCTTGGCCAATTTATTTTGTCAATGGATACAAATTTCATACAACAATATATGGTAAAGACAAAACAATATATAATAATGGGGTATGAGTTAGCGGAATTGGACATGGTGATACTTCAAGTGATTATTATGGTGTTCTTTTAGAATTGGAAGGACCAAGTGAATAAAAAAAGTTAGTTTTATTCTATTGTGATTGATTTAATCCTTCAATTCACGAGATAAGAGCACACAAGCAATATAAGATTGTAAAAGTTAGAAAAAGGAGAAAATATGAAAATTTTGATCATTTTATTTTTTCAGAAATGGCAACTCAAGTTTACTACTTGTCTTATCTTGGGGAAGTTGATGATAAACATACTTTGTAAGTTTCTTATTACATGCATGAATTTCAGGTTCATGGAACAATTAAGGATGACCTAGTTGATCAACTACAAGATGATGAGATTAATAGTGAAGAGGTTAACTTGGATATAACACACGCAAATTATTTCACTTAAGAGAAAGAGGAAGAGGAAAATTTTATGCAAGAGGAAGATAAAGATTGTTTTTTTTTTTAAAATATGTTTAGTATTATAATAGTTTTTTTATGATATGTTTACATGGATGATATTGTTTTAGTATTATAGTTATGATACTCACTTATAATTGTTTGTGGTTTTTACCTATTATTGAGATTATGGTGTTATTTTAGTGATTTAGTATTGCCTTTTTTTTTAAAGAAAGAAAAAGATGTCAAATTCCAAGAGACCAATGCAATCAACTAGAAAGAAAGTTGAGAGGAAAAAAAACTACACAAATTCATATACCATATATAATACCATCAACTATCCATGAAGCTTACTCCAACAAAATATCTAAACCTCCATTACCATTTAGTTCTTCATTTCGACCTATACCTCTTTCACCTATAACTCGATCTTGATCTCCTCCACCTATATCTCGACCTCCTTCTCTATCTATTTCTCTACCATCTCCTCCTACCACCTCTACCTACATATGACCCTCCACCTATAGGTCAACCTCCTTCCCCATCTTTATCTCAACCTCCATCTCCTCCACCACTTCCACCAACATATGGCCCTCCACCTCATCCACTTATATCACACCAGTGGAAAAATAGGATTACATGACGGGTTACTATGATAGGTGAAATCCACCTATCATAATACATTGATCGGTAGCAATTTTGTAATAAAATTAAGATATATTATAACATATTTTTAGAAATATATCATAATAGGTGTAGCAGTGGCATTTTCGTAATAAAAGATACATATATTATGATAGGTAAAAGGCCAACTATCATAATAAGTTGGACGCGGTGAGAAAATATAAATTATGGGAAAACATATTATGATAGATATTGAAACACCTATCATAATAGGTGCAAATCCCCTTTCAATCTCCCAGTCCAGCGCACATCATTTCATTTCTTCCAACTCGCACAACTTTTCTTCCAACTCGACCCGTAGAGCTTTTATTCTCTTCACCATTTTGTTTCTTCCAAATCTCAACCTCTCGTCGCGTAGAGCATTTTTTGGTCTCATCCTAGAGCACGGAATACACCACGTTCCACGCCGTCTTCTGGTGGCTGCCGAGAATTGTGAGCTTCCGGTCATCGATCTCAGCCGTTTAAAGGACAGGGACTAGACTGTGAGGGAATAATGCAAGTCGCACATTGCTAGGGCTTCACAGGAGTGGGTTTTCTTCCAGGTGGTCTCTCTCAGGTAGGTCTCTTTTCTCACTACTCACTTCTATAAGCTTGTTCTGTCATAGATTAAGAAGATGACTTGAAGAGTAAATGCATTTTGTTGAAAGGATATGAATTGTTTAAATATGCTTTAGTGATAAATCTGAATAATTTTGGTTTCGCAACAGCGAAGGTGTTTAATGTCTTTCACTCCCCCTATGTATAAATATGTATAACCTTCTTTGTATTAAATGATAGTTTCGTAGTGTACGTATTGATTCTAAGTTCTAAAGCCATCATTTTTGTTGTATAAGCTTATCTTTTGTTACTTTTCTTCCTTACTACTTTTCTTTTTATTATCTGTCTTATAGTCTTTATAATAACCAACCATCTTCGCTTTGCTTCTTATTTGCAAGAAAATTTGCACCTAATGCTTTAGGCCCTCTTTTAGACATAACAACCAAAACTATAGGAATTTGAGAAGTGTCTGGCTGATAAGTTGTATCTTCGAATTAACGCTGACTGAAGCATGTTAGTTAGTCATCTGCTACTCCATTATAGTCACATGAATCTAAACCACATTTTTTTACTGGTATTAGCCAAAATATTGACTAATACTTTATTGGATCTCTCATTAGATAAATAAATATGATAATGTTTCTTCTCGAATTTTAGAAAATAAAAACCAGTGACTTGACTTATTCTTTGAATTGGATGAACTGAACTTGTAAACTCTATGTAATCAAAGTTCTGTTTTAGAATCCTAATACCTGAAAGTGGGCCTTACTTAACATGTCTTCTTGAATAAATTTATTTCAAAAAGAGCATTTTGACTTGTGTTTTGTATGTACCTTAATTTTCATATGTTCAGTTTTCCTTTATTTTACCTTTTATTGTTAAAATTGAGATCGTTACTACTTCTTGCAACACACTATAATTTCTGATTACCATACAACATTAACATAAAGAAAATCTTCATGTCTCCATCAGAGTTGTGAAGCTGTCAAATGTGGTTTCCAATTGTGATTTTAAATTTTGTAGTTGTTTAACTTAGTTAACATGCAACTTCCACTCATATTCAACTTGCATGGATATAGGCACAACTAAATCTCTCAAACTAGAATAAGAGTGTGAATGGGAGGATATATTATAAGAAAGGTGGACAATAATATAGATTAGGTTTGTTTCATTTTATATTATAAGAATTTTGTACCTAAGATACTTATTTGGTTTTAGGGAAATTAGGTATGTACCTAAGTTAATGACTTTCCAGGTTCACTTTGCATTTTTATAGGGAAATGAATTTGGAGAATTGTTAGTGTTCTTCCTTTCACTTACCACATATCCCTAAGTTGCTTTTTAGTGTTGAAGTAGCATCACTTACGTGTTTTGTAGGAAGCCTTAAAGCTTTGCATAAACGTTAAAGTGTCACCTCTTTGTTGGTTTCAGTTCATTGCCACAAAACGTTAATATGGACCTTACTACTATCTATGGATTTCTTGACCCTGTTATCATTCAAAGTGTAGGAAATAAATCAGAGGAGGTGCAAAAATACTTAACAGAGATGTTTGAAAAAGCTAATAAAGAGGTCTATTTAGCACCTTACTTGCATAAGTAAGTACACAAATTTTGAATTCTTGGTAACTAACTTAAAAGTTATTTTTAATTAATATTATTGTCACTTCTAGGGGTCATTGGCAATTGCTAGTAATTGTTCCGGGTTGTTGTCTTGTAGTTCTCTTATGTTCCTTGCATAAGAAAAGCTAACAAATTGTCCATCAAAAATATTTTAGAGGCGTAAGTTTTCCTTTCTATTTTGTTTCCTTCCTATATGATTATAATGATACAATGAATGTCTATCTTTTGTAGGTCTTTGGAAGCTCATTCAAGGTTGCAGGGTATTCCATCTGTATCTAGGAAGAAGATGCAAATAGTGACACCTAATGTAAGATAAGTTGACCTTTGTTCTGTATTTTATGATTTTGCTATTTTTATGAGGAATTGGCTTGTTGGTTTACCAAAATTGATCAAAGCTACATGGTACAAAGGCTATAGTTAGAGTATAATATGATCTTCTGTGTCCTTAGTTTGAATGAGTTTTGATTATTTGTGTTTAATTTGCAGTGTCGACGTCAATTGAGCAGCTATGAGTTTGGATATTACGTAATGAAGCACATGCACACCATTATTTTATACAAATATTACTGATTCATGGAATAAGGTATTAAAAAACTAACTAAATACTTATCTAACTATTTATTACAAAATTGTTCTAACTTAATTATTTTATTTGTAGATCTTTAATGATTCATCTCCAATGGAAGCTCCAGACATTGAAGACATTAGAACTAAGTGAGCTTATTTTATTTTAAGTCTTAGTAAATTGTACAAACTTGACTACAATATAATGTAGGTTAATGTTATATTTGGATTTAATATATGGTTTGATGTACAAATTATGTATTAAATATTATTACACAATTTAATGTTTGAAATAAATTTCATTATGTTAGTTTAATTGAATATGTTCATTTCATGTTATATTGATTATAATACAGGAAACTAATTGTAAATTGAATGGATATGTCAAATGTAATAATGATTTTTTTTTACAAAACAAGTTGTTATGATAGGTGAACAATTACTTATCATAATATATTCTACATATTATAATAAATGAAAAAATCTACATCATAAAATGCTACATATTATGATAGGTAAATCGAACTGCATCATAATAAATTCGCTATATTATGACTGATAAGTGAAAATCTGTCATAATACACTGGACCTATTATGATAGGTGACAGAAAGTACGTCATAATACGCTGGACCAATTATGATGGAGTTTTTTGTACGTCATAAAATGCACAGACATATTATGATAACCAAAACTATGATGTCAGGTTACCTATCATAATAGGTCATTTTTACCTATCATAAAAAGCGATTTTTCCACTAGTGTCTCGACCTCATCACCCATCTTTATCTTGACCTCTACCATATGGCCCTCCACCTCCTTCCATCTATATCTCGATCTCCTCCTCCATCTTTATCTCGACATCCAGCTATTCATATTCAAGTTCATCAAATGCACGATTTTCCAGTGGTTAATAAAGATTTGTCTTCTTTATCTAGTCACATCAGTGGAGACAATAGCAAAAATAAAGTCTCGATACTCCCAAGGGTGATGGAAGAGTAATTTTTGTTAGTGAATCATTTAATTTCTTAGCATATACATTTCATTTGTGTTATTTGAGTTTTTTTATTTTGTTTCAATTCCTTTAGCTTTACATAGGTTTGAGCAATACAAGTTGGTACTTGGTTCAATTGTTTTAATCATCTACACTAACTGGGAGGAGGGAAAACCATCATGGAAAAAGTTATCCAAAGAGCAAAAGGGATCATGGTTTGACATGTTCAATGTAATTAAATTTCAAACTTTGACTAAAAATGTTCTATATACTTTGTGGAAATGTATCTAATAATTGGTTTTCATTTGTTATAATTTAGTCAAAATTTTCATGACCACCTCAATATAATGACATGGTGCGACATAACTTTCACTACAAGAAAAATGTCATTTATCTGCTAATAATTACATACAGATTTGAATCCATATATAAATTAGTCGTTACATACAAATTTTATATACAGATATGAAAAATCTAGTTACATACGGTGAAAGTTTTCGTACGAATTTCCTGTATGTAAAATTCGTAAGTAATTTTAGTGTCTAAGAGCATGAACTTTTTCGAAGGATTTTATTTATATGTAATGATATAGAATCCGTAGGTAAGTGAAACAAAATTTACCTACCAATGTTACATACGAATTCTGAAATAATTAATTTGTAAAAATTAAAATAAAAAATACATTTACATTCTAAGGTCATGTTTCCCCCCTCTTCCTTAGTTCACTTGCTCTGAAGAGAAATCACTTTTGTGTTCCTTCTTCATTCACTCTCGCGACTCACTCAGCTCACCCTTGCATTGCCCTCGTTCAGTCTCGCACACTCTCAGCTCACTTCATCATTTTCTTCGTTTAGTCTCGTGCATTGTAGACTCACGCACATGAAAAAACTCGTTCTTATCACTCTCATTGTTGATCTTTTCTCTTTATCATCACCAAAACAAAAAATCAAGAGAAAATCTAAAATATTCTACATTTGAAAGATCAAATATCATTTAAAAATTAAAATTTAGTTATTATTAAATTTTGGAACTTTATAATTTCATAAGTATCAAATATTTCATTAAACTGATAAATTAGTGGTTTAGAGGTAAAATAAAAACCGCAATACTATAAAATAACCTTAGAAAGTAATAAAAAGAGTATGATACTTAAAATTTATATTTTAGATCCTAAAAACTAATTAATACTACCGTCAGTATTTACTTTTATATATAGAGAGAGAAACACTATAAATTAAATTAATTTAATTTAATAAAATATCACTATGTATATAGTTATTTTTCTATTAACTGTTGATAAAAATAATTTCTTGAACAATAAATCTTAGGATTGTGTGATTTGTACTAGAAATTGTACAATGTACACTTGTTTCCCTATATCTCTATTATTGGATATTGCATGTCAGTGTCTTCTTCTTCTTCTCTCTCTTGGTTAAGAAGTTAATTTGGTGAATTTAGTAGCACAGACATAGGTAGGCATTCTCTCTAGGGCACTTTGTCACATGAGCAGCTCCTCTTGCTGGGTCACATGGGTGTGTGCACAAGGGCAACAAGTACAGCAAGAGTTGTATCATTTGATGGTTGGATATGTCAAGTTTACATTGCGACAACGGAAAGAGGAACCACCGCTGTCCTCTATTAAACCTCTTTCATCCCCCCTTACATACACACAACTTTTTCATCTTCATTTTATGCACCTACCATTATGTTTCTTTCTCTCTATGTATCTGTTTCTCACAAAAGTTCATCAGATCTTTGCCAATGCGTAAATACTATGACTCATTCTGAGAACAAGGATACCTCTTTCCCACATTTGTAGTCACAAATTTTCAAATGCTGCTTTGATATATCTCATGTTCTAACATCAGTTAAAGTTCACATCACCTTATCTGGAACTGTAACCATAGGTACTATGTTTAATTCGTTGGAGGAGTCCCAAATTCTTAAAATCTTTAGTATTGATGCTGATCACGATAAAGCCCCGGAAGTTCTTAATGTTTTTTTCGGCAAAAAACTTGCAAGAGGTTATCCGAATCTTTTGTCAGTGTTATTTTTTTATTCTTTGGGGAATTTATCGAAGCATTCCCAATTTATAAAAGGATTTTTCTGAACCCAACCAATAGAGTTCGAACTGGGACCAAACATCTAGAAGCTTCAATAATGTAAAATGATATATTCCTACAAAATTAATATTCTGCCCAAGTAACAGAATAAGTAAGCTTTGAGAGTGTTTTTGGGAGGGAAAACAAATATATCCACATGAAAAACTGGATAACAATGAGATGGAAATGAGTGAAAATTGACAAAAAGAAATTATTCATATTTTATTTCGTGAATATAAATATTGAAATATTATTGTAGTGTTATTATTACTACTATTATTATTTTTACATAATATTATATATGTGTGCGTGCGTGATATTATATTAATTGAATAAAGTAATTGTTGTAGTGTAACAACAAAATAACAGTACAATACTATACAATATATTATGCAATAATTAATATAAGAAATATGATAATTTTTTTAGAATAAAATCTTCGCTTCTAATATAAATAGATTATTAATAATGAAAGTATTTAAAAGAATCAAGAGGGTTGGTGATTAAGGCTGCCAACAAGATAGCTAAAGGATGTCATAAGGAAAAAGTCAAAGTCCATAGATCGAAAGAAGAAAAACTACTCACACCCCGTTTTTTCATATTTCCATTGCCAACTCCAATTTTGTTTTTCTATTTTACCCTTTTTCCACACCTCGGTCCTCCTAGGGATTTTGAGATCCAATCCAAAATCAATTTTTGGATATTTTTGGTTTGCATAATTGATCAACTTTTAGTTGGTATATTGTAAAATCAAATTCATTCAAATATAACTAACATCTTTTAACATGGATACGTATCACTGGAGGATAAAAAATTGAGTAGGAATTTTATTGCATGAATCAGTTATGCATTAGATTTTGGAAGAAAATGGATCTAAATCATTTCATTTTTATTAATTTGAATTAGTTCTAAATTTTCAAAATTTTATTGCACATCCAAATCAAACAAAACTGTAAGATGAGTTGGTTACATTAGGATCAATTACATCCTATTTTATGTAAATGTTTGTTTCGAGAAGAAAAAAAAAGAAATATTCATATTTAATTTTGAAATTTTCAAATAAATCATTAAATACATATTTTATGTATTTTTATTATGGTTGGTGTACATAAATTAAGTAATAATAAAAATAAAATATAGTTATATCTTCGTTGATAATAATTAATAATAAAAAGTTAACATCATTAACAAAACTTTAGTTTCATTGAAATGGTTTAGCTAAAGAAAAAAAATTAAACTAATTGAAATGGTTTAATTTGATTTTTTTTTCAGTTTGGTTGGATTAATCCTAACAAAGACTGTAATATTTTGTATAAATATTAAATTTATATAATATAAATTTGTATAATTATTTCGAATTTATAGCATAAGTGTTTTAGAAGACAATGTTAGTACTTGTCTCGGTCTTATGTTGAATCATTTTTACTTATTAAAGTTTCACAACATAAATTTGTCTTAAGTATGTATATAAAAGACACAACTTCCAAATCTTATAGAGCACAAAAATATGATTTTATGCATAGCACAAAGTGCTGAAGCTTGCTTATTTTTGTATTATCCAACAAAAATGAATTTAGAATTTATGATGTAACTGATATTAAGAACTCATTATAAAACAACTAGCAATGTATGCATCAATGCACTTGAATAGAAAAATAAGGCATTCCAATCTGTTAGAATAGTTAAAGTATTTGTATAAAACAATCTCTATATTTTGTCCAAAGAACGATATTGATCAAGTGGTTTATAGGTATGCAGGAAAGAGGACTTCTTCATGTTTTGTTTTTTCTTTTTTTTTTAATCACAAATGTAAAACGGAGAAGTTAGTGGATGGTTTTTGATTTTTTTTCTTTTGATTTCTTTATTGTAAATGGTTAAGATAATCTAATTGTCTTTATTTATTAAATTTATTATTGCTGATAAAAAGAACTTATATATATATATATATATATATATATATATATATTTATATTTTTTTCAGGTGTAGAGTTTGGGTTATACTCCAATTCACACTTTTTTCAAGTTTCCTAGGGTCGTGTTCTGCGTGTTATAAAATTTTTCTAAGTTCTTAACATTCCTTTTCCAAGTCGTACGGAAGTATACTTGTCAATATTCTGATGCTCAAGTCAATAATATGGTCCTTTGGTTAGTAAAGTAAAATCTTAAACTTGTAATAAATGTAATTACCTACCTCCTTACCTACTAAGCATACTTATCTATAAACTTCATTATTGGTGATACTTAAGATATTTAAATGTTTATGATTAGTCTGTCATTTCTGAAGTCTGAATGATTGACTGATTCGAATTCTAATACACTCCTGTTGTAAACTATTCTGTCAATAGACCAGACAATGATATCCCTTTATACTAGAAAGATTTTCAAATTTTGTGGTACAGTTTAATTTTGTAAGTTTTTCAAACCTTATTAAAAGAAATTTATAAATTTAAATATGATTAAATTTATGGATTCGAGATTTCTATATTTCTATAAGCAGAATCCTATGCAAATTATCTAGGATATATACATAAAACAGAATAAAAAGAGTTCGCTTATCTTCTATGTACAGTTTCAAGCCAAAAATCTAGGAAATATGCATAAAACAGAATAAAAAGAATTCTTCTATCTTCTATATACATTTATCAAATGCGCATTGAGGAGGATAATAATCAGTTTTTGTTAAAAAAAATTAATTGAAAAAAAAATTGTAAGAGCTGTAGTTTAGGATTGTAATAGCAATAAAAGCCTAAGATAAGATGGATTCAACTTAAACTCATCAAACAATTTTGGAATGCAATGAAGGATGCTTTTATGGGTTGTTTAGAAGAATTTCAATCTATAGGGAAACTTACGAGAGAAGGAATTCATCATTTTAGCACTCATACTCAAATCAAATCTGAAAACTCCTTAAGTAGTTTAGAACCTATATTACTGGTATAGGTTGTGTATACAAAGTGGTAGCTAATAGCCTTATTATGAGGATAAATTTTGTAGTACCATAGGCCATATATATATATCCATTAGTTTGCATTTTTTAATAGATAGAAATTTAATGCATAGTGTCTTAGTTACTAACAAAGCTATTGATGAAACAAAAGTGGAAGAGAAAGCGATCCATTATTTTTAAAAGGTATTTTGGGAAAGTATATGACAATCAATTGGATTTTCTTGTCTTATCATATGCAAAGGGTGGGATTTGAGAAATGATTAAATTGAATCAAACGACATTTAGAGTATTGTATATGTTCTCAGTCATAGGGAATGAAAGTCCCACCTAAGATTAAAAATGAAGAATGTTTTGAGACAAATGGACTCTACAACATCATTTTTGTTCATAATTATAGGAGAAAGCTCGTCATGTCTTATTAGAGTAGTTGTGACGTAAATTATGTATAAAGGATTCAAAGTAAGAAGAAATAAAGTTGAAGTAATATCATACAATATATAAACAACATTTACTATTTAGGGAAGAACAAGAAAGACAATGTGGTATTCATCAACCCTATACTGAGACTATATGAACTTGTTTATACGTTAAAGGTTAACTTTTATCCGACAATATACAATAAGAGAAGATTAAATAATGTATTTAAGATTTTTGAAAACATTTCATTAAACAACATCCTCAAACTTGAACAAACCAAGTTTAAGATGGACAAACACACCATCCAATATTTTTCTAAAAACATGTATTTAACTAACACAACTTTAAAAGGACAAACTCGTTCATTTAAAAGGTTTTTCAAAATACATTTTTTTTTCAAAACTCTACTCCTTAGGGTAGTTGCAGATAAATAACATGAAATATAAAAATATAAAGGATTAGAAAGATTTACTCATGATATTCTTATACTAATTCATCTCAAACACACATACTACATCTAATTCTTCATCAACCTTTTCAAGATTTCATTAACACAAACTATCACTAGAGGTTACAAGCATTATTTGGACTTAATCACTCATAGCTAAACTATAAGTATTTTGTGGACAACCACTTCCGGCTAAGCTAAGTATTGACTGAAACATTTTGTTTACACAAAGATAGTGACATGAAATCACATGGTTTCACTCACTAAAAGAAAGTTAACATGGTAAGATGAATACAAGTTTGAGTATAATTATCTAGTTTACTATAAATATAAATATTGTTTGTCATCACAAAAACATATAGGCTGAGGATTGTTCAAGAAAAAAACTTATCTAACAAAGAGTACAAAGAAAAGTGTTTGTGTGTGAAAAATAGTTTAAACCATAAGAAGGAGGGGTTTTAATTTTTTTTTTTTTTAAATTGTTGCAATACATTGTTTGATATGAAGTAGTCAAACGATGGTTTTACATTGACAAACGATTTGTCAAGAAGTCTTTATTGGTTTGTAAATCTCTCATTTTTTTATAATATAGTATAATAATATGTAATTAACACATAAGAAAAATGACCAAAGATAAGTGTGATCACAACATGAGCTTGTTTATTAAAGAGTGCTGGTATATAATATACTCACTCACTTCTAAATTCAGATATGAACAAACCAAAATACTTTCACAAAGCTTTAAGGTTACAGAAAGATTTTGACACTATTTTAGCATTTTGAATTTGATCATGTCTTTTGTTTTCCTCTTAAAAAATAGCTTTATATATAGTTTCAAAGAAAGAGCCTTGCATATTCCTTTTTATTATTGAGAACTTTGAACTCAAACAACTTCATCTTCTTCATTTGTCAAATATAAACGTATAGATACATTAAATGTGTTTTGTGGAACATTTCAAACATGTAAAAATATAAAAAGAAAGGATTGAATCGTGCATTATATTTTTATATTGGTTCGTTAGAACATATAAACTATGTTTAATTCTTGATCAACAAATTTATATTATTAATAAATAATAATAATATTTTATCATTTCTCATATTATAATTTACATTTAATTTGCTTACTAAAAAAATATAACAATTTATAATAATAAAATAACAAAGATAAACCTATAAATATAGAACTTTGCTAATTTAAAATGAAATATACTTATTACATATACTTACTGAAGCTTTCTATATGCTATCTTTATAAAAACAAAAGTAGGATAAGGCTACTTCATCATCTTGAATAAAGTATTAAAATTCCCAGAAAAGTTATAAAATTTATAAAAGACTAGTATACTTACCAGCATGATACCCATGATACTTTAGAATCAGTGAATTTTAAGAGTACACTGTAGCTATTTACAGAGATACTATGAAAACAATGTGTTTTCCCATACTATGACTGGCTTGTACTTTAGTTAAAAAAAAAAGGACCACATAAATAAAATAATTGAGATTAAAGTAATAGAAATCAAAGTGTTAGAGATTCTAAGATCTCCATCACACATGCACATATATAGCAAGTAGAGAGAAAGACAAATATTGCATTTGGCACTTCTATATCAGAACTCTTTCTTCCTCTCTTTTTTGTCAGCAATATGACAAAACCCAATTTCCATGTCACACATTGAAAACAATCTTTTCTCTTGTACAGCCATACATAATGAAACTAGTTTTTTTTAATGTTATTATGTGTTCCTGTACGGGATCGAGTCACCTAAGTCTGCACGCTTTCTGTTGTCTCTGTCCGGTCTCCATGAGATTCTTTCTTCTGTTGTCCAAAGTTCGTCCGTCTGTCCTGTTCGCCTGGGAGGATACCAGTCAAAGGTGCTCCGATACTTACACGATCGCCCGTTCTGGGTATTTGAGAGGTACCTTTCGTCCTGACTGTTTGTCAGGTACCGTCCGGGGGTCATCTGGTACATTATGTTTTTTAGTTTCTTAAATTTATACAATTTTTTTTTTCAATATTAAACCTCGAAATAGCATAATCGTTTCTTTGTGATGCTTCAAAAAAATATCTAAAGATGTAAAATTAGTTTCTTAGTGGAAATAAAAACTCGTTAAATCAATTTATTTCTTAAGGTAAATCAATTTCATTCCTTAGATGTAATAAAACTCATGAAATTGTAAGAATACTATCTAGCCATGAATTTTGTTCTCTGACTTTGCCATCTAATTTTATTTTATTGTTGAAAACAAATATGTTGTTCATTTTCTTGTTGACGTACAATAGAGATTAAACAACAGTTTAGAAAATAAAAAATAACATGTTCATAGGTAGACCCATCATTTTGGTCATCTTTATATGATTTGATTCTAATATACATGGATTGAAACTAGAAGAACTCCCATGACCAAAAAGTCTATCATAAAAAAAACTCACAGACCAAAATATCCATAAAAACCCTATGGATCAGGGCTAACCCCATAAACCTTTTCCATTTAAAAAAAATACTCATTTTAAACACAAAAAATTACAACATACTAAACTATTAAACTATCACATAAATTAAGTTACAACATATTAAATTATCATCATATTATAAAATTACAACATATTATATGAGATGATGATTTGATCTTGTACATGAAAGCAGGACAATGGACCTCTAGTTTGTTATTTTATAAGAAACTGCTTACAACCATTCATTAAAATTATAAATATTAATTATTTATTATCTAAAATTATAAATTTCATTTCAGTATTTAAAATTATTATATATTTTAATCTTTACTTTTATAATTTTAATGTTTAAACTAATTATGAATTAGTAACGTGGAAAGCTCAAATGTTCACAGGATAAAATGATAATGTCATAAGACTTATAATGTATATAATTTCCCTTTTGAATCTAAATCTCACTATTAAGTAATAATGTTGAATACTTTATTAAAATAAAATTCATAAATTTAATATTTAAAGCTTTTAGTTGGAGTTAATCTTATAAAGTTAAACTAAATACATTAGGTTTATTTAGTATTAGATTTCTCCATTTGATTCTTGTGCCTTCTCTTTCTTCGTGTATAACAACAGTTGGATAAGTCAACTTGTCAGAACAAACATGTTTTTTCAGTACTTTGCTTGAAGTAGGTAGTACTTCCTTTTAGGTATGGTTTCAAGTGAAGAACATTCTGTGAATATCTCTTTTGTCTATAACGTCTACTTCTGATATTTTGATCTGAAGCTTTGTTGATGCGTGTAGAATAGCTTATCTTCAAAGAGTAGAGTAAATTGTGTATGGAACAAATATGTATTTTCTTATCAATTTTGTTGTTTTTGAAAGTTGATCATTTAATGTCGTTTAATGCTTGTTGCTCAGAACAACAAAGTGCCTTTTGATTTCCTACCACTAAGGTAGCATTTGACAATTAAGTTTTTCTCTTTAAGATACCAAGTGTTCAGTAAACACTTCGTTATTTTAATTCGTGGTATCATTTAGGAAAGTAAACACTTCTTGTGATTTTATCTTTTTAGAAAGATAGCGTTTAGCTTTTCTTGTTTTCTTTTGATGTTTAATGCTTTTAATCTTTTAGTATGTTTTGTCAAAGACATCGTCTTGACACTATTTTGTATTCGAGAGCTAAATTGAATACTCTTTGGGTATGATAATCATTAAGTGTTTCACTTTAACTCTCTTAGATGCTTTAGGCATAATAACCGTTTAGCACAACGTCTAGGTGTTTTGACCTAGATGTTTTTCTATTTCTTAAGGACCTAAGTGTTTTCCTAAGATTTTCTATGTTCTGGATTTCGATTCTAAGTATTGTGTTTTCATCCTAACTTATTTTCATATTATTATCCTGTTTTTAATGTTATTTGGTTAAACTTCAAAACATGATAGTGTTTAGGCACATAGACGATTTTGTCTTAACAATATCAGCTCAAAGGCTGCTTGTGATTCCAGCTAAAGTTGAAGCAATGTAGCAATAAGAGCGACCTAAGTCGATGACGGAAATAAGTTTAACTAGCTACTATAGGAGATTAATAGAAAAATTCTCTAAAATAGTGGCACCTTTGACACAACTAACTCACAAAGAACAATTGTGAACTATGAACTTGGTGGTCCTAGCCGAGAATATACTCGTTGGGCGAAGCTAAAGTCAGAGAGCTCACTGACTTGGTACTAGTTGGACGAGACAAGTCTCGTTGGATGACTTTTGGGAGAATTTAAGTTTATGAGTTCCCATGATAATTTCATTGGGCAAACTATCTGGTCGTTAGGCGAGTGGGCTTTCAAACACTACTCGTTGAACAAGTAGATATTCTTGCTAAACAAAATTAACATAGTCTGACTCTATTTCATATGTTCTCTTCTAGCATGTTTAATGTATAATTTTATGAATGATAAAAATGATAGTTAGTTTATGATGTTTATCTGAAAATGGTTGGTACTAAACCAAGGAGGATTAGTTGTGATTTCTTTAGTGCATGTATTGATATATGAATTTAATATTAGAAGTTTTCTTATAGCTCTAATAATCATTCAATCTTAAGTAGAGAAGGTATGTGGTGAGAGGAGCAGGAGGTTCTCGTGTAGGAGTTTTATCTTAGTAAAAGATGTTAACGAATTAACCTTGTGTTTTAAAGTAGTAGAGGTCAGCATAAGTGCATAACTCATAGAATATGGTATTAATACATGTATTTAGATCATTTGTCTAGTCTGAGTCTTTATTTGTAATGTGATTTTTGTTATGAATGAGTTATGTGTGATAACATCTATATGTTTGTTTTATGAATATTCTTTTTGAACATTAGTTTATCTTTTTTTCTATGTTATTTTGTTTGTGTTTTTTTCATTTACAATGATCACTGTAAATGGTGCGAAGAGATGATAGGGTAGTTATTGAATGGTGCAATAGTTTAGTTTAGTTATAGATTCGTCTAGTTGTAATTATATTATTCTGTTTTTAAAAAAACTTTACCTTTTTTAAATATTAAATGTCATATTTTTTTAATAGTTATATATTATTACGTGGATGTTAAAAGACATATATAATTAAAGTGGTTAGAATAAAGTGATAATAGTTTTAATTATATTAAAAGTAAAATTATATTAATATTGATTATATTAAATGGATTATTTATTTATAGAAATATAAGAGAAGTAAAAAGAGTGTGAATAGCAAAGCGAGTAATAGAATGAATGAATGAAAGAGCATCGGGGTGACAGCGTATCGTGCGCACTGCTGTCCTTGTTTTGGCCTATCTTTGAGTCATGTGCAGATGCACTCATGCACATGGCTTTCCCTTCTTTCTCTTTCAATTATATAGCTCTCACTCGACCCCACTCTTAACTTAACCACTACCCAACCCATGTGATTTCTCTCTCCTCATCCTCTCACTAATCATCACTTTTTTCTTTCCTCCAAACTACAAATAAAACAATCTTACTACTAACTAACAACAAATGCCTTTCGTTGCAACCTCGATATGCTTCGTTTCCCATCCCACTTTTAATCATTTTCAAATCATCCAAACATTTACATCATTCTGTCTATCAAATTTCCATTCTTTTACTCTTCTTTTCAAGGTTAATTTAAAATATATAAATAAAAACATATTTTCTTTTATAAATTACTTTTATATATAAGTTCACTTCTTAATAAATCTAATGCTAACTTTATTATTTTGAACAGCTATTATTTCTGTCATCAGTAGCATCACTTTTCGGTCATATACCAAACTAAACGAAGTCGTCTAATGTTTGGTTTATTAGTCAGAAGGTTAGTTTTCAATTGAACAGGTTAAAAAGTAATGCAAAGTCAAATTTTGGAAAAAAACTTATTCAAAGCGGTTCAATCAATTTTTTAATATATTTTTTTTCTCAATGTTAAAAGTTTTATAAAGTAAGTTATTTTAATTTTTTTTAATTATATTGCGTTCCGACATTATATTTCTTTAATGTTATTTCTTACGTATTCAATCATTTGTATTATTTTAGTCAGTATCGGTTCCACAACCAATCTAACCAAACATATTTAAACACGTCTTTTCATTATTTCAATGACATTTCGATTTTTAAAACATATGCCATTTTAACTTATGGTAGAAAAAAGGTAACAAATGTATGTTTTTCATTAATTTATTTAATGAACTGAAAGAGTGAATTTTGTTACCTTACATGCTAAAAGGTTAACGATGACAAATAATTCAAACCAAAAATATTATACTATACAATGTTATTTTAACTTGGCAAGTAGTAATGGTATTTTGCTATTCTTTAATAACTTTTACGTATACAAAAATATTCTTATGAAACCATTTAGGTGTGTGATGATTAAAAGGAATTAATATTACTTTTAATTTAAAATTTAAAAAAAATAAATTAATAAGTCTTCACCTTGATGTTCTATTTTTTTTAATCCATAATGAGAATTAAACTTACACTTAAATTTTTAACAAAAACTCATGTGTTTTATTTTTCAAAAATGAATAGTGTATGGTGCAGCATGAGCAGTAAATAAAAAAAGATTATTGAATGGTGCAAAAGTTTGGGATAAGATGGTAGCACAATGAAAGGTACGGGCTCACGTTCTCATGAATACAAAAACAGGTACTGCTACACATAAGAAATACAATACATACAGTATTATACTATACGGTAATAATTAAATAATGCACTATTATCCAATATGCATCCTTTTCAGAGTTAAAAGCCAAACCGCGTCTATTTATATCGCTTACAAACCGCTGCATCTGAATCAAACCAAACGCACCGAACCATTTAGGCCTCTTAAACCGAAGGCCCCTCAAACCCCTTCCCCACATCTTTACTCTGTCCTTTCTATTTCTCTCTCTTTCTCTACAAAAACCACTTCGACCCTTTTCTGTAGTGCAATGGCCATGACTAAGCTTCTCTGCGTTCTGCTTCTGGCTCTCCTTGCCATTTCCATGATCACAACTCAGGTTATACTCCCTTCTAAAACAACCCATTATTGCATTTACATGTCACAGTTATGTATGTAAGCTGTTTGATAATATATTTATATATATGCTCCAAGTCTAAACCTTGTTTGAATTTTTTTTTCCTGTGGTTTCAGGTTATGGCAAAAGATGCAGCTTATCACTTGGACCGAGTGAGTATCTCTTTTCTAATCTCTGGAAACTATTGTATGGTGTGATTTTCACTTGTGTTTACGTAATACATGATGTGTCATGTGAAAATGAGATCAGATCAACAGTAATGCAGTTTTACAACATACAATGACTGGTTTTAATTGGTTGACAAATTTCAGAATTGAAAAAAAAAAATCATATTTTGACTATTTCTTTCCATTGATTTTCAGAGTAAGAATGGACCCGGGAGGAATTATGGACCTGGGAGTCTAAAGAGCTCACGTGAGTAATGATACTCTCAATGATGTTTACACTAAGCTGTACTATCTGTTCATCATGGTTCATGAACCAAAAGTTTCTGATGGTTTTGAACTCAATTTGCTTTCATGTATATCTGAATTATGTGTGATCTAATGAGCGATGTTTGTTGGATCAGAATGCCCTTCTGAATGCTCAAGAAGATGTAGCCAGACACAGTACCACAAGCCATGCATGTTCTTCTGTCAAAAGTGCTGCAAAACTTGCCTATGTGTTCCCCCTGGCTACTATGGGAACAAGTCTGTGTGCCCCTGCTACAACAACTGGAAGACCAAGCGTGGAGGACCCAAATGCCCTTGAAGTTACATAAGCATGATTTGACCCACAATTTTATATTACTCAAAGTGGAACCACCAACTATGGCCATTGCTACATGTGTTTCAGGTAGCAGCTAGTACAATTGGGTCTTCACTACGACTATTACTAAGTTAACAATCTTGTTCTCGACCGTGAAATTAAACCAATCATTAATTTCATGAAGAATCCTGAACAAGAGGGTGTTGTTCTTCTGGTTAATCAATTATATTTGTCATTGTTCTATTACATATAATGAAGTTATTTTATGATGCGAGTCATGTAATGTTTACGACAGATATGGGATGTAGGCGAAAGGATCTGAAGATCCAAGCTTATTTTAATTGTTGTACCTTGTGATTCTCTACAATTTCCTATTCCCCTGCGTGTAGAATCTGGCATCTGCATCAGAAGCAGGGCCACTGGTGCATAAAGAAGTGATAGTTACAAATGTTATTGTACGATATAGTTATAAAATAATATTTGATGCACTGTGAAGATGTCCTCCTAAAAGTCGGGTATTTTGGAGACTCGGTTTTTCTATAACTAAGGATAAAATTCATCGTGACGTTTCTAATATCGATAAGATATATTATATTGACAATAGTTTAAAGAAATAAAATCCAAAATAATTCACTCAACATATACGAAAATTTACTGTTCTCAATGGTTTAGTAATGAAGTTTATCTTACATACTTTTCCGATTGACGGTTCTTTCACTTTGATGAATTCTTTTACTCTTTTCTCCTCACAATTTTAAACATGTCACTCAAGATTAAACTAATTTTTTGTACACAATTTTACCCTTTCTATAGCCTATGTGTTGAATCTCTCCTGACTTGATAATCAAAATGTCATTTTCAAATACCCACTTTTTGAGAAAGAAATAAAAGATTTTTTTCCTTTTCATGTGAACTTGGAATAAAACATGTGTTCGTACGAGTACTATTGTATCTCCTGATTTGAAATTATCAAATGATTCAAAATATATTACAGAGATTAGCATCGTTATCTCATTCTCTAGTCTTAATTTTTCTTTTATTTTAAAATTGAATTGAACTGCAAAATAGTAAAAGATATTATGTATCTTTAACTAAGGTGTCTAGATTTTTTTTCAAGATAGTTGCATGGTATCAAACTGGTGATTTAGTTTTACTTTTGATGATTTAATTCTTGGAGTGTGATAATATTATAGTGAATTTAGTTTGAAGGTGCAGGGTCTCATTATAAAAAGGTTGTGTTATTTTTTTTTAATTTCTCTTTGATATAAATGAAAATTGTATCACATGACTATCTGGTTAATCTTTTGGACCGGACAATCCAAACTTTCAGTCATGTTACAAACATGACCACGCATTACTCTTGAGATCGAGACTGTGATGTTAAATGTTATGATTTAAAATATACATACTTATATTATGAGAATTTTTCAATGTGTGTTTTATACTCTAGTTGCAATGTATAATTGTTTAGAGAAACTTACAAATTTTAGACACTTAATCAAAATAAGATGATTAAATATAAAATCAACTATAAGTAATACAATATATAAGGACAAAATTATTTTAAAAGACCAAATAAAATCAAAGAAGATATAAGGTTGCTACATATGTGTTCATAAATCAAAATGTTTTCATAGAAATAAAAGTATAGAAATAAAAGATGTTTCAAAACATTCATGTAAAATATCAAAAGGGAAATAAAAAAATTATATATGCATGAATTAATTATATTTATTTTGTATGCTTGAATTACTTTATTTTACATTAAAAAAAGAGCTTCAAGCGTATTATGTTTTTCTTTATCATAACTTTTAATCAAACGATTCAATTAGTTAATCATATTTGTTAAAAGGAATAATCAAAGAAAGAAAAATTTGAAACAATAATCATATTGAAGATCCTATTTAAAAGATTCAAAATAAAGAAGAAGAGTATTGTAATTGCCTATACATTTTCAAGTATTCATAAATTTCTTAGTGTTGTTTGTTCTTCACTCCATGAAGTTAACCTAGTGAGTTTCCTTTCTTTGAGAGCTTTTTAAGTTAACCTAGTGAGTTTCATTCCTTTAAACACTTTTTAAGTTAACCTAGTGAGTTTTCTCTCTTTGAGAGCTTTTTATTTTTTTCTTATTTTGATGTCTTAATCTAAGGAGAAATTAAAAGGAGATAATTAGTTGTGATTTGTGTACATGTTTGTAATAATTGAATTTATTAGTGGAACTTTTGAAGAACTTATCTTACGATAAACATATTTTATATGGTGATGATTTTTTTTTGTTTTGTTATATGATCTAATAATATAGTTGTTTGCAAGAAAAATTTAAGGTTTTATTCAATCAGCCTTTTAGAGTTAATGATTCCAACAAATTTCACACTATTGTTAGAATTGAAGAATAAAGTCAAGTCATACTTCATAAAATAGATAAGAGAAGTTGGTTTTGATGATGATGTTTGAAGAAGATAATGTTGAAAATGTATTGTTTGTTATAACTTATATTGCATGTGTTTGTGAGTCTTACAGATAAGATAAATTATAAGACTCTTGAAAAAGTATTGCTTAGTAACTTCTTTTCATTACTACGTTGTTAGTGTGATCCCATATTGATTCCTCATGAGTTTTCAAGGGTTGAAATGTTGACTTCTTCGAAGGTTTTCAAGAGTTGTTTGCTATATTCTTCTTGGTGTGATCCAAAGGTAGAACATACCCTTTTTGAGTATGTTTAGGAGTTAATTTTCTTGTTTCTTATCTTGTATATGTTTCACATGTGTTTGTAACTATAAAGATAGCGGATTTTGGTTGTTTTAAAGTTGAATAACTAAGATTGGATGTAACATCTATTTTTATTTAAAATAGTATAAAAAAATTTTGCAACCACATCCTTTTTCAATTTTTATGTATTGTTCTTTTTGTGTTTTGTATTTTGTGTGCAATCTTTATCAATTGTGGCACCTTAATTGATTACATTATGTTTTTAATTATATTTTCTTTCAAAAGAGTTTAATAAAAAGTTAGTGTTTTCAATAAAGTTTCAAAAACCAACTCACCTATCTTAGTTTAACTTAACTCTAATTTCTTTTACAAACACACAACAAAATCATGATAGAATAATGCATAAGTGTTAGAAAAAAGATCAAGAAACCTAAATTCATAGGCTCTAAATAGGCTCATGCTAGGCATCATGGTCATTACATGAAAAATTTATTTAAAAAAACAGGAAAAACATGGGGACTAAATCAAACCCATGATAAAATTACATTGCACATATAGGCAAAAGTACCTATTATGAAAAAGAAAACTAAGTAAATACTTTGATAGAAAATAGTAAACCAATTTAACCCCTAATAGCTCCTAGTCAAATTTATGAGCATATGCCGACATTTATTATTAACTAACTCTCTTACATTCCACAAAACCTTTAAAACTCATTCTATCTTTTTAGAAGTCCTTGCTTTGATAGGTTTATTATTAACTTTCATTGGTCAACCCCTACTAGGTTTCTTTGTAGTTTGAACTGGGTAATAGAATCATCTTTCTCATCAAGCATGTTAGCCAATTTAGAAGCTAATTTCAATTCTTCCACAAAATGAGCTTCTTTAGAGGTCAAAGAATTAGGAAATATCTTGGAATTACTATAAGATGAATTAAGATATTGTAAACCCTGCAAATTATTGACAATAAGAGTGACATCCTCCAAAGAAGACATATTAGCCAAGGAATCGAAATCCATAAGCACACCACCACCAATAGAAACATCTAGATTTTTAACAATAGAATATCCATGTACGACACAAACATTATCAGGATTTGACTCAAGTTGTGACTGATTAATAAACGATACCACAAGAGAGTACACCATAATATATTCCTTCATAGGCTCCACCACAGGCTCAACTATAGACTCCCCACATGCTCCACCATAGGCTTTAAATAGCCTCAAAAGGTTTAAAATTGAACCTAGAGAGTGTTTATTCCCATTTTGGGCATCAACTACCTTAGGACTATAAAGTTGTTGTATTTTTGCTCCAATTATTTGTTTCTCATTAGATACTACATTGGCATTTTGTTGTAATAATCAATTATTTTACAATATGAATAAAAAAGAGACCATTTTTTATGTTCCATATTAGTAATAAATGCAAATCCTAGCCTTTGCACCAAAATTTGATTAGACAAATCAAACAACAAATCAACATCAACTAAGACACGTGCAAAGACATCTTAAAACTTATTTTTAGTGTAATCATTTAAAGATAAGGATGTGTCAGTGCCATACACAATCCACACACAATTGAAAAAATCGTCTTTGATTGTCAATATTAAAAAGAAAGATAATGTATATGCACCCAACATTGGATTTTGGTGAACTTCACACAAGTTAGAACAAAATCTTTTTAGTTCAAGCAAATACAAGAAGGATTTCATGAGACAAATTCCAAACTCCAATAACCTAGACCTTTCTCATTTCCTTGAGCAAAGAAAAAACAAATTCATAAAATCTTTTGCAAAGTAAAATTATTTTTCATTGACTCATGTTTACATGTCACATCAAACTTTTTATAAAGATCGAAATACATAATTAATTTGTTCTTGTTAAAAAACATACATGCAACTCCTTTTTGTACTTCTCTAAACTAGCTAAATAAATTTTTTCAACATGTACCGAGAATATATCTATATTGATGCAAGAATAAAGTAATTATGATAAAGGAATTTCACATATATTATTAGAATATTAACAAATGCATGTTTTCGTGTGTTTTAAAGATGATAACTTGTCTGGATCATGATGTTGTAAGCAATTTCAAAAAATATGAAATTCCAAAGAAGAAGACATGTCTATCATTCGAACCAGCCACGCTATAAATTTTGTGAAACACTAACCACAAGCAATCCAACAGAACCGTGAGTGCCACGTGAAACTCAACGCAGACACAGCCACGCAGACCCCAATTCGAACACGGGTGTTGCTCCCTCCACCACCACACCTTTCTCCCTCCACCTCCCTTTTATTATTTTGTCCTTCAGTAAAATTTTATTTTTAGGGTTATTATTTTTTAATTTTATCCATTCACAACTTATTTCACTAATAACCTATTCTAGCCCCGTACATGAGTAAAATATTTTTCTTTCATTTTAACATTATATTTCTTCTTCTCTTTCTTTCGTCGTTGTGAGATACTACAAGTTGCAAAGGTTGGTGGTGGTGGAAAGAATTATCAAGCAGTCTCCCTCCCGTGGTGCAGTGTCGCTCTCGTGGTGCAGTGCGTGGAGTGGTGCAGTGCGTGTCGTGCTTCCTAGTATTCGAATAAACCTTGAAATAAAACCCTAAAATAAAAAACGTAAACGGATGTCAACATCCTTCAACGGATGTCAACATCCTTCAACGGATGTCAACATCCTTCAACGGATGTCAACATCCTTCAACGGATGTCAACATCCTTCAACGGATGTCAACATCCTTCAACGGATGTCAACATCCTTCAACGGATGTCAACATCCTTCAACGGATGTCAACATCCTTCAACGGATGTCAACATCCTTCAACGGATGTCAACATCCTTCAACGGAGGTGAACATCCTTCAACGGAGGTGACATCCTTCAACGGAGGTCAACATCCTTCAACGGAGGTCAACATCCTTCAACGGAGGTCAACATCCTTCAACGGATGTCAACATCCTTCAACGGATGTCAACATCCTTCAACGGATGTCAACATCCTTCAACGGATGTCAACATCCTTCAACGGATGTCAACATCCTTCAACGGATGTCAACATCCTTCAACGGATGTCAACATCCTTCAACGCATGTCAACATCCTTCAACGCATGTCAACATCCTTCAACGCATGTCAACATCCTTCAACGCATGTCAACATCCTTCAACGCATGTCAATGTCAACATCCTTCAACGGATGTCAATGTCAACATCCTTCAACGGATGTCAATGTCAACATCCTTCAACGGATGTCAATGTCAACATCCTTCAACAAATGTCAACATCTGTTTAAGGAAAAATAGATGTCAACATCCGTTTAAGGAAAAATGGATGTCGACATCCGTTTTACCTTAAAAGGATGTTGACATTCGTTGAAGATGTCACCTCCAGGTTACTTTTTTATTTTAGAGTTTGTTTTATTAGGGGACATCTTGAAGGATGTCACCTCTGTTGATGTATACTTCCTCATGTTGGTTGATGTTCTGGACGTTCCTCGATGTTCCTCCACACCACGACGGCAATGGAAGCTTTCAAACCAAAAAAAACTGGGAAGAAAAATGAATGGAAGCGCGGAAGGTGGGAAGGTGAAACGAAAATAGGAAAAGGAAAAGAGAGTTCCGTGAGTGGGTGCTGAGAAAGTAAAATTAGGGTTTCAAATTATTTAAAATAAATTAAAAATATAATTATATTTAAAATAATGTGGAGAGGTGAAGGAAGTATAGGTTGATGGTGGAGGGAGCAACACCCTTCCAACACTCCATATCAAAGCCACACCCGCAAAGCCCACCAAACTAACATAGAGATTATTAGAAGATTTTCAATTTGTTTTTATTCTTAAAGTTGTGGCTAGTCTGTTTATAACTTTTTTTTGCTTGTTTTTTTTTTTTTTATGTTCTTGCTTTATAATTTTCAACACTTTTAGTTTCTCTACGCTTATTTTCCAACAACTTTAAATTTTGTCGTCAGTTAAAATTTTGTTGCAATTTTAATTTTCCGTTTTCTTATTTTAGTTTGCATTTTATTTTTCAAAAACCTAAATTTCCAAATTAATTTGATAGAAAAACAATACTAAATATTATATATAATTGAACATGTGTCCTTTAAGAGCTACTTGAGTTATATTATTGTAAATTTTAGATAAACTTAATTTTATTTGAAATCACATTTTATCAATATCAACTCGGGAATTATTTAGCTAATATAGATAAAAAAGAAAAAAAAATCTAATGATTAAAGTTTTTAAAATAACCGAAGTTGTTCAATGTCAATTAAAAACAATTTTAGTTAATGTTAATCCAAAAAAAATTCGAATATCGATTAAAAAAATCTTAGTAAACATTAGCTAAAAATAACATTAACCAAAATCGTCTAAACAATCATAAATGTTAATATTTTCAAAATATTAATAATTTTTTATATTTAAAATTTTTAAGTGGTAACTGAGATACGTCATAGAAAAATTAAAATTCAATAAATTTAAATCTTTTTATCAACAATTCAAAATAATTTTAATTTCAATGTCGTATATGAAATTTTCTATCTAAACTCCAATAGCTTTACTAAAAGGGTAAAGTTTGAATTACCCATTAATATATTAAAATGTCAAAAATGCATTAATTCATGTGTTATATATTCTGAAAATCTTTTTTCAAAAATCATGTCTTAGAACATGTATGAAAAAAATCTGCAAAGTGTGTTCCCAAACAAATATTTCCAAAGTCACCTTTTCAAAAAGGTAAAATGGTCATTTTAAAAATTATGGGAATGCAGTTAAGAATAATGGGAGTGCAGCATGAAACATCCTATCACTTTCTAGGCCCAATGTTTTTCCTGGAACAAAAAGAAGTGTGCTTGACCCAAAACAAAACGATGAAAAGAAAGAGACTGAACCATTTTGGAAGGAAAAAGAGAGTGAGCATATTATAAGAAACCTTAAAAAAAGAGTGACTAACACATCGTTATTATCATTCGTAATTATGACCTTCTTCTGCACAATAAGTAAATTAGACATTGTGATTAGGTTGTCATTTCAATTGTTCAGGCCCAGAAAAAATTATATAACAAATTTTCACAAAGAAAAGTTTCTTAACATTTTGTGTCGGCAGACAAGTGACACCTTATCATCCTGTGTTCAACCAAAAACAGTTCACTAATAATATGCTTTCTTTTGTTATGCATACTTAAATACTAGAATTTAATCAGTTAATCATCTAAAACTTCATTAGGAGCTCTTGCTATTCCTTAATTTCATAGTATTAACTTCATAATATATTTTTCATTTTCTGACTCTGACCTACTAAAACATTGACAAAATATCAAAATGATGTACCATAAAGGAACACTATACTTTATCATTCGTTCTAACAATGTAAACAAGTTGGTGTACAAAGTTTAAAGAATAAGGTTCTTTCCCTTCTTATTCGCTTACTTTACATGTGTCTTTTTTTACTACATCAACCAAATGCTATAAAAGCCTAAACTTATTACTTAAATCATATATTTAAAGTCTTTTTCTTGTTAGTTTCTATTTATATTTTCTTGGTGAAAAACTCAATTCATATTCTTTATAATACCTGTAATTTTCAAGTAGATTATTATATGTTAATAATTATTTTTAATAATTTTTTAATAGTAGATTATGTATCATTATTTTACTAGTTAGTGTATTTAAAACGAATGAATCACTAACTATCACATAAATAATTTTAGAAAAATTGTTAAAGAAAACATTTTTCTTCCATGTAAAATAGAACATTAACAAAACCGTGAAAAAGAAATAGAAAAGGAAAAAGTCACTTTCACTCTACAAGTTGTTGCATACCATCACTCGTAAGATTATTTTCCACTACCTTCAGCAAAGCATGATTTTGACTATTCGCCAAAGAAAAATTAATTGACGCAATGCAACACCGTACTCCTTCACATTTCAAATTGATTAATTTCCTGATGGGTGGCATAAAACCTAATCACTATAAATAATGTAGAATGTAAAAGATGTTTATGCTTATCTCTACTCATAAATGACCGTTTAAACTATGTTTATTAAATTGTATATCAATTCAAATGTTATAGATTGGTAAGAAACAGACAGAGTTTGCCTTAATTATTCAACGTGAACAGCCAGAAAGAGAATAAAATAATTAAGAACTGGAAAGGGTTATATGTACATACAGTAAATGGGTATTTGAATTCTGCAAGAAAGGTTGAGACTTTGATGGAAAAATAAATGAGTGTAATGAAACTCGTAATTCGCACACGTTATGCGTGCACCGCTAACAAAACATAAACCTTTGCTGAGAAAGTTTATTCCTTTTCTCCTGTCTGAATGTGAAGACTTGGCACAGTGATGAAGTGAGTGCTGCATCAACATTTATCGTCAGGTACCCATTTTTTCACGACCCAAAGAAAAAACTTGTCTGCCCAGATGCCAATTCCTCTTTAATTTTCTTGCTGTGTTCGTTCAGTGCATTTTCTTGGGTTTCTAATGATTGCATCTCCTTAGGGTGTTTATTGGAATGCTGAAGCTGAGAACTTTTGTTTAGGGGTATTTGTTTGTTGCTAGTTTTGGGTGGGCTCATCAAATGTTGGATTTCACTGGCATTTTTGGTTGATGGATTGTACTGTGTCGCATCAGTGTGTTCTGTAAGAAGTGGAGGGTTTGACCTTGCTTTGTATGTGCAAGTCATTGCATGTGAGGAGAACTGTTGGAGATCTTCTTCAACGCTGCAGAAGGTTGAGAAGCCATTAGTGGCTGGGTATGGTCATTTGTGTTTGAGGGATTTGAGCTTTGGGTTCTAATTGAGAAGGGCTTCTTGCTAAAACCATAACCCCCATCAAGGTTTTTGCTCTGTGTTTTTGTGGAAATAGCTTACCCTTTGAGCTGCTCAGTCTTTTTTTCCTGTATTCGCTGCAAGGTTGCTTGATTGGACCTTGTTTGATCCTCAACAATGTCAGAGAAGATCATGTTTCACTCAAGGTTTATATTTTACGTGATGATCATTTCTATGTTCCTTTTGGTCCTGTCATCCCTTTTCCTACTCCAGTTTAGCAGTCATTCTTTGATACCTAGATCAGTGTTAGAACTTATTCTTGTCAATAATGCGTCACTTTACTTCATGCCTAAATTGAAGAGAGAGGAGAACGTACTCCCTCCTTACCCTTCTGGGGATTTAAATTTTCAATCACAAAAGTCCAAAGAATCCGACTGTCAAGCTTCTGATTCAAGCAAGAAAACAAGTTCTGCAGGACAGAAGATGAATGTGGCATCTCACCCAGTTCGGCCTTTATTGAGAGTATTCATGTATGACTTACCCCCAGAATTTCACTTTGGGTTATTGGGTTGGAAGGGAAGTTTGAATCAAACATGGCCTCAGGTGGATAACCCTGAAGGTATTCCACGCTATCCAGGTGGTCTGAACTTGCAGCACAGCATGGAGTACTGGCTCACCCTTGATCTTCTGTCATCAAACACAGCTAGAGTTGGTCATTCTTGCTCTGCAATCAGAGTGCAGGATTCAAGTCAAGCAGATGTAGTTTTTGTGCCATTTTTCTCATCTCTGAGTTACAACAGGCATTCCAAGCTTCATGGAGAGGAAAAAGTTAGTGTTAACAAAATGTTGCAACACAAATTGGTGCAGTTCTTGATGGACCAGAAAGAATGGAAACGTTCAGGAGGGAAGGATCATCTGATTATAGCCCACCATCCTAACAGCTTGTTGGATGCAAGAAGAAAATTGGGTTCTGCTATGCTTGTGCTTGCAGATTTCGGAAGGTATCCTCCTCAATTAGCAAATATCAAGAAAGATGTAATAGCCCCCTACAGGCACCTAGTACGCACCATACCAAGAGCTAAATCAGCTTCATATGAAGAACGTACCACACTGGTGTATTTCCAGGGAGCAATATACAGGAAAGACGTGAGTTTCTGCTGCACTTATGTTATCTGTTTAATGCATAAGTGCCTTATTGTGAAAAAACATCTCACATTGACTAGTTTTACAATTCAATTCCCAGTTTTGTTTTGTTTTTTTTTGGTAATTTCATCTATGAAATAAATTGGCTATTGATTATACTCATTTAAGGTTTGCAAGAGGCGTGTGTTCCATTTTATTGTGTATTGGCAAGATGTCAAAGTGCATTAGCTTCTTAACTTGTTAATTTGGTGAATATAAGAATTAAGAACCATTGGTTTATGGATTAGATAATAGATAACCTTTACCGATTTCACCCTGTTCAGTATACACTCACTTAAGTCCGCATTTTTATGTGAGAAGTTTGTTGCGGACTTAACCGGGGTGGAGACTTATGGAATATTAGGGTCATATAATTATGAAGTATTAAGATCATGTAATTATGGAATATTAAGGATCATATAATTATGAAATATTAGGGATCATATAATAAACCCTGTCTTTATTGAAAAAACAATTCACCTCATTATGAAAGATGAATGATCATTAGCTCATGGAGATTATTGTTTTGTTGGAGCAATCCAAACCACGGTCCATATGAAGTATTGCTCGACATTATAGAGTTGATGAGTTATTTGAAACTTGATCCGAGAATTTTTCCTTTCCAAATACAGATTTAGGTGGGATTCGGACTTAAATAAGTGTGGACTTAAGTGAATGTATACTGTATATAAGTCACCCCTCTCAGCTACAGAACACACTACACCTCTAGGGCCTTTTGATGGTAAGATTTGATCCCGGGAAATTAGAGTATACCCTGCCACCTTTTTAACAGAAGTATGAGCATAGAGAACTGAGACATAACAAATATTCTACCTTCACCTTTAGCAACAATCTCCATGTCCTTCTCATCCTTCGTATTAAATTATTAATTAAGAAAAAACTTCAATTCCATGTTTTTTTGGCACCTCAAGATATCAATATAAATCTGCTGTTATTAAATTTCAGAAGGTAAATCAACATATAAATATCAGTGTCATTAAGCTGACTATTGCCGGGAATTTTAGGGGTTTTGGAAAATATGAGATATGAGAGATATAAGAGATATGTTGTATGGAGAAACTTTTTTTCTTTTTAATTCATGTACTCTATACCATTAGTGGTATCACAGCCGATAGGTTTAAACCATTGTGATAACAACAACAATACAACCACAACACCAGGGGTTATGTAAAGGCTACCCTATAAAAGGAGATATGGGTAGAAATGACAAAGTTAAATACCATATAAGAAAAAAAAAACTCATTAACCCAATACCTTGAGGTTTTTAAGAGGTTTTGGATTAAAAGTGATGTGAATCTCTTATATGGGTTGGATCAAAGTCATGTGTATATAATCTCTCCAACTCTCTCAGGAAAAAGAAAAAAAAACCCATCAACTATAATGCATTAGTTGAATATGCATCACTGTAGCTTGTATGCAAGCCTCCATTTCAGAGGTGGTACAAATATTACATTTTCATGCTTCCAAATATAGGAAAGGACTCATGATGGTTGATTTCTAAATTTTATTGAATGTTTTTCCTTTCAACATCTATGAACAAATATTGGGCACATAATTTAAGATCAATTCATTGAAACAGTAAAACTTAAACACATCCTGCTAAGACTGCATTTTGAGAATCGTTACAATGAAGTAATTACCGCTTTCCATCGATACTACTTCCCTCATCAATTTTTTTGTACTTACTAATTCTCGATGTGGAAGATGGTCTTTCTTCATTTTAATACGTTAATTTATGATATTGAAACTGTAGGGAGGAGCCATTCGCCAGGAACTGTACTACCTCCTGAAAGAAGAGAAAGATGTGCATTTCAGTTTTGGGAGCATAGGAGGAAATGGGATCGATCAGGCAAGCCACGGCATGGCCTTATCAAAATTCTGCCTCAACATTGCTGGTGATACCCCATCCTCGAATAGACTCTTTGACGCAATAGTAAGCCACTGTGTGCCTGTGATAATCAGTGATGAAATTGAGCTACCCTTTGAAGATGTTTTGGACTACTCAGATTTTTCTGTATTTGTGCGTGCTTCTGATGCTGTGAAGAAAGGCTACCTGCTGAATCTCCTTCGTTCTATCAAACGAGACGAGTGGAACAAGATGTGGGAAAGATTGAAGGAAATTACACCTCACTTTGAGTATCAGTATCCATCACAACCTGGGGATGCAGTGAATATGATTTGGCAGCAAATTGCAAGAAAGATATCTTCAATAAGGTTCAATTTGCACAGAAAGAACAGATACCAGAGATCTCAGCTTCGTGTTAAGACAAACTGAAATTCCCAGATTCTGTGTCGTTAGAATCTGTTGACCTTGGTCTCATTCAAGTTCAACATGCCAGTGGAAGAGACAAGCTCTCATTCTCTTCATTGGTTTCTTTTTCACTATTTTTCTTTCTTTTTGCTGAATTACTCATCTTGTTGAAGGAAAAAACGATTTTTTATTTTTATTTTTATTTTAATGTCCAAGCATCCCTCATTATTTGTCATCTTGGCACATGAATATTAGAAAGAGTACTTAAAATGAATTTAATTGGAATATAAAAGTTTGTGTATCTTTACTTATCATCTAGATTATAAAATGCCATGACTGAGAATTGTTAATTTGTTGGAATAATTATTTTATGAGCCATTTATAAGGTGATTTTTTGTTAGTTGAGTAAATGTTTATATAATGATGGCATACTAAAAAAGTTAATTGCATTCACAATTTTTCCATACTTTATAGAACCTATATCAGTGTAGCAGTAGATAGACAGAGAAATTGTGTGTGTGAGGGAGAGAGAGAGAGAGAGAGAGAGCGAGCGAGGGAGGGAGAAATCCACTATATTCTGTATTTGATAGCTAACAATATCATGAAACTATCTAGCTATTCTTCAATGCCTGATTTCTTTACAAAATGTTTTCATCAGCAATTCTTCACCTGACAGATAGACTCAACAAAACTAAAAAATGGGGAAGAAAAAGAGCATCGAAAGCCGACCAACCTCATTAAGAAACTGTTAAACGAAGCAAAGAACAATCTTGGCATTGGGGAACTCACTTGTCATTCTCAGAAAAGTAAAAAAGGGACAAAACCACAGCATGTTGAGTTGTTAACATCGATTGTGAATTGGATCAGACCCTTTTCGAACCGTCCTTTTGTTTGATTGATTAGGATCAAATGTCAATGAAGGTGCAGGTGCCAAATCCAACTGTGATTGTGATTGCAAGTTCTCCATTGCAACAGCCTTTAGGACACGAGCTATTTGAGCAAGTGGTGATTGCCTCTGATCCCATCTCAGAGCAAGATCTTTGCTTCTGAGGCCAGAAACCATGCCTGGTTGAGAAGCTAAAATCCCAACACAGACTAAAACAAAGAACCCTCTTAAAGACAAGAAACTCATCTCTTTTGCTGTGGAAAATTTGGAGGAAGAAAGGCCTTCTGAGGTTGAAGCAAAGAAGAAAAGGTGGTGGGTCTGAAACTGAGTGTTTATCTCTCCTATTTCTTACTGGTATCTCACAGCAGCACAAGAAGCCTAGAACATGTAGGGAAGTTTAAGATTCAGCCCAATCATAAGGAAATTGTATATAAGCAATATATAAGGCTGATTTAGATGATTGACACTGACAGGTTTGAATAAAAGTTAATTGGAACAATATCCTTGGGAAGCCAAGTATCTTTCCATTCAGTTTCCCTAGATCCCCATCATTTGTTTTCCTCTTTTTCACCAAACAAAGACCCAAGAAGCTCCCTCTTCAAACACTTTATTAGCCTGACACGTCATCTGCCCTTGCTGACATCTTCTTCTAACATATCCTCAAGACATCTATGCCTGTAAGAGGAATCAGTCCTCTGCATCTTGCTTATTCAATTACCCGCATTCATTCTTTTTTCCTGAGATGTTACATGCAAGAAAACTAATCTACTAAATTATACTTTTAGAGAGTAATATATCCATTTATATATATTTTAAGAATTCTCATTTTATATCTAAATATGAAATTTCTATTACATTGTTAACAAGTGAAATGATAGGTTTAATAAACAATAAATCTTAAAATAAATTTCAAATGATTCTAATATATAAGATTTGCAGCTGAAAACTAATCTTATATTACTGAATTGAGATTTCTAACCTACCCTCACTGAATATCTAATGGAATAGAAAAATGATTTTGATCCAAAACAAACCTCCACCCAAAAAAACCGTTTTTCTTTAATTGGCAAGAGCATCTTCAATGTGCAATCACAAAAGAGTAGTTTAATTCGATTTTAGTAAGTCCTATAATACTACATGAGATTTTAGAATTTGAACAAGTTTTCTCTTCAGTGCAATTATCAACTCGACTTATATAAATTCATGATAAAATATCAATTAACATAGATATACATCAATTTTCACATATTTAATCTCGTGTCGAAGAGTTTACTTTTAAGTTTAAATTATTCAAAGTAGCTGACCAAATATTCTATATGACTTTTACTACTAACACACTCTCAGAATAAAAATAAAAAACACTCAATCATAATTTTTTTTTCCCTTCAAACTTAATTCTAATCAGAATTAACTTTACAGAATGAACTTCATTAAAAGATTCTTTAATAAGAAAACCAGAACAAAGAGCAATTAGCATTCATAGCATCGACTTTTCTTAAGTAAGAGGTGGTCCAAATTAATGGTTACATGGCAAGACTAAAGATAGATGTCAGTAACACGTTTAAATATATCTTTGGATACATTGTTTTATAAGAATGGAGAAATATAAGAAAATAAAATAAAATTAGATTACTGATTCTTTTGGGCTTAAGATAATTTTATAAAGAGGTTTCTTTCATTTCTTTTGTTAATTATTTTCATATAAAAATATTTATTAAGAAAAATGTGTAAAAGTATGTTTAGAATGTTAATGCAAGAGACAGAAGAAAGGCATTAAAAGTAGAGAGTTTTGGAAGAAGGTAGGGAATGGCAGTGACTCCATGAAAAACGAAGCAACCAATAACAGGCTTTGATGTCGAAGCACTTTCTTTAAGCCAAGAGTCTTTAGAATTCCAAGCTCTTCATTCCATGCAATGAAAATGCTAGTCTTGGTTTTTAGTGCTCAATGGATTTCCTTTATGCTTTTCTTCCAATCTGTATGTATTGCCTAGATTCAAAACACTTCTATACCCAACTCAATCAAAAAAAGTACACAAATGTACAATTGTACCAAAAGTTATTCAATGAAATTATCACATCTCTGCAACTCAACCAATATTCAATTCTCCTTATTTTCTTCCAAAATCTAATAAAATATTAACACCTTATTATCCTTTAACTTAAAAACATGTCACATAAACAATTAAAAAAAAAGTTTATATTATTATAAATTCAAGTGTAAGATTAAGTTTTATGAGTATATATGAAAAATTAAGCATTATATAAAATATACCTACAAACTCATTACATTAAAAAGTTTTAGATTGATTGGATTGAGCTTATGTACAATTGATGTTATCTGTCTTTTTATGAATTCAGTGTTTTAGAAGAACATGTTTTTTAGCTTCTAAATCCAGTATTTATGTTCCTTCTTATTTTTCTGGCTTATCCATGAGAACCATGCTCTCATCTCTCAGTTTTTTTTTCTTTTTCTATTATATAAATTTATGTGGTTTCACTCTTGATATGTTTAATGAAGTAATAACGGTGAAAGAGGAAAGAAATTTAGGGAAGTGAATTGAAGAATATAGGCAAATAGGCAAGGAGTAAGATATTCTTTCTGACCACTTTAGAGCTGTATTAAAGTAAAAGAAATATCTGACCGTTTTCTGAAGGAGAAAAGTAAAAGAAATAAGTGAACTGTTGCTTTCAAAAACAAACCTTCTCTAGCGAATACAGCTTTTAAGATTCATCAATGCTAATATACTTTCTCAACCATAGCTGGTTTTTGAACCAAATCATTCTAGCTTATCACATAGGAATTCATACCTTAAAACACCAATGTTATAATCTATTTACAACCCTTCCCCCAACATGACAAATTCTTGTATATTAAACTACCATGATTTAATCAATTTTTACGTTATATATAGTTGAGTTTTATTAACTTGATCGGAATTTGAAAAATAATCAAAATTGTCTGCACTTTATTCTATCCTCCTCGCTCCAGTTTGGACCAGTTTCAGCAAGAATAAGAAAAACAAGAGACCCACACAACAGAGTAATGGTATAACAAGTTCCTATTAGAATGGTTTTCATTGTTTTCAATTGTTAGAATGATTGGTCCTGAAAATCCAAAAAACATAAAATATCATCTCTAAAAAATTACTGGTACTTACTTGCACATAATTATCATAATCTTTATGAAAGGGCTACAACAGAACATAGAAAAACTGAACATTGAGCCAGTTTTTATTAATATTTCAAAAGAAACTTATCTGACCCTCAACTTTTATGTACTGTTAAATTAAATTTTCTAAAATATTGAGGTGGATAAATTAAATTAAAATTTTATATTTTTCTCGTGGAAGTATTTCTGAAAAAGTTATTTCCAGCATTGGCTTAGTCGTGTCCGGAAGTTTATTCAAGGAGAGTTTCTCCTTACACCATTACAGTCTTTTCTGTGCACCTTCCAATTTCCCATTTGCCCTTACCAAAAATTTAAATGTAGTTAAAAAAAAAAAACTTTTAGCCAATATTCAACCACTTCATTTAAAGCAGTCCCCACATCCCACCATAGAAATCACATTTCTTCTTCCTCCTTCCCTGTGCTGGTGGGCTTCTTTGTGGTGGTGTGATTACTGTGGTGTGCTTGTTTGGAGGTGTCAGAGCTTCCTAGAAGAGCTTGTTGGTGGTATAAGGTAGTCCGGTGGTGGTGATGGCAGGAGGAGCTCGTCCTAGATGCGAAAGCAGCCTGAAAACGAATATGGAACCTTCAACGAATATTAACATACAGTATAAAATCATAAAATGTTATAATTTTACAAATTAAATCTCAATATTAACTATAATGATGTTTTGTCGTCTCAAATTATTTTATATATTTATATTTATTACAATACAAAGTAAATTTTACAACAGACAGATAATTAAAATATTCATTTATTTCATTAAATAATATTATAAAAATGATAATTAAAATTTTAAAAATATATATAATTAGATAAACAAATAAAATAAACATCCAAATTATTAAAATATTGTTGAATAATATTCTATTTTTTAAAAATATTAAATTGACAATTTACATAATTAAAGTGATAACTAATTATAATAAAAGGGCTATGAAAAAAATGAAAATACCTATTGTTGGTAAATTAGGAGTTTCTTTAACTTACAGTTTTAATAAGTTAGATTCAATTTGACTCGTTTTAAAAAAATTAAAATTTTTCCAATCTAAACTAAGCTAAAGCCTATCTTGACTAGCGTATTTTAACACATTTCAACACCTTTACTTGCAACTAAATGCTATATCAATCTTGAATTGAACAAAACTGGCAATTGGAACTCCGAAAGTACCATTACCTACCATACTACATACTTTGTTGAGCCAACGCTGACCAGCAAACATGGTTTATGGTTTTAATCGCCCCCATCAACAACAATTTCACAAAATTTCAAGAACTGCATGAAACTGCAACCGTAATTTAAAACAATTCCATCAGCCATGTCATTTCGGCTATTGGGAGAATGCTGCAGCCGCACATTCAAATAATTTGTTCGAAGATAGAAATCAATGATCAATTTCCCTTTTCAGCTCTGCTACCCCTGAGAGTTCATCATAGAAGTTGGTTGATAACAACAAAAATGGCATGCAAATCTTGAATTTGAACGACAGATTATTTTAAGTTAGGCAGGTTAACATAAACTACACTTCTTCGCTGATACTAAAAAATAATAGTAAAAGGCCAAAATAAAGTTTGAAATATGTTTGGTCAATTTATTCTATTTTCATAATATATTAATGACATCAATAAACTACAAATTTGTATACAGATATTTTCATAGTTGAACATTTCCAGATAACACCAATTTCCCAATCAGCAGCTATATAAGCTGTATTTGGGGTGATGAGATTATGTATAATATACCTATTTACAGAAGAAAGAGTGAGAAAAGGAGGGAGGTGGGGTATTATAACCCGAGAAAGATACAAATGGAGAACCAGAAACAGGGCCGTCAGATCTTATTCTGTTGCACTACTGATCCAACCACAATTTCTAAGGTCCTTGTATTAGGGATGGCATTCCACAGCACTTACGGGAATTAATCAGTGAAAAATAGATCCTGGTGATATTGCAAACTGCTAACCTTGTTCGTCTGCTTGTAGCATAAATGCAAGTTCTTCAGGTGCTTGCTGATCCAAAATAAATACATGACTCTGTTAGTTCATAAAAGAAAAATAAAAACCACAAAGTAAAGACGTAGAGAAGAGAACCCAGCCAAAAACATTTCCTATCATCAAAACTTAGTCTGCAATCACTATCAACTTTCCAGGTCTCTGGTAGAGACTATAGACAGGCAAGAAGCTCAATTTCACATTGTTTTTCACCAGTGATAAGAGAATCATGCCATGCGCACCATATCTCGTTGCAATTCAAATTGATACCCTCACTTAAATATTATAATCTTAAATGGCCTACCAATTGGCATCATATGATTAATCAAAATATGAAAAATGGAAAAAGGAAGGGAAAATAACACATATTTCAATATTAGAATAAGCACAGGGTAGTAACTTGTCTTTGCCTTTGATGCTGTATTACGCGAATTATCCAGGCCATAAGATACCAAGGAAGGACAACAGCCGCCGTACGAAGAAAGAAAAACTGGAAAACAATAAGTATATGAAATCAACCAATCAGCTATATAGCATGCAGCACGATTAATTATTTAGATTATAACTTACATAAAAATACGTTAAAACTTTCTCCACATCAGCATTGAAGAGGGGAGCAACATACTTCAGAAGTAAAAGAGCCATTAACTGCAAATTTTGCAAAAGAACCAGGCACAGATATTAAGGAATTGGACTAGGAAAACCATTTAATATATACAAATATAGGGATCTATTTCCATATAAGAATTAACATGACAAAAAGCACCCATCAGACACTAGACCCAAAGAAGTAAACATGAGAAATACAATATTGCAACCATACACCCAACAGAAATACATGGGTAGGTACCACACATCACATACACAAATATATTTGTAGGACAACGATCAGAAAAGGTGCAGTGGTCCCATGGATGAAGTTAGTGTTGAAAATCTCTCATCAATCAGAGATATGATCAAATTATAATATATAAGTGAGTACAAACCTACCTTATCAAGCCAATTTTGTGAGCTTGATTTAGACTTAAATTTTACTCTATAAAAATGATATCTAGAACCTTTTTCAAACCGTCTTGTAGACCCACTTTCTCCAGAAGAATTCTTTTAGCAAACTTTTCTCCCAGATTCGCTTTCACTATTTTGACACCCTCTACTAAATTTTTATTTCCCTCTAGCTTTTCAGAAAAAGTAAATGTCTTCCAACCCCATATCAACCTACAGAATAGATTCTCCTATCTTTTCTAACCATATTGCTAGCATTGAGAAGATAGATAGGTATTCCACTTCTCCTACTGAATCATCAGTTCCTCCTATATTCCCTGTTGATCCATCTCTAGTAACATTAAAACTTTATCAAAGATGTTAGAGTAAAGTCCCCTCAGCCTCATAGTTTTGATTTAATGTTTGTCACACCAAAGTATAAAACATGAAGATGCTTCGTTTGAAGACAATGAATTATAGAAAAATGTAGATCTTGCAAGATACAAGTACTTCATTTGATAAGTGAAAACTTTTACAGACGTCTTTAAGCTTACATTGTACCTAACAAAAATATCCTTGAATATGTTCCCCAAATGATTCGCAAAGCACAAATTTACATCAAGATCACTTGGGATTTGAGTTAAAGCTATTTTGTCTCAACAACCAACTTGACACAAGCTTTTGTCAACTCTAATCAAGCTATTTGTGTTGTATAGTCTTTTCTTTTACTTTGTTTTGAGAAAAAAGTTTTCTAACCTTGTGTTGATAAGTATTGTCATCTATCATGATGTTGCTTGAAAAGGAGATTGACATTTAATGCTGCATGGAATGCATTTAATGCATCTCTCCATCCATGCTCGTCAGATGCTAGAAGATGAAGCTATCTAAGTTCAAAATCTCTCAACAACCAAAATGGGATTTGCAACGGCTCATTCTTCCAAACTCTATATAAAGTTATCCTTTGAAGAAGAAGACGGAGCAATGAATGATTGCTAAGTTCCAAAACACTACCAAAATATTTCCGCTCTCTTAAAAGCTTTGCATAGAACATTGTTGTTTTCATATAGCAAACTAGAAAAGAGTTCATATAATTGTATACATCATAAGATGTTTGATCACATCTTTATACAAACCTAGATTATTAGCAAAAAGTAGTTGTGTTCCAAAACATACTTAGTGTCTTAGTCAGAGTTGTTTGATATGCAAACAATACTTTTTACTATGTCCTCAGGTTCTAACTCAAGCTCTACCTCTAATTTTTATCTCTATTGACTACATCACTTTTTAAAATTTCTTCTAATGATACTTGGTCTGACTGCTTATTTGCATTTATGGATTTTGCAGTAACAATCTACTTCTAGTAATTTTCTTATTTTGAAGAAAATTGAGTATGAATGTCAAAGTTGCCCTAGGTTTTAGGCATGAGTTTCGTTCAAGATAGGAAACGAGTATGGAAAGAATTTACTGAAAAAGGATTGCCCCAAGTGGTTTGATTTTCTTTTGCATGCTTCTGGCTAGTTAGGGAGTTCCCAAATAACACAAGCGAGAATAACTTTGGCAAAACAAATATGCTCTAGTCTAAGGATTTGTGTTTATCATTATGGATAGTGTTTGTGTTTGTTAGAGCCAATCTCTTTTTCTTTTGAGGGAAGGTTGGAGGATGAGTGTTTTCAAGCAATGCACACACACATCTCTCAACAGAAAATGCCATTAGTTATTTGTCAAGAATGGCTACGATTCCAAACAATATAAGTGGTTTAGTCAAGAGTGGTTGTGTTCCAAAAAATATTGGGGTTGTTTGGCAAAGAGTGGTTGTGTTTTCCAAAATATACTAAGATTTTAAGCCAAAAGTGGTTGAGTGTTCAAATAATACTTGGCTTATTAGCCAAAAATTGTCATGTTCCAAATAATACTCGGTTTGTAACGTGTAGCATTAGTTAGTTGGTGATGTTGCCCAAATCTATGGCATTGTCACAATTCGCCATATGGAGGACATTATAATGGAGAAAGGACAGCCGCCAAAGTGCTTCAATCTGGTTTCTTTTGGCCAACCTTATTTAAAGATGCACATGCTCATGCAAAAGGTTGTGACAAATGCCAAAGAACTGGAAGCATTTCAAAAAGACATGAGATGCCACTGCAGGCTATTTTAGAGGTTGAAGTGTTTGATTGTTGGGGAATGGATTTTATGGGACCATTACCTTCTTCCTACAACAATGAATACATTTTAGTGGCAGTGGATTATGTCAGTAAGTGGGTGGAAGTTGCAGCATGCCAAAAGAATGATACCAAGACAGTTGTCAAATTTCTCAAAAAGACAAATCTTCTCAAGATTTGGTGTGCCTAGGATCCTCATAAGTGATGGAGGATCACATTTCTGTAATGCTAAATTGGCTAAGGTCTTGTCACATTATGATGTGAGGCACAAGATTGCTTCTCCATATCATCCTCAGACCAATGGCCAAGCTGATGTTTCCAACCGGGAAATTAAAAGAATCCTTAAAAAGACTGTTTCATCTTCAAGAAAGGATTGGGCTGCAAAGTTAAATGATGTTCTTTGGGAATATAGGACTGCCTTAAAGACTCCTGTGGGGCTAACACCCTTCCAGTTAGTCTATGGCAAGTCATGTCATCTCCCGGTTGAGATGGAACATAAGGCATATTGGGCATTAAAATTCTTTAACTTTGATTCTTCTCTTTGTGCAGGAAAAAGAAAGCTTCAGTTGCAAGAGTTGGAGGAAATGAGGATGACTGCTTATGATTCTTCCAGAAAATATAAAGAAAAGGTCAAGATGTACCATGACAAAAAGTTGATCAAAAGAGAATTTCAACCTGGACAACAGGTACTGTTGTTCAATTCCATATTCAAACTGTTTCTAGGTAAGTTGAAATCTAAATGGTCTGGTCCTTTTGTGATTAAGGCAGTCAAGTCTTATAGTGCTGTAGAATTGATGGATCCAAATTCTGAGGATCAAAATAGAAGTTGGATTGTAAATGGGCAAAGACTGAAACATTACTTGGGTGGTGAGGTTGAATGCCTCACCACAATTATTCATTTATCTGAACCATGAATTTTCTGGGTCAAGCTAGTGACGTTAAAGAAGCGCTTGCTAGGAGGCACCCTAGCACATGTTTGTTTCTATGTGTGTTTGTTGTTGTAATTGTTAAGTTTGAGTGTGGAGAGGAATTGTTGATGAAGCTTGAGAGTTGATTTCTAACGCACAGCGCACAACTGAGGTGCGCTCAGCGACCAGAGCATTTTAGGAAGCAGTGGTGTGCTCGCACAGCGCATTCCATGCGATGAGTAGAGAGAAAAAAATTCGCACAGCGCACCATATGCGCTTTGCGGTCCAAAATTTAATTTTCTCTCTGTAATGTGATCCGCATAGCACATTTGAATTGCAAAGCAAAAAAAATCAGTGGAGCAAGCTGGGAGAAATTGAGCCATTAATTTGCATAGCACACACCATGTGCTATGCTAGCAAAACTTTGAGGGAGCTTACTGCCAAATAATTCGATGTGCGAAACATTGTGCAGAGCGAACACAAATATGAGGATGATTATGTTTGACTAGTCTCGCAATGCGCACAGCTGAGGTGCGCTGAGCGAGAGTAGTTATAAAAAAAAGTTTATTCGCGTAGCGCACAACTGAGGTGCGCTTAGCGACTGACTTTCAAAATTCATAAAAATAATAAAATATTCAAAATGTTCAGAAAAAGAGGGAAGCATTAATTACGAGCTTATTCGCACAGCGCACATCTATGGTGCACTCTGCGAATCTACTCGTCCAGTTTTTTATTTTTACTCTTTCTTGTTTATATTTACCACTTTTCATTTTTACCCTAGCCACCACATTGCTCTTTCATTTTCGCACAGCGCCACCAATTCTCCTCTCAAAACTTCTCCCTTTTTCCTCCATTGCCACCACTTCCAAGCTTCTTGGCTTTGATTCGGTCCATTCAAGTGTTTCATTCTCTGCTTAACGTTCCTCTTTTCACTCACACACTTCAGTTCAGGTTTGGTTCTCTTGTTCTTTTACTTTACTTAAGATTGAAAAGAAATAATTCTTGAGGGCTTAATTGATCCCTCTCACAATCTTCTATTTATAAGAATAAATTGATACACAAATACATGATAAATAGGGTAACCCTAGACACAATATAATCATGATAAATAGGGTAATCCTAGACACAATATAATCATGATAAATAGGGTAACCCTTCACACACTATAATGATGATAAAATAGGATAAATATCCTAACACTCCCCCTCAAGCTGGAGCATACAAATTGTATGTACCAAGCTTGGAACAAATAAACTCAATCCGAGGACCCCTTAATGACTTAGTCAATACATCTGCAAGTTGATCGTTTGACCCAATAAACTCAGTACATATTTATTTGGTCAACAACTTTTCACGAACAAAATGACAATCAATTTCTATATGTTTAGTCCTCTCGTGAAACACTGGATTTGATGCAATGTGGAGAGCAGCTTGATTGTCGCAATACATCTTCATAGTATGGATGTCACAAAATTTAAGCTCTTGAAGGAATTGTTTCACCCATATAAGTTCACATGTTAATGATGCCATTGCCCTATACTCGGCTTCCGCGGTTGATCGAGCTACTACATTCTGTTTCTTACTTTTCCATGAAATAATGTTTCCTCCCAGAAAAACACAATATCCTGTTGTAGACCGTCTATCAATAGGTGAACCTGCCCAATCTGCATCACAATACCCAGATACATGAATGCTTCCTTTATCTTCATATAACAATCCTTGCCCGGGAGCCTTCTTTACATACCTTAGAATGCGAATGAGAGCATTCCAATGGTCAACACATGGAGCCTGCATGAACTGACTAACCACTCCAACTGCAAAGGATAGATCTGGCCTTGTAATAGTGAGATAAATCAGTTTGCCAACCAGCCTCCTATACCTCTCTGGATCGGAGAATAATTCACCTTCTTCTGTCCTTAATTTCTGGTTTGGGTCCATGGGACTGTCTACCGGTCTACAATCAATCATGCCTGTTTCTTGTAATATATCAAGAGCATACTTCCTTTGGGAGATTACAACTCCATCTTTTGATTGCGCTACTTCAATGCCTAAGAAGTATTTGAGACTTCCAAGATCCTTGGTTTGAAAATGTCTACACAAGTACTCTTTTAGTTGAGATATTCCAACAGCATCATTTCCTGTAATGACAATATCATCAACATATACTATTAAGTAAACACATTTCCCGAGAGAAGTGGCCAGTGACGAATGGCTGCCATGGCAAAGAAGAGACGAATAGTAATCATCTTGGCAACAGGAGAGAAAGTGTCACAATAATCAAGACCATAAACCTGAGTGTAACCTTTTGCAACAAGCCGAGCTTTGAGCCGATCAATTTCACCATCAGGGCCAACTTTAACTGCATACACCCATCGACAACCAACCGCCTTTTTTCCTGGGGGAAGGGGCACCAGCTCCCAAGTATTACTGTGGTCAAGAGCCTGCATTTCTGCAATCATAGCTTGTCGCCATCCAGGATGATCAAGTGCTTCTTTCACATTCTTGGGTATAACAACAGAGGACACTGAGGATAAAAGAGAAAAATAGGAGGGCGACAATCGATGATAGCTTAGAAAATTATAAATGGGATGAGGGTTCCGAGTGGAACGAGTACCTTTTCTGAGGGCAATAGGCCATGCTGAATCATTTGCACCAGGAGGCGTGGGAGGAGGTGACGAGGGAGAAGAATCTGAAGTAGGAGATTCACCATTGTCTTGGGGAGGTGGACTATCCATTGAGGCCCTGTGTGGGATGATCTTAGTATATGGAGAAACAGGTGTAGAAGGATTGTGATCAAGACTTGGAATTACAGAGACAGTGGAGCTATTCGACTCAGCCATTGGAATAGGAAGGACTTGCTGGAGGATAGAAACATCCTGAACAGATGGAGAGAAGTAAGGAGTCTGTTCAAAGAATGTGACATTGGCAGACATGTAATACTTCTTAGTTTCAGGAGAGTAACACCGATATCCTTTTTGAAGTCGAGAATAGCCTAAGAAGACACATTTGAGAGCGCGAGCGGAGAGTTTGTCTAGATCTGGAGACATGTCATGAACAAAACATACACAGCCAAACACTCGGGGAGATGTATGAAAGAGAGGATCATTAGGAAACAAAATGGAGAAAGGGACTTTATTATCAAGAGAGGAGGAGGGCATCCTATTAATAAGATAACATGCAGTTAAGATGGCATCCCCCAGTGATGGACAGGAATATGGGCACCAAGCAAAAGGGTACGAGCAGTTTCAACCAAGTGTCTATTTTTTCGTTCTGCTATACCATTTTGTTGTGGTGTATGAGGACAAGTAGACTGATGTAAGATACCATGGGAACTCAAGATGGCAGAAAAGGAGGATGAGAAATACTCTTTTGCATTATCAGTTCTTAATATTTTGATTACTTGACCAAATTGATTCTTGATTTCATTCAAAAAGGATGTAAAGATAGCTAACAATTCAGAACGATTTTTCATAAGATAAACCCAAGTACATCTTGAATATTCATCAATAAAGGTAACAAAATATCTAAAACCAAAGGAGGAGATACGACTAGGTCCCCATATATCAGAATGGATGATGGAAAAACTAGAATTACATATTGATTGAGACCTTTTAGGAAAGAAAGGTCTAACATGTTTTCCTAATTGACATGACTCACATTCTAAGGTTTGGAGACCACTAAGTTCAGGACACATCTTTTTTAATTTGGACAAATGAGGATGACCAAGTCGATCATGTAGCACTTTAGGATTAGGAGCAGCAACACAAGACACCCGTGGACGAGATCCAAAATGGTATAATCCGCCAGCTTCATATCCTTCTCCAATCTGTCTCCCCGAACCACGCTCCTGTATAACAAAAGATTTATGATCAAAGGTTATTGAACAATTTAACATTTTAGTCAACTGGCTTAAGGAAATTAAATTAAAAGGACAATTAGGGACAAAAAGGACTGAGTTGAGATTGAGGGAGGGAGACAAAGAAACATGACCGACTCCTTTGGAAGAAGTTTTAGATCCATTTGCAAGGGTTATGAAATGAGGTTTTTCTCGAAAGGAAATAGATGAGAACAAAGAGCTATTACCAGAAATGTGATCAGAAGCACCTGAGTCAATTACCCATGAATTTTGACATTCCATAGATTGAGAAACGCAGGCTGTTGATGTATTGGGAGATTGAGATGGTTGTGCCAAGCTGTTAGACTTTAACCTTAAATACTCTTGATATTCATCCTCAGAAAACATAGAAGTGGAGGTTTCAGTTTTCGAAGTGGAAGTTTCAGTCTTCGAAATATTGGCGGTTTTGGAAGGGAAACCATGTAAGGAGTAGCAATTCTCTTGAGTATGACCCATCCTTTTACAATATGTGCATTGAGTACGTCCCCGACCTCCTCGTCCTCCTCCTCTAGTGCCACGTCTTCCTCTTCCTCGTGTGGCAACCATGACAGATGGTTCCACTAGTTCATGCGCTTCTTGAGTTTGAGATACCGGGACACGCAGAAGGCGAGTGGTCAATGTTTCCATAGAGGGGACCTCATGACTAGTTAGAAGTTGATCTCTGAGATGATCAAAATCGGGATGTAGGGCACGAAGGATCAACACCATGTAAAATTTGTCTAGTTTCTTTTTGATATCCTCTAATGGATCTACTTCCAAAAACATCCTAAGTTCTTCGACAGCAGATTGGGCTTCAGCCATGAAGGACACCATATCATGGTCAGCCATTTTAAGAGATGCAAGCTTGTTCGTAGTGTCATAGAGACGTTGAATATCGTTGGCATAAATGTTTTGGGCTTTCTTCCAAAAGGAGTGACAAGTTTTGAAAGCCCTCAAAGATACAAGAAGTTTGGGTTCCACTGATTGCCATAACAGGGTACACAACTGGAAATCTGCTTGTTTCCACTGAGCAGCTTTTTCAATAGGCACATGGCTTCCATCTCGCTCAAGGTGGTCATAATGCCCTTGGCCGAGGAACCACATTTCAACCGCAGCAGACCATGATAGATAATTTTTTCCATTTAGCTTCTCGGAGGTAATTGATGGACTTCCAGAGAAGGAAAGAGTACTGCCAGACGCCATCTCTGAAGAAGACAAATAGTACTAGCGAGAAACAAGAAAACCCTAAGGGTTTAGACGAAGGAAACTGTGACAGTGATGGACGACCGGTGGCCGGCAACGGCGGGCGGTGAACGTCGTCCGACGACGGTGGCCGGCGGCGACGGTGGCCGGACGGTGGCCGGCGACGGCGACGGTGGCCGGACGGTGGCCAGACGGTGGCCGGCGACGGCGACGGTGGCCGGCGGTTGACGGTGGCCGACGGCGGGCAGCGGCGGGCAGCGGCGGGCGACGAAGAACTGTGGCGCCGAACAGATATATATTACGAGACAGAAACCAGAGCGAGATCGACCCGCTCTGATACCAACTTAAGATTGAAAAGAAATAATTCTTGAGGGCTTAATTGATCCCTCTCACAATCTTCTATTTATAAGAATAAATTGATACACAAATACATGATAAATAGGGTAACCCTAGACACAATATAATCATGATAAATAGGGTAATCCTAGACACAATATAATCATGATAAATAGGGTAACCCTTGACACACTATAATGATGATAAAATAGGATAAATATCCTAACAACTTTTTTGTTCAGTGATTATCTGTCTGTTATCGGCATAGATGTCTATGATCAAGACTAGTGCGACTTTGTCCATAGTGTGGCTGCTGAGACTTAGAAATTTAAGTTTGTTGCATGATATATATTGATTCTAAGTCGCACAGCGGGAAACATAATCATCCTCATATTTTTAGGTCATAAAGGTTGTCTTTAAGGTCAAAATTAAGTACAAAAATAACAGTTTTTCAACTGTTATCAGATGCTCAAGCTCTATTCTTCAACTTCTATGGTTCTATCTTTCATTCTTTCATTGTTTTTCATCTAGTTTAACCATGTCTATGGTGAACTAAACCTTCATTGTTGTTGGGGAACCGATGTAATCCTTTGAAACTCTCATGTATTGAATTGGTTCTATATTCTATATGCTTTTCTTCATTAATTGTTCATTTCGCATTGCGAGACTAGTCAAACATAATCATCCTCATATTTTTGTTCGCTCTGCGCAACGTTTCGCACAACGAATTATTTGGCAGTGAGCTCCCTCAAAGTTTTGCTAGCATAGCGCATGGTGTGTGCTATGCGAATTAATGGCTCAATTTCTCCCAACTTGCTCCAATGATTTTTTTTGCTTTGCAATCCAAATGTGCTATGCGGATCGCATTATAGAGAGAAAATTAAATTTTGGACCGCAAAGCGCATATGGTGCGCTGTTCGAATTTTTTTCTCTCTACCCATCGCATGGAATGCATTGTGCGAGCACATCACTGCTTCCTAAAATGCTCTGGTCGCTGAGCGCACCTCAGTTGTGCGCTGTGCGATTGGAGTGTCAGAAATCAACTCTCAAGCTTCATCAACAATTCCTCTCCACACTCAAAATTAACAATTAGAGCAACAAACACACATAGAAACAAACGTGCTAGGGTGCCTCCTAGCAAGCGCTTCTTCAACGTCACTAGCTTGACCTTGAAAATTCATGGTTCAGATAAATGAATAATTGTGGTGAGGCGTTCAACCTCACCACCCAAGTAATGTTTCAATCTTTGACCATTCACAATCCAACTTTTATTTTGATCCTCAGAATTTGGATCCATCAATTCTACAGCACCATAAGGCTTGACTACCTTTATCACAAAAGGACCAGACCATTTAGATTTCAACTTACCTGTAAACAATTTGAATCTGGAATTGAACAACAATACCTGTTGTCCAGGTTGAAATTCTCTTTTGATCAACTTTTTGTCATGGTACATCTTGACCGTTTCTTTATATTTTCTAGAAGAATCATAAGCAGTCATCCTCATTTCCTCCAACTCTTGCAACTGAAGCTTTCTTTTACCTGCACAAAGAGAAGAATCAAAGTTAAGGAATTTTAATGCCCAATATGCCTTATGTTCCATCTCAACCGGGAGATGACATGACTTGCCATATTCTAACTGGAAGGGTGTTAGCCCCACAGGAGTCTTTAAGGCAATCCTATATGCTCAAAGGACATCATCTAACTTTCCAGCCCAATCCTTTCTTGAAGATGAAACAGTCTTTTTAAGGATTCTTTTAATTTCCCGGTTAGAAACTTCAGCTTGGCCATTGGTCCGAGGATGATATGGAGAGGCAATCTTGTGTCTCACATCATAATGTGACAAGACCTTAGCCAATTGAGAATTACAGAAATGTGATCCTCCATCACTTATGAGGATCCTAGGCACACCAAATCTTGAGAAGATTTGTCTTTTGAGAAATTTGACAATTGTCTTGGCATCATTCTTTTGGCATGCTGCAGCTTCCACCCACTTACTGACATAATCCACTGCCACTAAAATGTATTCATTGTTGTAGGAAGAAGGTAATGGTCCCATAAAATCCATTCCCCAACAATCAAACACTTCAATCTTCCCATCGCTTCCTTGGCAGCCTTAGTCCAAGCAAAATTCCGCTCTTAAGACAACTCTTCTTTTTCTCCCTTCTTCTCGCTCCCCTTCTCGCCCTCCAAACTCCAGACCATCGCCCAAGCCTCCACCTCACTCAGCTTCAGCAACTTCTCCGGTCCGACCACCCTTTTTTCCAACTTCGGATCGCCCTTAACAACCACCCTTCTCCCTGCATGTTTGAACGCCATGGTGGACTCCCTCCAGTTGAGGGTAATTTCCCCCAGCTTGGCCAACCACTCCACTCCTAGGATCATGTCGACACCCCCCAGGTCGAACAAGTAAAATTTTTCCTCTATCGCAACTCCCCCCATGTCGACCACTACCTTCGGGCAACATCCACGGGCCCTTTTCTTACGTCCGTCTCCCAGACTCACCTGGTAGGGAGGGGTGTCCTCCTGTGCAAGCTGCAGTTCCTCCACCAACCGTCTACTCACGAAGTTGTGGCTGGCGCCACTGTCGACCAGAATTAGAACGTCTTTCTCCCCCACTCGACCTTGCTGTTTCAGCGTCTTGGGCTGGGTTAATCCCCCGGCAGAGAACGTCGATAGCTCCATGCATGGGGTTTCTGTTTCGACCTCCATCCCCTCTTCACCACCTTCTTCATCTTCGGCCAGTAACACCACCCGCAAACTCTTCTCCGGACACTGATGGCCAGGGCTGAAAGGTCCCCCACAACGAAAACACAGGCCTTCTTCCCGGCGTTTCAGAAACTCTGGGTAAGGTAGGTTACGTGTGTTTCTTCCCCTGTTCTCCCCTCCGCCGACATTTCCGCTTCTCGCCGTCACATTCCCCGTCGCTCTGTCTTGTCTCACTGACCCACTGCTTTCGGCCGGACTAGTTCTTCCCGAAGTGCTTCTCTGTGGCTCGGTCCTAGCCACCACCGCTCCTCCACCGGAAGGTCGCCCCCATGGAGATGGGTTCTTGGTTCCGGCCCATCCCATCAATCCTAGGCCCCGAAGAGCCTCTTCGACGTCACGCGCGATCTTCATCGCGGTCATCAGATCTCGCGGGTCGTGTGGCCTCATCTGACATCTCAACTCCTCTCGTAATCCCGCCAAAAAATATCCCAACAGCTGGTGATCAGAGAATTCCTTCGTCTGTCCCGCTAACGCCTCGAATTCCCTGACGTATTCTTCCACGGTGCCCGTTTGTCGGATCGCCGCCATCCTCTCAAAAATTCCCCCACGGTGTCGGCTCTCAAATCGTATCAACAACGCTTCCTTCAGCCCCTCCCATGATTGATCCTTTGCCTTATCTTGCCATAATTTAAACCAATACCCGGCGCTCCCCTCCATACTAATGTGCGCCAGCTCAACTTTCTCCTCTTCCGCCACTCTTTGGATCACGAAAAATTTCTCCGCCCTACTAATCCAGTTCAAAGGGTCGGGTCCTTCAAAGGTGGGCAATTCCACCCTTCTTCTCCAATTGGGTAGCGTTTCGGGACGCTCCCCGCCTCCTCCTCCTCCACCATCATTGGGACGGCCACCCCTATGATCGTTGACGGACCCCTGGCTCCCGCCAGAATTGTCATCAGCTATTTTGGCGCGAGCCCCCATCATCCGCATTAGTTCTTGGATGTCTTTGCGCATGGCAATAGATTCTTGCCGATTCGCCGTTGATTTCGCTTTCATCCCATCCACAGCCATCTCGATGTGCTCCAATCGCCCCTCAACAACGTTCATCCTTCCCTCCATAGCACCCTCTCTCCTCCGCACAGATCCGGCAGGTCGGACCACTTTGTTAGAGATTCAAGTAAGAAATCTAACTCACTCACACTCTTACGCTCACAGAAACAAACACCACACAGTATGGGATGAATAATGGGTGTGTATTCACAAGAAAGAAACAAGAATACAAAATAGTCCAGGAGCTTAACCTCCTTCACCAAGTGCTATGACCGGTCAACAAATCAACAAATGTCTAACCACCTAACTGATACAACAAAGAGGTCCTTATATAGGCCTCTTTCCCAAACCCACTTAACTGACTAGCAGTTAAGTCCTCTGTTTTCCCTTTCTTCTCTCATAGACCCTCCATTCCCTAACAGATATAAGACAAGGTTATTAGTTACAGGGTATACTCAAACATATGGCATTGACTATCTTGAAACTTTTTAACCTATTGCAAAGATGAATATTGTTATTTTTGTCCCTTGCAACTAACTACGGATGAAGTTTTCATCAATTTGATGTCACAAATGTTTTTTAGCATGGCAATCTTGAGGAAGAAATTTACATGGAGGTCCCACCTAGGTTTGAAGTTGAGGAGGAAAAGGTGTGTAAACTAAGGAATTCACTCTATGGATTAAACCGTCTCTGACCATGGGGTACAACCAAAACCAAGGTGATCATATGTTATTTATTAAACATTCAACTTGGGCATTATTGCACTAATTGTCTATATAGATGATATAGTTGTAACTTGTAATTGAAAATGATCAAGCATGAATAGGAGCTTTTAAAAAATGTTTGAAACCAGAATTTGAAATAAAGGAGTTAGCCAAATTGAGATATTTCTTGGGCACTGAAATGGATTATTCCCATCATGGTATTTTCATCTCCCAAAAAAAAAGTATGCTCTGAATTTATTGGCTCAAACTAGTAAATTAGGAAGCAAACCAATAGATACACCTAGTGAACAAAATCACAAATTTGGTGAATCAATTGAAGACGTAGTTATGGATAGACAATCTGACAAAAATTGGTTGGGAAATTAATCTACTTGTCTCACACTAGGCCTGACATTGCCTATGTTGTAGGGGTTGTAAGTCAGTACATGCATAATCCAAAGAAGCCTTGTCTCAGAGTTGTTTAACACATTCCACACTACTTGAAAGGAACTCTTCGAAAAGGAATTCAATTTACAAAGGGGAATGATATAAGCATAGAAACCTACCCAGACATTGATTATGCAGGTTCTATAGATGACAAAAAATCTACCTCTGAATATTGCACTTTTCTTAGAGGAAATTGTGTCACTTTGAGGAGCAAGAAACAAAATGATGTAGCAAGATCAAGTGCAAAGGCAAAGTTTAGAGCCATGGCCTTAGGGATTGGTGAAATACTATAATTAAAAATAATTTTAAAAGACCTGAATATTGATTGGAAGAAGCCTATGAGACTGTATTGTGATAACAATTCCGCAATAAATATTGCACATAATCCAATGTAACATATTAGAATTAAGCATGTTGAAGTAGACAGAAACTTCATAACGGAGAAATTGGATAATGGGACATTATGTATGCCATCTATATCCTATGGATATCAACTAGCAGATATATTGACAAAAGGGCTAAGTGGTGCTACATTTCAATATATTGTTGACAAGTTGGAATGGATGACGTCCACTCACCAACTTGAGGGGGGTGTCAAAATCCTATGATTTATGTTGCAGTTAATATTTCCTTGTACATTTTTAATTACATAATTAGGAATTAATTGCATTCCATATTTTAGAGGATAATTAGGAGGATTAATAGGTTGATAGTATATTTTATATTTATTGTACAAGATCATTGTTCTTGAACTACAGGAATAGATTATATCCATTATAAATTAGGATTTTTAGTTATTATGTCTTTATATTCTATTTAAAAGTAATTGCTCCTCTATGAATAATATCAAAAACCAAGAAATCATCTAATATGGTATGTTGCCCACACAACTCGTTGTATGGTCTCAAGCAATCACCCCAATAGTTTGAACATTTTTGAATAGTCATCCAACAATTTGGAATGAAACAAATTGATGTTATCATTCTTTGTATCATCATTCTCCCCAAGGATATATTTATCAAATTGTGTACGTGGATAACATTGTTCTCGCAAGTAATGATAACGAGGGTATAGTACAACAAGAACAAAATATATCTTTGGTATAGAAGTGGCATAATCCAAGGATGATTTGGTCATATCTTAAAGAAAATATTCTCTTGATATTCTAGAAGACACAATAATTATAGATGCTAAGCTTGTAGACAAACCAATGGATCCAAATGTCAAACTTGTACCTGACTAAAGAGAACTGTATTTTGATCCTAAAAGATAAAGAAGGTTAGTTGGTGAGCTAAATTACCTCACTATGACCCGTCTCGCAATCGTCTTTGTAATGAGTGTAATAGGTCAACTTTAAACTCTCCTTGTCAAGATCATTGAAATTTAGTTGTATGGATCCTAAAATATATTAAGAAGACTCATGGAAAAGATCTCATTTACAAAAATAAAGCCAAGACTCGAATTGTTATTTGATGTTGTCTAGGCAGGGGCACCAAGCTATAGACCCTCCACTTCAGGGAATTGTATTCTTGTTGGAGGTAATTTAATATCATAGAAAAGGACAAAATAAGATGCGATGACAGTCAACTACAAAAGCACAATATAGGACAATGATATTAGTCACTTGTAAGCTCATATGGCTAAACCAACTCCTCAAAGAGCTTAAATTTGAAGAAAGTTCTCAAATGCATCTTGTATGTGACAATTGAGAAAAATATAAAAGAATAGAGAATAAATTTGAGAGCTTGATTCCCCTTTCTTAGGGTTCTCATATTTATAATGACACTAGAAGTTCACATACAATGAATGAGAAAAGAATAAGAAAGATCAAATCTAGAAACTTGTTACATCACAAAGCACATTGCAGCTTTTCAATAAAGTCTATTTAAGATGACCTATTCAACTAGTGTCAACCAGGAAATATTACACATTTCCTTAATCCTATCTTTCATGAAAGAACCAAACATATTGAGTGGATTGTCATTTTATTAAGAGAAAAACTAGAGTTTGGAGATACTACTATATTTGTCAACTCTAATAAACAATTAGCTGACATATTCACCAAATCTCTAAGAAGATCGAGGATCGATTATGTGTAACAAGCTAGGCACATAATGAGGGAGAGTGTTATAATTATAGAAATAAAGAGTTGAACCTATATAATCAGGAATATCCAGATTATATATCTATTATTAGAAACATTCTTTTTTACTCATGTCACGTATAATATCTTTGTTATTAGGGGATATCAAATGTTACCGATTTATTGTATTTATATCTTTTTCTCAATATAAATAAAGTACTCATGTAGTCTCAAAAACATATGGTTTCAGTTCAATGTTTCTCTCTTTCTTATACTTTAACATGGTATTAGAGTCATTCAGAATTTATCTTAGCCAAAATTGTTGAGCCTACCATGTTACCCGTTACCTAGTTCCTCTTAGTCTAATATCCGAGATGTTCAATCCTTGGCGTATAACTTGAGATATGATCAAATTATAACATATAAATGGAAGCAAACCTCACTTTACCAAATTGGTTTAGTGAAATTGGGTTAGGCTTAAATTACAATTTTTTAAAGTGTTAGGAAAGAAAAAATTTAATAATATCAATTCTCATGACTAATATAAAAGATTTGAAAAACACACTATTGAGCTTCATGAACAAATTAAAAACGCTTACAATTAGACCAACCGAGTGCCACAATGTAATTCCATCGGTGCCAGCAGCATTGGCATAACCTTCACGAATCTCTGGAACTTGGTGCTCTACAGCTGCAATAGCCAAAAGTCGAGAATTGTGCAAATCTAAAGGAATACTAGAGCTTTCCCAGTCATCACTGCCCAATATGCAGAAGCATATTTTAAGATATAAAACCAGACGCAGGACATAGAGCAGATAATGATAGTTTAGCCTGAACAAGAGGTATTCAAAATATAGCAAGAATATAAACTACATAAAAAAATGGATATAGACTAGCATAAAAGGGAAGAAGGCTAATAAATAATCTTAAACCCACCTAGCCCCCAACAAATTCCTCCACTCTTTCCATCAGAGATCTCTTACATTTAGTCTCACTCAATATAATGAAGTCTAGAAGGAAAACAAATAAGCAAGGCGAGATTGCCACTGTATCTACATATATAAATATAAAGATTCTTGTTTATATCAAAAAGAATAACATCAAGTCAAAAAGGTGGAATCACCTGATATCAATTGAAGTATCTCCAGGATGGTAGACAGTTGATGTCGCAGAATAGTCAGGTTTGAATGGCTGAATGTCAAGAGAACTTTTCTGTGAAAAAACTAGAACTTAATCTGAGCAAGTAAAAAAATGCAATCTTCTGGCCCTATGATTTCGTTGTTGTTCCATCTAATCAATTTGGTACTTAGAATTCATTCATCTCTCTTTTATCCTATTGCTAACAGCCATGTATTGTTTCTGGCTTTGCTTTTTTCTCTCTAATCTTTCAGGGCATGTTTGTTTTCCTATATTGAGATTCTCCATAAAATTAATTTTGTGAGAAACTAGTCTTAATTGTGATCACCCCAGCCCACCTTAACGCTTTGGTCTGCCTTCATTGCAGCCTCCAGCACCCTCATGGTGTTGGGTGTGGGAGGCACATCCCTTAGTCATATAACCTAAATAGACCTTACCTTTTTAGTCGAGTCCTGGGTTGAGTTAGGTCCTAAGTCTTAAATTTGTTGTATACACATGATGTTGGCAACTGCACACTAAACATCTAATAAGAATATACACTGATAACTTTATAAATGCCTCAATGTTAGACAAGCACTGATTCCCAAAACCAATTATGAACAGGTCAGATTAAAAGTTGCCAATACATACTCCAATCATTAATGTCATGTCTATGAGGGTTTCCCACAGTCTCTCAAAGCAGAGATAACTAGCAAAGTAACAGCTATATAATCCACAAGAAAATTATCAATATGCTGGGTGTAACCAGCAAGCCCCTACTTCAAACACAGCCACAACTCCTTAAAAAATAATGACCAAAATACAACTAAAGCTAAGATACATGTGAATTACAATAAATATGCTTCTTAGTGCTAATATACCATGCTAATACTAAGAGTTCAACAAGTCACCTGATGGCAGATTTCACAAATTGTATCACCCTTCTCGTAGCACCATAGCTGAACACATTCCCTATGAGCAAACTTGTACAAAGAAAAAAGAAATATTGATGGAATTGTCAATTTTCGCAGAGTTTACAATAAAGAGATGGAACGGGAGGCAAAGCAATGGTCAAATGACTGACGATTATACATCAATAACTGTTGTTAGCTATGAGAAAAGAATATAACTATTGCAATTCAAACTATCTCATTTGAATACACATCAACATGCAGTCCAAATTACTTGCACACACAATAACTGCTGGAAACAGCCAATCCTTTGAAATCCGAAGCATTGATTCAAGAAAGAGGAAGTCATTTAATGCAAACACCATGCTTGTACTTTTCCCAAAGAGTTTACTGGTAAATAGCATAACCCATCCGCCCATAGAAAACAACAATCTACTGTCTTCATTGCTTACTAAAAATATACAGGAAGCCACAATCCAAAGATGCCTCAATTGCAGTGCTTACTATCCTCATTCGCACACTAGGGAAAGTTAGTATAAAATACCTTCAAGGTTCCATTGCATCCACAGGGTATGTCCAAATTTTGAATAATGTCATCTTCCTGGCAAATGCGACACTCCACCATTAGGGTAAGGTCTTTTTCGTGATCTTGTTCTTGCTCTTCCAGAGTATCACATCCCCCAGCATCATTGAGATGAGTAGCACCCTCAACGAGTGAATCTCCGTCATCGCCACCGTGCTCAGGTTGCAAAGTTGAAGATGCTGCAAGAAGAGGATCAACAACAGATAAAACCACGTGCTCCCGCATTGATCCTGAAACAAAAGAATCATCGCATACACTTCTCACTTTTTTATTTTAGATTATCAGAAATGGAAGGTCTTTGAATCATCAATTGACTTTATACTCACACACAAAATACTAGAACTAAATCAGAACAAACCCAAACAACAATGATGCAGTCAATTGGAAATTCAGATCCAATTAGATGGAAAAATTGAAACTTTTCTTGGTTTAAAATAAAAAAAGAAATTACCTGAAAATGGATACAAGTGAGAAAAGTGTAGTGGAGATAGCCTTACACTGAGTGTATGAGTGAGAGGGAGTGAATCAAGGTGACTATGAAGAAATTATTTATTTATTAATTACTTTTTTGACTGAATTATATTATTTTTTCAGCTTGTAACATTTTAAATGTGCTATTTTAGTAGTATTTATTTTCAGCTGAGTTTTTCCGTCATGCCTAACTTACTTTATAGTGTTAATTTAGGTTTTCCAAATATTAATGTATTAAGATTTTGGTTCAAAATTAGAATTGAAAATAACACTAAAATTTTGCACTTTTAATGGTTGATGAATGCAATTAACACATTAGAACATGATAGAACAAAATAATTAGACAAAAATATAACGAATTTAACTTGAGAATTATGACTATCTTTTGATAATTTTTTATTATCATTTTTAAAATAAAAATTTAAAAAATATAAATATAAATTTTAAAAAAAAGTAAAATTATAATTACAAAAATAAATATAAATATTTTTTACAATTTAATTGTTGATGAATTTTGTTTATTTAGGGTTAAAAAATAATTCAATTTAAAAATATGACTACTTGAAGAGTAAAATTAAATAAAAGAAGGTAAAATAATTCTTCATATAGATACAGATAAAATATAAAGTGATAATTATAAAGACTTTCTATCCAATATAATTTGATAATGATTTAATATATTTTTAAAACTACAAATTAAAATCGTTTTCAAATAATTAGTAACCAAAATTGCATAAAATTATATTTTAAAACTAAAAATTGAATTTAAATTAAAAGTAATTATCAGTTAAAGAAATAAAGTTTAAAAAATTAAAATAATTAAATATGTTTTTATCTTTATCTTTGACTAAAATTAAAATTAATCCAGTTTTAAATTTTGTTTCAATTTAAATTTTAATATTAATATATTTAAAAAATAATAAATTTAATAAAATTTAATTAAAAAATTAAATTATATATTTTTAAGTTAAAAATCTAAATTAAAATAATTTTTTTAAATCTAATTTTTAAAATAATATATATAATTAAACCAATTAAAAACCATATTTCGATTTGATAAGATATGTGTACCAAAGTTACATCGAAAGAATATAGTATGTGTTGTAACTTGTGAGATGTAACATTGAAAGGGACCGAATTGGTGATCTGTCATGGAGAGAAGCAAGGCGCGTAATAGCATAAGGCGCATGGACGGTTACTCCTGATATTTCATTTTCTCTCACATCTACTAATTTTTTTTGTTATGTAAGTTTTTTAATCAGTTTTATTAAACTTTTTAATTTAAGTTTAGTTTACTATTTTGAATGTTGGTTGCAATTTCTTTTTAAATGAATAAATAATATACTATTTATGACACATAACACTTTTATGAAATGGTCAACTTTAGATGATGTATCAAATTTAGTCTTCTATGGTAAATAGAGGTTTATTAGTTTGAAGATGGAGGTTTACGTTTTTTAACTTTTAAGAATTCTTATTTGATTCCTATAAATTAAATTTAATGTATCCTCAAATTCAGCAAACAGTAATGACACGTATTTCAATTAAAAGAGTCTGACAACAATTTATCCTAAGTTATGTTATACTATAAACATTTACACTGAATGTTTGGATGTTTCTATAAAAATATCTTATAAGATTGTAGTGTTCAAATTTCTTTTATTGTTAGATTAATTTATTGAGCATGATGATACCTTTGCATCTTCCACATTTACACTGACCATCGTCTTTTTGAAATTTTATTGTAAAACCTTTTTTTTTCTTAATCCTAAATAAATTCAATGACAATTTTTATTTACTAAAATATACATTTTTATTGTACATGTAACGTGTAATATTAAGTTTTGGAGAGGCAAATTTTAACCTTCGAAATTCCTTTTTCAGGAATTCAGTTTTTTCAAAATAAATTATAACCTAAATTTTTCATTTTTTTAAATAAATAATTATTATTATTATTAAAAAATAAAATATTTATATTTGTGCCTACACTCAATAGATATGCTAAAAGATATAATCTAAACCTAACAAGGTTTATTAAACTTCATTATCTTTAAAATTAGTCTACTAAAACAAATATTTACATATTAATCATAAATATGACAAATTTTATCAATTTGATTATATCATTATATTGTTATTATTATTTATGCTAACCTACTATATTATTATTATTATTATTATTATTATTATTATTATTATTATTATTATTATTATTATTATCTATTTAGGATAAGTTTTATTTTATTGATATTATTTAATATCACATTATCAGTCTTATAACATGAATTCTAAGGTCCAATGATCCTGGTATTCTCCAAGAAAACTCAGATATACTTATTTTCTCCTACCGAAAAGATTCTAACACTCTTAATGACTTGAGTGTTGAAGAGTTTTTTGCATGTAGATCTTCCTTTGTATTCCAGCCCTCAAGGAGTACATTTAATGTCCGGTCGTGGAGGCCTAGATAAAACTTTTCTCAGGCCTCACTCTCTTATAACTCTCCATTTTTTTCCTATTTTTCTATGATAATATTCTTCTTTTTGGTTACTTTATCTTTTAATTTTCTAGAATTAAGATAAGAGTAATTAGAGTAAAAATAGGTTTTAAATAAAAAAAGGTGTTAATTTTCCCTTTTTAATTAAATAAATATGTTTTTAAATAAATAGAGTATTTTACTCTTTAGATTAAAATGTTTAGAAAAATAAATAAATATTTTAAGTTTTTACTTTTTCTTTGTACTGTTTAAAATTTCTCTCTTCTTGTAGTGGTGCCCCTGGTCTCTTCAGGTTGTTTAGATTGAGCTTCTGAAATTTAGATTGAGAGGCTAGACTGGTGCTGATTACAAGTGTTGAACCTTAAGCTGACTAGCCAAGAGAACGAGAACTTCCCTCCACGACCTTAGCCTAACTCTCGGGAGGAAGACCCACACAACTCTCGAGTAGATTTTAACTTGACAAACAATTTATCAACTAACTTCACAAACTTAGTTTGGAAAACTCTTTTTCTTAAATTAATACAAGTTTAATAACATGCAATATTAACAAGATGAAGAAAGGAGAAATTTACTCCAATATTTTTTGTATTGACGTGTCTGATAATGCAAAAATAAGTCTAACACTCAATCAACTCAATGAGTTTTACTTTGCAAGCTAGTGTCATAAATACTTTGAGTTTTACTATGCAAGCTATTGTTGCAAGTTACAAACCAAGTATTCTTTCATAATGTAGTCGCTTTTTATTAACTCGTCAACTATTGTTTTAGAATGTAACCACTCTTGGCTAACATGTGTAGTATTATTTCACTGTGTTGACTATTGTCTCAAGTAACAGACCAAACATTCTTTTGGAACATAGTAACTTTTGGCTAACCCATTAACATTTGTTAGAGCCTTTAATCACATAGGAATCCAAACAAAAATCTCAACAATTCCCCTAATATAATATAAGGAAGACACAAGTGCCAATCCAAATAAATAAGTTCTTAGTAGCTACTTTGTGTGGGTTTAGCCATGTTAATTTTGCATAATTTGGGGAATATTTACAATGTAGAAACATAAATAAAAATGGATACAATTAATACTAACCTAAATAATGAAATGAATATGATGCATGATACTAAAACTAGTGTGTATAGAAATGTTGAGACAAAGGCATTATATCTTCAATGACAAAATGCAAATCTAGTACGAAACAACTTTAGAATGATAGGAAATCACAAATGAATAGGAAATCACAAATGAATGCATTGTATCTTCAATGACAAAATGTAAATCTAGTACGAAACAACTTTAGAATGATAGGAAATCACAAATGAATGTTAGGATGCAATGAATGATATATATGAAAAATTCTAAAAGTCATAATCAAGAAAAACTAACTGAAACTATTCAAAAACAAAAATTGTTTGATGAAAGAAATCCTAAGAGAAAACCACAAAAATGCACAAATTGTTTAATGAAATGCCTATAAGAACAAAATGTCATAATTATGCAATACAAATGGTTGAAATATATTTGAAAGAATATATTTATGCATAAGATGTATTTAGAATAACTTAATCCCTTAAAAATAATAGAATCACAAGTGAAACCAAATCTAACAAAAACTAGTTCAAGTTTTGACAACATTATGTAATATGGAAAACATGGGTCTAAATGTTAAGCAATGATGGAGATTATGATATGAACATGCAAACAAGTCTAAAATAGTGTTAGTTGAATATTGAAACAATGAATTACTTAAAAGAACAAAAATATAATGATATTCCCAAAATTAGCAAAACTTTAAAACCTAGCTATCTTTAATGGTATGAACTAACATTAATGCAAAAAACACTTGTTACGATGACTTTTTGTATTCGTTATAATCCACCTAGTATAATAAGTGACACAGTGACATAATTGTAAATATTGTAAGACAAAGATAACTTAAAGAAGCGTTTTGAGTAAAAGCATACATAGACTAGACGATACCATGTGTGAAACACAGATAAAAGTGTCAAAAAATGTTTTTGGAAGGTATACTAAAAGTCTTAAACGATGGTCCAAAAACTTGTGTTGAAAGACACATTGCTAAACGCGCTTTTGAACAAAATAGAGATAACTTAAAGAAGCATTTAGAGTAAATGTCTACATAGGTTAGACGATACCATGAATCAAACAATTTCTTTCATCCAACGATGAAAATCTTCGTCAATTACTTGGTATGATCAAATCCTGTCTGAAAGGTAGAAAATGTGAAAAGCACTTGTTGTTCTGAACATGCATTAAATGTATTAAATGCATAGCGTTTAAAAACAACAAAAGTGATAAGGAAAAAGACATATTTGTCTGCATGCATATCTACTTTACTCTGTGCAGATTACCTATGTCAAGTATCCACCTACTTCATCCTATATAAATCAGAAGTGAACGTCAGAGACAAAGAAAACATTCACGAAATGTTCTCTCTATCAAAAGTTGCACTAGAAAGTTTGTATAACCTACTTTTGATAAAGAACTTAAAAAAACATGTTTGCTCTGACAAGTTGACTTTAACCAACGACTGCTACCTACTACACGACTAAGAACATTCGAAGATCAAAGCAAAGTACTCTCTAACGAACATTTTCTTGAAGTCAATATATTGAAGAATAAGAAAAGACTAAGAAAATAAGCACACAACACGAAAGAATATATATGTGAAGAAAAGAAAAGCTCAAAAGAAAAAAGTAATACTCTCAAGCTTCACATAATCATAAGCTTATTATTGTAAGAAGACAGAAAATTGTGAGAGTCTATTAGATTGAATTGCATTATATACACATCCTCTCTATTAGAGTAACTATCTAAGGACTTGTAATCAATTTATTCGATTATAAATTCTGAAGAGAATTCAAACACTTAACACTTAACTCGGTGGGGCTAAACGGTAGCTAGATAAGTTTGTCTACTAGAAATCAGAAATGGGTGAGACTCAACTAGACAATGTATCGGAAAGATACTAGGAGTGTTAAGGGATATCAGGAATGGTGAAGAATACTACACAACCAAGAATGGGTGAAACTCAATTCTAGTCAAAGTAACAAGGGTTATTGAGAGTGACTAGGTGATACAAGGATTGGTGAAAATACTCAATTGTAATCTTGTTGAAGATTATAGTGGAACTCTCTAAGAGGTCTTAGAGAAGAATTGGACATAGCTCGATGGAGTGAACCAGTATAAAAACAAGTGTGTTTATTGTTTTAATATTGTTAAACGCTCTGTTTACAAACTTTGCAGTTGTGCACTATCATAACCATTATAAAAGCTCTTATTATCAAATGCTATTTTCATTAAGAGTTGGTTTTATCAAAATGTTGCAGTAAACATGTTTAAATGAAATGAAAAATATTTGTTTGAGAACTTATAGTTTGAACAAAACCTTCAAGTCAAGCGTTTAATAACTTATATATAAATCTTTCAATCCTCGACAAGTTCATTAAACTACCTCCTTTGTGAAAAGTTTTCTTATAACACTACTCAAAACCCTTTCTATTGTTTTCCAGATATCCTCTACGTCATTTTCTGTCGTCACTTACCTTCTTTGTTATGCCTTTGTTCACCGTAGTTGGTTTTTTCTCACCACCATTGCGGTGTCATTAGCTCCTCTCTCGTGTTGTGGTGGCATTGCAACCTCCTTCTCACACTTTCGGTCTTGTCGCTGATGTCGCTGCTCACCATTGTTGTGCCTTTGCTCACCATCGTTTGTCATTGTTCACTGTTGTTGTGGTGTCATTCGCTCCTCTCTCTTATGTTGTGGTGGCATTGCAACCCCTCTCTCGCATTTTTGCTCTTGCCATTGTGTTGTTCTCCTTCAGTATCATTTTCTCAATTTTAGGGTTTTGGAAGCATAAAGCAGGTTTACTTTTAGCCTCATTCTCTATTATTGGTTCTCCTTACCCTTCATCAATATTATGTAGGACATGTGTGCTATGTTCAACTAGAAATTGATTAAAGTTAGAATATCCAAAATTTGGTAATTGATAGTTAATGGATTTGTTTGTTATTATTAGCTAAATTGATTAGTGAGATTTAGATATTGATGATTAAAAGTTGTAAATTATTGATGGCTGTTGAAACTTTGGCAAGTGTACCAAATCGTTTCAAGTAATAAATCAGTAAGACTAGATATCGTTTCCCAAGAGACTCGTGTCACCAAACAATCGTGTAATTTTCAACTAACTTAGACTAAAGAATGATTCCATAATTTGGGTTTTTGTGCAATTAAAGTAAACATTCAACATAAATGATAAAAGTGATCTTAGATACTCAAACACTTGGAAATGAAAAGACTAGAAATGATGGAATGATATTGTTGGGGGTATGATTTCACCTACTTCACTCTTATGTACGGTAACTCACTTCCTCTTCATTAATATGCCAATGTCAATCTACTAATTTACTCAAACTCAATCCCTTGGTAGAGAGAGCCTAGACTTCCTCATTAGGCTTCAATCCCTTGGAAAACCTAACAATTATTTCCGCATTAAGAATTAAGATTTAAGACAACCAAAGGTCCTAGTTCTATCCCTAGATACTATTTCCTTTAGGTGTTTAATCCAAGTCCAGATTTACCCAACATTTCCCAATATCAAGCAAACCCTAAAATCATGTCATGGGTAGCAATTTCACAACAAGCATTAAGAGAAGGAATTAAACACTAACAATCAATGAAAGAGGCACATATTCGTTCAAAACACAGTAGTTTACATAAGAGTTCAGTGTCTACATCAATCCCCCAACAACAATGAAACTAGCTCTCCATGAATGGAGAGCTTAAGCTTACAACAATGGTGAAAATGGAAGAAGGAAGAAGACCCAAGGATGAAGAAGGACTGTTCCCACAGCTCCTAGCTCGCCTCTAAGAGCTCCAAATGAGAGAAATCGTGTTTGGGTAGCCAAAGATGTTAAGCTCTTCGTGCCTCTGAGTTAAATAGGGCAAATCTACCATGTCAACAAAGTTGGCGCTCTAGCCCCCAGAAGGAGGGGGGCTCATGCGCACGACAGTCCTGATGCACCGGCGCTCATGCCCCCATAGACCAGGGGGCCCGAGCTAGCTTCAGCAGAATTCTGGTTCTTCATTTTTGTTATTTTTCTTGCTTTCCTTGGTTTCCAGTGCCTTCATTTGATGCATAGACTTCTTCCAACTACTTTAAGCACATAAAAGCAGGGATTAGTGATCAAAATATCTCATTAAATCCTAAGGTGCAATCACTTAATAACTAAAAGAAAACTAGGATTTACAAGGTAAAAAGTTAAGGAAGAGTTGACATTTTCTCTTAATTCATTACTGAATTCATGGTAAAATGTCATTATCAATGGATTGTGAGTTGATTATTGGTGTTGAGCTTGATATTTTTTATGGTTAATTTGGATTTAAAAACAAGAGTTTCATTTCGTATGTGAAACTAATTTAATATGATTTGATTCTAATATGTAGATTCATTTCGTGTGTGTGTGCGTGTGTGTGTTTAAGTGATGTTGAATTTGGTTATTTGATGTTATTTACTTTGAAAATCATGTTGTAGAGATTAACTATTTTCAATTTACTAACATTTTTGCTTAAGAGACAATTAGTTGCTCAAGTGAAAATGTGAGAGAAACAATCATTTTTCCTTTGAAGTATTTTTCATTTAATAAACAAAGTTGATTGCTTAAAACAAAATCAGAATTAGAAACTCAAAGATAATAATGAAAAAAGAAAGACTAAAAGAAGTAAAAGACAAAGCCTTGTATTGTATTAGTATTCACTTTACATTGTAAAAGTCAAAGCTTTTAAAGGGAAAATTGCTTTCCTTTCTCACAAGGTTCTCCTCGTCACAAACATCAACTTTCCAAAACTTCCCCTCAACATTCCACATGATAAAATTATGTAGACTTTCCTTGAAAGTGTCCCTTACACAAAGAAGTAAGCTAAGACAATCTCACTTTCACCTCTCGTGTCTCTGTATCTATTTGTTGCTTCCATTTAAATATTTTGAATGAGGTGTAAACAACCATATCTGTTGATTAATTGTTTGTGTTGTGGTTTAGTGGTAGGATTGAGTTCACAAATTTGATTGTGTTTGACTATTTCTTAGCTCTAATTGCATGTGTTAGTTTATATGCAGAGTAGTAGATCGAAATAGAATAAATGTTTTAATTATTACAAATGGGAATAATGATTTTTTTAAAAAAATTTAAAATTCTTAGAAAGTCTATAACTCTATGCTTCGTAAATTTAAAATCTTTAGGTGAAAATATCAAATATTTGATTTTTGTTTTTTAAATTTAAATATTTCAAGGTAAATTTTATGTTAATTTTAATTTTAATGTTTTTAATAAAAGATCATATACGTTCTAAACTATATGATCATTAATAAAATTCAAACAAAACTAACAAAGTTCAACGTTATAATTTTTTAGGCTTAATATCCTATTTTGTCCCCAGTTTCGCTCGACAATGTCAAATTAGTTCATCCTTTAAAACGTGTGTCACCGTTTGTACGGAATTAACGGAAGGGATTTCATTGATATAAATTTTATTAAGTAGGGACGTAAATGACGCACGTTTTAAAGGATGGACTAATTTGACATTGTTAAGCGAAACTGGGGACAAAATAGGGTATTAACCCAATTTTTTTGTTATTGCACTACAAAATATAATAATACTTATTATACTAAATAAATCATTTTTCTCATTTTTTATATACTTACAACAGTTTACAAAATAGTTTCTTCATTTATTTACCGAATTTGTATTTTTATTTTACCACTAGAAAGAATGAAAATAAAATATTCAAGTATAAAAGAACGCAATATACTACAAATTACTTAATATATCTATATAAAATAGAATAGATTTTAAAGAATCGTTAATTAAGTGACACTTCATTATAATTTTAAAACTGTGATAATTGTCTTGTAACATCCCAAATTATATAGAAGCATATAACATAGTAAGTCCACATTTAAATAAAAGAGAACCTTTAGAGTAGACTGTAAATAAAGTAGTTAAGTTTATAGTTATCCCAAAATGAGACATAATTTAAAACTTAAACGCAAATAGAGTATTTCAAAAGGATAGGAATCACCGGGAAAATCCTCAACAACTAAATAGTAATTCAAAATACAAGAAATACTAAGAGAATCCTAAGGAGACTAAGCAGCAACATCGTCTTCCTCCAAAGTATGCTCTAAAGGCACCTCATCCACCTATGCTCACATCCAAGTGGATGATTATTGTAAAAGAAAAGTATACCCAAGCAACACAAACACACAAGCAAGGGTGAGGTAGATATAAAAAATCGTTTTATAGCAGTCACAGGCAACATGCAAGTAAAGACAGATACAATACACTACACACACATGACTTGTTGCACTTAAACTTGACTTGTCCGGACTTAGAATGATTGTCGAGCTATGGCGGGTTATGCACTCGTGGTGGCTTCTACTGCTTTGCAAAGCCATTGCCAATGGGTTTCACCCTGCCACACTAACGAGGTTAGTCCGTTATCACTCACCTTGGGCCATACTGGAAGCACCCAAGACTAGGACCTCCTACTACTCCTCACCTCATGGATCAATCCTCTCTACTTGAGAATGAAAGACCATTGGAGCGTCAGGAAAACCCTCAAGACTGAGCTACCATGCAAATCATTCTAAACACACTGAAAGGGCACCACCATGTATCCTCCTTGAGGATCATGGAATTACGTCCAATACTAATACTTTCCACTTTAACACCAACATGTTAATGCACACATAAACCCTTAAAGCAATTGGAACAATTAAGTAAAATAGCATACTGGAATAAATAGGAATATAGGCCGAACAGAAAACATCAACACCTAAAGGGCAAGACCGAACACCCTATGAATGGTGAAGACCGAACGATATCTCACTTCTCAAAGGACAGGACCGAACGGTCCATACATGGTAAGACTGAAGAAGTGACCGAACACTATTCAGGACCGCTCACTAAGAGAGACCGAACGCTACCTAAGAGACCGAGCGCTACCTGAGACCGAACGCTACTTAAGAGACTAAACACTACCAAGACCACCCACTAAAACCGAACGCTACTTAAGAGACCATCCACTAAGACCGAACTCTACCAAGACCACCCACTAAAACCGTACGCTACTTAAGAGACCATCCACTAAGACTGAACGCTACCAAGACCACTCACTAAGATCAAACGCTACTTAAGATCGAGCACTAAGGCCGAGCTCTACTTAAGACCGAGCACTAAGACCGAACGCTAACAAGACCAAGCACTAAGGCCGAACACTAACAAGACCAAGCGCTAAGGCCGAACTCCACTTAAGACCAAACATTAAGACCGAACGCTAACAAGACCGAGCACTAAGGCCGAACGCCAACATGACCGAGCACTAAGGTCGAACTCCACTTAAGACCGAGCACTAAGATCGAACGCTATTACAACCGAACGCTAAGACCGGACGCTCAACAGCGCATGGTCGAACGGTTATCAATCGCGAAACTGCATAATTTTGTAGAATTTCTGCAAAATTATGAACAACACCTAACACAACCATTCCTAACCATTTTTACTAACTTCTAACACCCTTAATTCTTGTTTTATACTTAATTAAACTCATCTAAATGATTCTGAACATTCCTACTACCATTCTAAAGTGATTAAGATCAAGTTTTGTCTTTTGAAACATCAATTTCCACAACTTAAGGACCCAATTTCGATTTTATCACTTCTAACATGTTCTAGTCCAGTTTTATGATCCTAACAGGTCACAAATGACTTGCCTGAGATGTCCCAACAGCCCAAATGTACCCAGAACCCTCCCAATATCACTACCTCACTTCCCCTCAAGTGACCCAAAACCCTTATATAATACCAATTTTTCCATCCATTCGCTGTTACAACATGTCTCTCAGTCCAAACGCATCAACATAGACATTATAGAATTTAAATACATCTCAAAACAGTTTACATACATCACAATCCAATTTCACAATCATTCAACCCAACACATGCAACTAAGTCTTTCCAAATCAAAACACAATATCAACAGTACAACAGTACAAAACTAAACATACAGTTCATGCAACCAATTAAAGAAACATTCTATCTCCCCTTACCTTGAAACTTCTTTGCTCAGCTCAAAGACCCGCAACTCCAGTACCCCACACGCGAATAATCTAGACAACACTCTACAACCCGCAATGCGGTGATCAAGAACAACTCTTAAAGCTAGAATGAACGGAGGAAAACGTAAAGGAGGGTACACTAGGCACATGCAACTTGCCCTAGGTCCCAAACAGCGGAGAACAGTGAAGAGCTACTTACCCGCTGAAGAATGAAAAATCTATTCGGATGGTTGCGAAGGTCTCTACGCCGCGGTCACTTGAGCACCACCTAATCTAACATGCAACCACTAAACGTGAGGGAAAGGTAGAGAGAAGGCGGAGAGAAATGGAAAAACACACTTTTTAGAGAGAGAATGGAAAGCTGAGATAATGAACTCAGATCTGAAAAGTCTTTCCTAAGGTCATAGTGCCCTTAGTGTTATGGGCTTATCTGCTTCAATATAAGGCCCAACTATCATATATTTTCATGTCGTTACATGTCTCACTTGTTAAAATAAACATAATTTATAATTACTTATACATTTTATATTTCCAGTCATTATGTTTTGAAATTTCAATAAATTTTGAATATATTATTATTGTATTACGTATACAATAATGAATAAAAAAATTTGGAAAGATAAACTACACAACATTGCTCCACATTATAATTAAGTTTTTCTTTCTCTATCGTACAAATTCTGTTACTTTTCAAATATCATGTTTGTTAATTTACTTTTTTTAATTTAATTGGTATATTTTTAACGTATAACAGATTTTAGTAGAGAAAAATATTTTTATATATTATAAATTTTAAATATTAAATAAATAATAAAATGAATATAAGTATTAAAAATAATGCGGATTAATTATCATAATAATACTTCTTGATTTTTGAGATTAAAATAATAATTTATTCAATTTAAAATCAAATTCAAATTCAGTCTAAAATACAAAAACCTAATTTTTAAATTAATTTTGAAAATTAGTCTAAAGTGAGAGGATTAGAAAGGAGCACGACTAGCACTCTCGGGTCACGTACCCTTTCCACACTCACACTTGTTAACCTCCAAATTCAATCCCTTATAAATACGGAGTCATAACTGACTCACTGCTAAGTATCTTCTAGGGTTTTAGAATTCACTCAAAAACCTCCCTCATGGCAGAAGGGGCAGCACCCGAAGTCGCCGATCCCAACGGCGTTTCCGCCGTAGACATGGACGTCGAGAAAGCCGGCGAAAACGGTGGCGAGACTAACCAGAAGCGTGCCAGGGAGGATGAGGAGCCCCTGGCGGACGACGTTTCGAAGAAGCAGAAGGTGGACGAGGAAAAGTCCGTAGAGGAGCAACGACTGGAGAATAGCAATGATCAGGAAGGAAAAGGAAAGGAAACAGAGGAAGATAAAATGGCCGAAGCAGAAGCAGAAGGAAAAGAAGAGGATGCCGCAAGTGTTTCCGTGAAGTTGGGATACAAGAGCTTCGGTTCTTCCACGGAGATGTACCATTACTTCTTCAACATACTTCATCACTGGCCTCAATATATCAATATTAACAAGGTATTTTTAATAACCAATGTCCTTTTTTTTTTCTCTTTTTTTTTGAAATTTTTTATGTCTATTAGATGCTTTTGTGTCCCTTGAGTGCAAAGAATGCAACTAATTGAATTTCTGATTTCCCTTTCGTAGCCTACCTGGTTTCTACTAACTCGTCTCGATTGTTGGTGTTTCATTTTCTATGATTGTGATTTCATAACCCCTTGATCTCATTGTGAGTGCGAATGGTTGACATTTGATTTTTTTAATTATAAATCCACAAACCTCTCATCTCATTTGGGAATTATTGATACTTTGTTTTGATTATGATTTCATAAATCACTTATCTTACGCCGGAAATATTGATATTTGGTTTTTTATGATTATGGTTTCATGAATCCCTTATCTGGGGATGATTGATATTTGATTTTTGTTATAATTTCATAAATCCCTTATCTCACGTGTATTGATTGACATTTTATTTTCTATGATTGTGATTTCGTTTAAGTTTATAACTTTGATGGTGCCTTCTTGTTGGGTGCAGGACATGTGCACGCCCTCTTAAGTGCAAATTATGTACACATTGCTATCAATAATGTAGTTTTATTGCAAAGGCTTTCAAAACTGCATTAAGATTAGTTGTTTTAATTTGTGGTTTTTAATCACTTTTCAGCGCCACCAAAGTATTTTATGACACTCTTTTGCTGCATATTCGCTTGCTCCTGTTGAAGTATTGAACCGTGTAACAAAACTTATTGTTAATTGCAAAATTCCTTCAATGGTTAAATGAGATTTGACACAGTTCTACCTTACTATCTTCTCATTTTTCTGCAGCCTGTTTGTCTTGGTGTTGCAATAACTGCAATCAGAATTTACTTACTGTGAATACGTATTGATTTGTGTTGTATGACAGTATGAACATGCAATGTTGTTGGAGTTGCTTAAGAACGGCCATGCAGAACCTGACAAAAAGATGGGTGGAGGGGTTCGCGCTTTTCAAGTTCGCAAGCATCCTACCTACCAAAGTAGGTGCTTTTTCCTCATCAGGGAAGATGACTCTGTTGATGATTTTAGCTTCAGGAAGTGTGTGGATCACATTCTTCCCTTACCAGATGGGATGCATTTGAAATCTGACGCGAATAAGGAATTTGGTGGTAGTGGTGGTGGGGGAGGAAAGGGTGGCAGAGGTTGGCGTGGTGGAAGAGGTGGGCGTGGTGGAAGAGGCGGGCGTGGTGGAAGAGGCGGGCGTGGTGGAAGAGGTGGACATTGAATATGATGTTTTTTTTTTTGTATGCTTGGCCCCCGCATTTTCGTGTTTCTTGTAATTCAGATTTTGATGTTACACTTAGTTATGAAGCTTTTTGAGCCATATGAGAACTTATCTTGGTTATGTATAGAACCAAAATAGAACTGAATGTCTAGTTTGGTTTGACTGACAAGGAAAAGTATATTTTATAATGTCACTGGAGACGGATTTTTTTGACTTGAACGTGTGTTGAACCAGGTACCATTTTCAATAAGGATGTTTTAGAAGAACTTAAATTATCTGGTTCATATCATTTTTAAGGAGTTTATATTATTATGTTCAATGATGACAACATTTCTATTAATTTTAAATATTCATTCTTATTATATTTAATTGTCTTAAATAAATGTTAGGAATATATTTAGTTTTTACAAGATCTGTGTTTTTTTTCTGATGGGTTCAAAAGTTTAGAGCAATATCTAATAGTTTAATTGCAATGTTCAGAACATTTCTCCATCCACCCAAGTCATATCTTTAGACATATGCACAGTAATCCGGTTATAATTTGAAGGTTTCAAAGACAAATAGAAAGTCATGGTTTGAATAGTTAAATCTTATAGATAAAAGATGCATTTTTTACAATTATATAATGGACTAACAACTTCTCTGTCTCTTGATTTTCATGCTTTGAGTAGGCATGAGTTACAATTAGTTAAAAAATGTACTCATTATGTAAGGAGTATGTTTCTATGGCGACTGGAAAGAGATATAACAAAGAATAGCAAAGAAAAATAATTTCCAATTTTCTAGAGGCAAGGATGCTCATTACCAAAACGGACATTTATGGCTTGAAAGTGGTGATATTGAAATTGATCATGTAAAGATTATGTTACCCTACAAGATGAGAGAGAAACAATTCTTCATGTAGTGGACACCTATGTCCAGACTTGATCTCTAAAAGCTACTTCTCAAACCTTAAATATATGTAACCTACAATCAGGCATGCATGATTCCTACAATTATTCAATCTTGGCTACAAATTATGAAAACATCACACAACAATCTTGCATTTCTATTGCTTCTTGAAATAATATATCTTTATAAAATAACATTCAATATACTCCTAGAGTCACCAATTAACCATTTGGGGAATAGTACATTTTTATTTTATGATATTTTTTTTATATTTAACATCCACCAAATCGACACAAATATTATACATAATAAAAAAATATATATACATTTATGGTTTTTAAGTTATTAAAATAATTTTTAATCTCTTATGTCATTATAAAGTTGACTAAATTGACATTAGTTACATCCCATTTTAAACTCTATTCTCTTTTGGAAGCTATGTTTTGGGATATAAAAATGAACATTTTGTTTACCTTTTAGGTTGTCTTAGAATTCATATAAATAAGATATGATGATCAAGTCACCATATAAGATTATTTTATCTGAAGAGATAAGACTACCAAAATATATATAATAATAACTTTATAATAAGAAGACTTTTTTTCAATTTATACGTTTTGACATTACTTAAATTAAGTTAATTTTATATTTTATTACTTGTTGATTTGAGTAGTGAAACACCATTAACAAATTACAAGAAGTTTGTTGGTACAATAAATAATACATGTGTGCATTATTGGCCAAATTTATTATTAATGAACCCTTTCGATGATTCATGTTTGAACATATGTCCACTTGATAAAGGAAATTTTTTTTAATGTTTAATTCTTTTATTATATAAGTGTTGCTTTGTCCATGAGTAAAGTTAACATCAAAAAGAGGGTATTTATCACAATCTTTTATTGATGGATGGTTTGGTAGGTAAGTTCTTTTTATCAAATAAGTGTATTATTTTTATTGCCAAGTTTAATAATAGAATTGAAAATATTAGGTCCTGATGTACATTTATGTTATTTTTGGATTGTCTTGTACTAGATTTTACTATAGACAAGATTATGTATTTATTTATCCATAATTCAGGAGATAAATGTAAATAAACAATATAATAGTTCAACAACATACTTAAATCACCAAATGAATTCATTTATTCATAGTTAAATAAAACTGAATATTTCTATATTTTTGACCAAACTGAAGGAATTCATGATCAATGTTTTTTCATGGAATTGAATTAGTTGAATGACAAAACAGTTCGCCACATCTTCTTTCATTTGCATGTCATATAAGGATTTTAGTGTCTTTTTGATTTGCAAATAAACGCTATCAAACAACTTTCATAAACAGACATCATTTTCTATCTCTTCACTACTATCTTTATTATTGTCTTTTTACTTGTTCCATGATAACCCACACTTTGGACGTGTTCTCAACATTTTAGTTCTTTTTTGTGTAATATGTAATCATTAGAACATGAATGTATCATTTTATACTCATTAGACAAAGAATTTTACCAAATTATATAAATTCTTTATTCGAACGGTTGACACAAAAACATCTAAACTTGACTTCATCGCTACTTCTACTCTCGTTATGTTGCACAAATTATATAAATTACCGAGTGATAAATTAATCCAAATTCGATCCACATGTATATGTACTGAAATTGTAAAAATAGTTTAATGAATTATCATTTCACTTTTGTATTCAAGATGTGATCCTATCTCAATTAATAAGATTCAATTTTGTTTAGTTCATTGGTACATACCAATTTTAAACAACATTTCTTAAATTTCACAATTTTTTTTTCAGCAATTTGCATTGGTGTTACACAAAATGAAAGTAGTTATCAACCATAATTAGACATGCACATGAAGATCAATATAAAATGTAGTTAACAAAAAATCATGAAATTTAATATATGTATATTGAAATACATATGTAATAATAAACTATTAAAAAGTAATTAATCTTCTTAAAGTGTTTAATTGGACAATTCAATATTCAATACATAAAAGTTATTAGTATGTGTCCTCTTATATTAATTTAAGAAATATATTCTTACAAAAAAAAAAGATGTAGTACATAAGTTTTGTATTGAATTTCAAATGAGAAACTAAGGTTAACTTAATGAGAACAATTTTAAACAAACTAAATTTAAACATACAATAAATCATATTTAAATAAAAATATATTAAATAACATATTAAAAAGGTAAATAACAATATTTAAAAAAAAAACTAAATTTAAGCATATACATCAAACAATTTTAAATAAACTATATTGAAATAATGTTACTTTGGATATAAAACAAACTATATTGAATAAATACTATAAGAAAAACAAATAAATAAATACAAAAATTGAGAAAATAGACAGTCATAAACTTGATTAATATAGTACATAGTGACGGCTTACCGTGGTAAATCATAACTTTTGAAACCATAATCTTATTGATGGCTATAGATCCAATTATAGTCGTATTTAGTGTGGTAGTAGTGGAAGAAGAAAAATCACATGGTTGACATTAGGGGTGGACAAATAGAACTGAACTGTTTTTTGTTTATTGTACTAATTTTAACAGTGTCCTAGTTTTTATTAAACACTTTTCTTCAAACTTTTCCACTTTCTTAAATCGCCACAAATACATACAACTATAATTATAAAAGTTTATTACAAAAGATTAATTATTTAAATTTTTTAAATGATAGCCGTCTGATACCTGAAACAACGCTATAATTATATTAAAAGATTTTAGAAATATTTTTTATTTAACATTTTTTTCTTTAAATATTTTTGAAGAATTCGTTTATTTGATTCTAGATGGTAGTTGTTTAGAAAATCTATTATTTACTATAATATAAAAAAATACTAAAAATTTATTTTAATATTTATTTTATTTTATTGTCTTACAAATTAATTTTTTAATTATTTGATATTATTATTATTTATTTTATTTATATTTCTTTTATTATTATATGTGTATGGAAATTATTTTATTTTATTTTATTTATTTTTTATTTATATTTATTTTGTCATAATATTATTTTACTTTTATATATTTTTTTTATTTTTTATTTATATTTTTTTGTTTTATATGTGTATATAATTTATTTTATCCTTTTATCTACTTATTTTATTTTAAAATAATTTTTTATTTATATTTATTTTGTTGCCTCATAAAATTGTTTTATTAATCAATTATTTATTATTTATATTTTATTATGTAAAAGTTAAACTAATATTTACTAATTATTATAATATAATAAAAGATGATAGTAGAAAAAGTTACTCTTATTAAACGTTTAATTTTGTTCTCATTTGATATTTCTATAATATTAATTATTTTTTCTATATTACTATTTTTTTATGATATTTCATTATATAGTCATTTAATAAAATTTAACGTTAAAAAATATATTTTAGTTTTAGTATGTAAAATACTATCATTTAAAAATAATAATATTGATATTTATTTTAAAGTTAGTTGATTTTTAAAATAAATAATTATTTTAGTGTGTGCTTACACATATTTTAATATCATTAAAAGTTTTTTTTAACATATTTTTACATATTTAATAATATGTTAAAGGATATAATATATTTAAATTATTATTTTTTTTATATAGTCTTTTTTTATTTTATGATTTCTATTACTTAATCATTTAATAAAATTAAATTTAAAAAAATATATTTTACTTTTATTTCTTAAAATAATATTATTTAAAAAGTAATATATGTTTTTTTGATAAAAAATATATAAAAATTTGTGATAAAAAAATTCTGTCTTAAAAAATTCATTATTAATTTTTTTATGTGAACAGTTTCTTTTATTAATATTTTATTATTAACTAACATTTTTTTGACAAGACAAAGCAGTTGAACGGGAATTAGAGAAGAAGAAAGAGTAGACACAGTTCTAGTATGTACATCCTATATAACCTAAATTTTTATTATTTAACTAGGTGAGAAAGCCCTCCAAAATTTAGGATGGTTAAAACAAATTTATAAGAATTAGATATTTTTATTTATCAATAAAATAATTTATGTTAAATTGTATTAGAATTTTATTTAAATTTTATTTTTCAATTTTTTTATAATGTAAAATTATCTATCGAAATTTTCATAATTAATTTCATTTAATATTTCTTTTCAATAGATAATAAGGTTAATTTGTGTAACTTTTGTTGAGACATGATCTTAAATAAGTTTTTATTATCATTTTTCATTTCTATATTTTCCTTTAAGATATTTAATTATGAAAATAAATTTAATCTATCAAGATCCAATGAACAATCATGTTTCAAAGATTTTCTAAGGTTTAAGCATTTTTCTTTTAAAAATATATAGTCTATGACTTTAATTTTTTTACACTAAATAGATAAAATATCTTCAAATATTTTATATTGTTGAAATCTACTTTATTGTATGACGGCCTGATCAATTATTAACGGGATGGTCCAAGATAGAGAAATACCCACCAGAGCTCCATTAACCAACGGTTTGGCCAAATTCTAGAGATGACTGAACGGTTATGATAAAAAACATTAAAACGACTGAACGGTTACGACCAAAAACATTTAAACACCTTAAACGTCATTAATAATAAAGTTTACAGGTAAAATATGTTTACCAAACCATGATTAAGTCTATGTTAATTATAGTTTCATCTCGAAATCGAGTTTAAAGTAAGAAGATAGATGATAATATGTTTACCAAAACATGATTAAGTCTATGTTAATTATAGTTTCATTTCGAAACCGAGTCTAAAGTAAGAAGATAGATGATATGCTTGTATATTACAAATTTAGGACTTCATGGTGATAATACAATAATCAGAGTAGTTTTGGTATATATCCCAATAGAGTAGTTTTGGCATATATCCCTATACAGTTTGACAAAAGGAGCATTGTCAAAGGACTTTGGTGAACTTTGTGATCTGGATTGTGAAAGCAACATTAGGAAAAGCGACATTAGCAGTTTTGGAGAAAAGTGTGAGGGAGAATGTTTTGATTGTGACCACAAACTCCACACCCAAAACATCTACTTTCAAGCGTAGTAATTGCTTTATCTATAATATTAAAAAAGTAATCAATTCTTAATGATTCTCAGAGAGATTTTACAATTTCATTCTCAACATTCTTCATTATTCTCTATCTCTATTTATTTGTTCTTGAACATATTTGTCTATTATTTTATTTTTTTGCCAATCCATATACTTATCTATGTATTTTTATATGAAATAAAAAAATTATAATATATAAAACACTATTAAAGATAAGTATATACAAAAGAATAAGTTAAAACAATAAATCTTAGTTCTAGTTGTTAAGAAAATAAACTCCATCATACACTTATAATAGGTTGAAGTCTCAAGTCTCTTTCTCTTCTTCAGTAAATGCTTAAATTTAATTTCCAAATTTCAATTTTTTCATGAATCTGCACAATTTATTTTGAAATTAATTATTAATAAAATAATTCAAAAAAAATATTGTGAAGATCAATCACACAATTGATCAAGATTTGTTAGCTAATTAATATTTTAATAATCACTCATAATATTTTAATTAAATTTTATTCTCAAACATAATTTTACAATTAATTTAACAGAGATATATTAATACTATTTTTTTAAAGAGCTTTCTCTTAGAAGATCCTAAGCAATTCCTTTATTTTTTGGACCTTAATTCTAATATCCATAATATAATTTATAAATTGATATTTATTAATTAGTTAGTAATCTTTCAAGTTTAAGACTTAACAATTTGATTATATTTTTATAATACCAAGTTATAATTATAAGACATGGAGGAGTAGTGTGGTGGCTTATTGGCATAGAAAAGCTTCAAATTGAATGAAAATGGAAGAGTTCATTGAGTGAAAACACGAAAATGAAGGTTTTGGGAAACAAGGAAAAGAAAAGAAAGGTGTGCATTTGAGGATTGACATGGGTTTTAAAAGGATAATATCAATTGCTTACAAACAATGTGAAAGCCAATTAGAAAACACAATGAACCAATGTAATATGGTTGTCTGTGTAAAATTTACATCGATTAATTCTACCATTGATTATTTAATATTTATCCACACTTATTAAAATCTGTCACTAGGATTTTGTCTACAATGGTTGCACCAAAATCAATTTTATTTATCCATGTAAAATAAACTTTTTTTTTTCACTGGAAAACATTTGATAATCTTTAGCATAGAGTTTTTGGAAGATTAAAATATCAGAAAAACTTAAACTTCAATCTATCTAAACCAATCCGATACTCATCTTCTCAAATCTTCACCATAATGCCCTCTCTCTTCCAACTTCACGCAAATATTACATACCTTCCAAATTTTTTCTTAAACTATACTAAGGCTCTTATTATTGTTTTGAAATTTACCCAAATATTTTCTTTATAAAACCTTACTTTGTTACCTTTTTTTTAATTACATATGCACCTGTTAAATTTTAAAAATATTACACTTGCACTCCCTAATAACAACTAATAAGAGAGATAATTGTAATAGTAAAAAAAGTAGGATATAGCTGTAATATGATAAATTTTCAAAGGAATATCTTTGTAATTTATTCTCTTATTACTATCATTATTTAAAGAAATATCATAAGTTAACTATTATAAGAACTACTTTATTTTATGAACGAAATAACTGCCTTATCTCTTGATAGTTATTTTAAGAATTTTATAAAAAATACAAAAAGTGAATTTAAAGATAATTTACTCACTGTTTTAATAACATTGAATGCTACTTTAATGTAATTAAGTTAATTAAATTTAATTAAGTCTGATCAAACGGCCATAGAAAAATCATGTTTATACGAACGGTGATAAATTTACAATATATAATAATATATTTAAGATTATGCAGAATTAATAACCAGGTATATCTTGGTAATTGAATTCATCTTGTAACTCATACTATCGCACACGTTAAACAATAAATCATTCGGCCGCACATTCTTCCATAAAATTAATTACCACACTACTTTCATTCATTCATCATTATCATTAAAATTCCAATATATATTGCCGATTTCTCTGCTCATTCCACAGTATACTATGGTGTCAACGAAGACATGGAGAATCAGCAACTCACGTTTTGGAATTCTAATTATCAAATTGATGAAAACTCATTCGCACCAACGTGCCAATTTTCTTCTTATGATTATTTCAGGTTAAGAAACTTGTCTGCTTTCCCTTACTTTATTTCTGTACGCTTTTGAGTTTCCATGTAAGAAAAAGTTACCATGTTAGCATCTTTAATTTCTGCAGAGGTAATGCCAGTGATGGGTTTCATTGGCCCTATGAATTTCCTCTGCAAGATAGCTATTTTGATGTTGTCCCATTCATGAAGTGTTATTATCCCCATGACATTTTATACGAAACTTTGTCGCTTGAACCAACCCCACTAAGTTTTCAAGGTTGTAAGTATCAGCATCAGTTTTTTCAATGTGTATGCAACCATCCATTGTTCATGTTCTTGTTTTGATTTATTATATCTTCTGAGTTGCTGGTGCAGACTATGACTTTAGTGATGTTAAAAACGTGCTTTCTGCGTGGAACGAAGTTGACGTTTCAGATCATAAACCTGCGTTTTCATCAAGCAACGATGGCGGAAGTGTGAATGAGACGATGGCAGAAGTGAAGGGAAAACAACACAGAGAAGAGAGAATTAGTAGCAGTGCGAGAATGCTGTCAAGGAAAACCGTTTCTCAGTACTTCTACATGCCTATATCACAGGCTGCTAAAGAGCTTAACGTTGGTCTCACACACTTGAAGAAAAGGTGCAGAGAATTAGGTATTCAAAGGTGGCCACATAGGAAGCTAATGAGTCTGCAAACCCTTATTAAGAACATGCAAGTAAGATCTCACTCTTTGAATTGCCAATAAGTTCAATGTTTTAAACTGCATTTCCAGTGGCTATTTTTTTGCAAAAGATGATTTATACTTGTTCATTACTACTACTATTATTATTATTATTATAGTGAATTGGGTGGGTGACGCAGGAGCAAGTACAGGCTGAGGGGCCTGAAAATGATGAAAAAATAAGGACTGCCATTGATATGTTGGAGAAAGAAAAGAGCATGGTGGAGGAAAAACCAGATTTGGAACTTGAAGATAAAACAAGAAGGCTTAGACAAGCTTGTTTCAAGGCTAACTACAAAAAGAGGAAACTCATGAGCATGACTTTCATGGAATCCAATCTTCCCTTGATGCCCTATGCCACAAGTATTGACAAAAGGGGTGAATAAAATTGTCATCAGCCATATATATATATAAACTATAAAACAACTATAACTTTGGTTCCTCCTTCTACTATGGTAAGTTGAAGGTTTCAAGATAGTAAATAAGCAATATATATGTATGCTGTGACTATTCATGCTGTTTATTTTTCTGTCCTTTCTTTTCTTTCTGTTTTTATTTCAGCCAGCTTTCATTGCTGAGTATTTTAGTATTACGTGCGTCCAGTACGATCAAATTTCTATGTTCAGAGTTTTTCTCCATTAAAAGAGATCCGGAAGTAAGGTGACTGAAACATAAAAGAAATATAATGTTTTCAATATTTTTTACTCTAAACCTATTATTTCGTATAACATATATCCTATCTGATTTTGAAGACGAGGAATAAACATTGCAGTGTTTTTAAAGAACTGTAGCTATTCTTCAGTTGCCTTGACGCAGCTGTTATGACCATTTTAAAGCATTAACGATTGATTTGTGATGTGACTGTAGCCAATGTAACCATAGTTTAAAACTTTTAAATGTTGTTTCAATGATCATATTGTAATTAAAATCCCCAGAGACTCTTGCGTTGCCATGTAATGATTTCATTTTATTGATTAGATACTCAATCTCAGTTAAGTTTTTTTATTTAAACTTTTCTATTATTTATGTCTAGTGCATTGATGTGAGGTTGATTGCATGCCTATATGTTTTCCCTTATGAATGAATCCCTTTGATATTGGTAACCAATAAATCATTCAATTATATTTTGGAACATGGTGTATGAAACCATCATTATTATTAAAGGTATTTTTTACGTCACTGTATTCATATTATTTTCTATATATGAATAAAATTAAAAATGTTTTCTTTAATACGTAATAACTTTGGACATACTAACTAGAGAGATTTAGGGAAAAGTGAGTTGAAGTCAGATATGTTCTAAGCTTTTAGATACCCAAAGAGCTTCATAAACTGCATTTCGATTAACTAAAAAAATCTTAAGAAACTACTATGTAAATAGAGTAATAATATGTTTTTAATGTTTCACGTTTCTGTATATCTTGTAATTTATCGATCATAATAAAATTAAAATAAATTAAATAAAAATAAGATTAAGATCCATATCTATAATGTCAAAGTTAAATCCTTTATGAATAAGGAAACATAAACATAAATTATTGTGTAAGTTACCCAAAAATTATAACAATTAATCAATACTAAATGGAGACAAAAGAACTAGTTTAGGAATTCAAGCATTGAGTGAAAGAATAACAAAATAAAATAGTTTAGGAAAAAAAGTAGGAAGACCTAGGTAAGGAATCACCATGGACATTGTTTTACCTCTGCCTATCCAAAGAAACTGGTCCAACTGAACCAATTTGAGAGAAAATACAAAATTTAACTTGGAGATCGGATTTTAAATCAATTGAATAGCTGCACAAAAGGAGGCAGAGCCACAATGATAACTTCTTTTTAGTTGATTTATCATGTAATAGTTATATTACATTAATTTCAATGTTTTATATAATTTTTAGGAGATAAATTTTTCTGTTTCAAATCTTATAATACTCATACTTTACTAATTTTTATTTACTTTTATTTTTAAGAGAGTATTATGTTTTCCTATTAACATTTGTTGAATGTATTATTTTTAAAATAAATATATTTTTGTAAGCCTATTTTTTAGATATCTACTTTTATAGTTGAACTTATGTTGTAGATTATAATTATATTGCATGCTTATTCGGTGTTACAATTATGATATAAAATGTGATAGAAAAGATGAAAAGTAGATACTAAGAAAAAAAGAGGGTGGAAATAATTTATAAAAAAATGAAATATTTGTTTATGATGACTGAAGTGAAACACAATTTGAGCAAGCAATGGCATAGTTAGGTGTACTTACCCAACAATTCACTAGAATAATTTCATATATGTTCCTTGAAAATTCGAACAATAAGAATCACCCGTCTCAGAAATTCATCATTCTCAAACACGCTTAAACTGCATTCTGCGAGAGTTCCACACCAATGGATTTCAAGTTGAAACATTCACCAAATCATGGTTTGATCACCCCAAAATAACTAAAAACATGACTTCAGAATGGGTAGTTGCAGTAGGTTTGAATCAGTAATAGTTGGTCCATCAAACGATCTACTTCACTCCGTTAACATTGCTACCAAACTAAAGCACAATCTCACATTCTACACTTCAAAAATTCATAACTATAATGATATAAAACCAACTAAAGTGCTTCAAGCTACAAGGGAGGTGTGACTTAACCTGAAGAGATTATCACTTGATACTCAAACATGAAGTTCCATCTCTCTCTATTTGTTATAATAGGTATCATTTTTGGAATAAAACTTGAAGGGTGCCAATGCAAGGTTGTGCAGTTCATTTTTGGAGACTCCCTCTCAGATGTTGGAAATAACAAATACCTTTCTAAAAGCCTTGCTCAGGCAAGTTTACCATGGTATGGTATTGATTTCGGCAACGGACTACCTAATGGTAGGTTCTCCAATGGTCGCACGGTTGCAGATATAATAGGTAAATCTTTCACTTCTTATATGTAGATCCTATAACAAGTATCTTTCACTTAATGTTTTATAATAGTCATACATATAACTTTATGTGGTTTGTCAAAGGTTTTTGATACCAGGTTGAGCAATTTGTTAATATATGTGAAATTAAGGTTTGTTCTGTTATATAGAAACACAAAGCATGTTTTTGTGTTGTTTCACTCTGTAATGATATTCATATGTTCAGGTGACAACATGGGACTTTCTAGGCCCCCAGCATTTCTTGATCCTTCTTTAACTGAAGATGTTATATTGGAAAATGGGGTGAATTATGCTTCTGGTGGTGGCGGCATATTGAATGAAACTGGCAGTTATTTTGTAAGTTGCTTAGTGTAAACTTTCATGATAACTATTTAGCATATGAGCATAAGAAGGCACTGATAATATGAGTTATACTACACAATGCATTAACGTGTTAGAACATTCAATAAGAATTGAGATCATTCACTTAAATTTACCTACTTCTGAGGAACAAATCCATGACACAGTTTGAATGAAAAACCATTCCTCTTGCAGATTCAAAGGTTCTCTCTGTACAAACAAATTGAGCTGTTTCAGGGGACACAGGAACTGATCAGAAGCAGAGTTGGAAAAGATGAGGCAGAAAAGTTTTTCCAGGAAGCTCGTTATGTTGTTGCTTTAGGCAGCAATGACTTCATCAACAACTATTTGATGCCTGTTTACAGTGATTCATGGACATACAATGACGAAACATTTGTGAACTACTTGATGGAAACTCTTAGAGAACAATTGAAGGTTTATTTATTAATCCACTCTAACACATATTAACAACATATTTAACATATTCTATCTGATCTGCTAGTAGAAGGTAGTTGGAAACTACAGAATTATGCTGTCTCAGTTCGTATTTCATACACCTTACGTGTGTTGTTTTTTATGCTTGATTTTAGCTTCTAAAAAATTTTCAATTGACATTTTATTATTCAGCTGCTTCATGGACTTGGAGCCAGGCAGTTAATGGTGTTTGGGCTGGGCCCAATGGGCTGCATTCCCCTTCAAAGAGTGCTTAGCACATCTGGAGACTGTCAAGACAGAACAAACAAGTTGGCTATCAGGTTTAACCAAGCTGGAAGCAAGTTAATAGATGAGTTGCAAAAGCAACTTCCCAATTCAAGCTACAGATTTGGAGATGCATATGATGTTGTTAATGATGTTATTAGCAACCCAAACAAATTTGGTAAGTACAAATACCTGAGACATAGATCATTAAACATAAATGTTGAAAGGAATTTGATACATTATTGTTCATTTCTTTTTAATGACGTTTTGAATGTAGGATTCCAAAACTCAGACTCACCCTGTTGCTCCTTCGGGAACATTCGACCAGCTCTTACGTGTATTCCTGCATCAAAACTGTGCAAAGACAGAAGCAAGTACGTTTTCTGGGATGAGTACCATCCCTCAGACAGAGCCAATGAGCTAATTGCGAATGAGCTGATCAAGAAATTTGGGTTTATGCGTGCTGACCAAACAAATCCTCCTTCACCATCACCTGCTATTGCCCCGTCTTCAAACCATTAATCGTGGATATGAATGTTTTGTTGTTGTTTTCAAGTTGGCTTCAACAAGTTTCTTTAGGATAGAAAATAATGCAAGTAAATTAATTTATAGGAGTTCTTTTATAAGTTTTCTAGATTACTATTTTTTCTCTCTTATAGAAAGTCTTTGTGAAAATTTCATCCAATCTTCTAAATTTGTAGCAGATTCTGCTGGTCCTTCACTGCTCTTAAAGTTGGTTGACGCCTTTATAATTACAGCTCGGATTAAAACTCATTAGCCAATCCAATTCATCACCGATTCAAACTTAAAAAAAAACTACAACTTTTGTTACAAATAAAAAACAATCTAGTTCATTAAGAATATGACTCACTTGAATTAAACTCGTCTCACTGGAATTAAATTCATACTAAATTACACCGTAACTTACCCATAAATTATAAATACTAAATTATATTAAAAAAACAAAAATCTTAAATATTTTTTTACATCTAAATGTATTTGAATTGTATTATTTTTATGATTTTAGATTGTATTTGAAGTTTAACGTCATTTTAGATTGGAAGATTGTATTTGAATTGAACTTTATTTAGATTTCAGTTTGAAAAAAGTTGTAATTTTTGGCTTAATACCCTATTTTGTCCCCAGTTTTGCTCGAAAATGTCAAATTAGTCCATCCTTTAAAAAATGCGTCAATTACGTCCTCACTTAATAAAATTTGTATAAATGAAATCCCTTTCGTTAAATCCGTACAAACGGCGTTACTTGAGAAAGTAGAAGAAAGAGAAAAATAATTAACGCCGTTTATACGGATTTAAAGGAAGGGATTTCATTGATGCAAATTTTATTAAGTGAGGACATAATTGACGCTTTTTTTAAAGGATGAACTAATTTGACATTTTCGAGCGAAACTGGGGACAAAATAAGGTATTAAGCCTTAATTTTTTTTAATTAAGTGAGTCAACCGGTTTAACTCATCAATCATGATAGATTTGACAAAATTTAAATTTTTCGAACTCATTAATAAATTAGTTAGATTGAGTTAATTCGATCTCTAATTATAATAAACATTGGTTGAAGACGATTTTGATTAACATAAATTAAAAATAATATATGTTGATTTTAATTGAATAAACAGTATTTAACTTTAACTAAAAGCATTATTAATATTGATAAAAAGATTTCTAACTAATTAAAATACGATTACAATATTAACTTGTATTAACAAAATATAATTTTGGCAATGACAAGGAAATATATTGAGTTTATTACCATTTCACTTGAATTAATAATATTTCTACTATGATAGAATCAAAGAGATAATATAAAAGTCACTAGTGCAGAAAAGGTTTATAACGTCACCTATTAGACGTTCGACACTCGAATATCCAACGTAAAAAATGACCGGTGACACTTCGGTAAATAAGTTAATGTTGTAGACGTTTGATGGGGTGGTCTCCGACATCTATACTGACGAAAACGCCAGCTCCTCCCAGTCGGACGCCAAAATGTGGTAGAAAATAATTTTTTACAGCTCTTAGACGTCCGACTGGAAAGACCGCGACGTCTCATGGTGGCAAAGAATACCAAAAGTCATTTTATTTCGCAGTGTAGACGTCCGGGCCCCTATGTCAGATGCCTAATGACTTAGCAGGTAGGTGAAAAGGTGTCCTGTTCCATTGCTATAGACGTCCGGGCCCCTATGTTAGACGACTAATGACCTGACAAGTAGGTGAAAAGGTGTCATGTTCTATTGCTTTAGATGTCCGGGCCCCTATGTCGGACGTCTGATGTCTCTATACACGTCTGGGCCCCATATATCGGACGTGCATAGCCTCCGCCAAAATTAATTTCTTAAATACACATAGACGTCCGAGCCCCTATGTCGGACGTCTGATGTCTCTATAGATGTCTGATGAGGGAGGGCCCCGATGTCTAAGGTTGTTTTATTACACTTTGCGCGAACTCGGGGCAATTACGCGCACTATTCATCATCTTCCTCCTCGCGTTTTCTCTCGCGGCTTTGCATTTTCAGGTTCGTTTTTTCTCTTTTGGACCGTTTAAACTTACTTTTACTCCGATTAAATTAGTCTTTGATAGATTATCTTCCATTTGAACCGATTAAAATGAGCTTTCGCTGTGTTTTGGTGCAGTTTTGCTCGTTTCCTTGGGTGGCGATTTCTTGCGTTTTTGGGCAACGTTTTTTTGTGTTTTCCACTCCTTCAATTCCTCCACTACGTTTGTAATCGGTTAAGAAGGTTAGGATTCTTGTTTAAAAGTTTTTATCTATGCATGTTATTGGTTTTTCGGTATGCATGTTTTTAGCATTGGGATATGCATGTTATTAACTTTCGAATATGCATGTTATTAACTTTTGAATTTGCAAATTGTTGGCTTTTGGATTTGCATGTTGTTGACTTTTGGATATATACATGTTATTGACTTTTGTGTATGCATGTTATTGGCTTTTGCGTATGCATGTTATTGGCTTTTGAATATGCATGTGATAAAGTTTTGTTGTGTTGTGTTGTTATGATTGGTATGTTAGATTATTAGTATCTAATTGAGTGAAACTTAGTTCCCGTTTGAAATTTAACACAAACGATTAATCTTTTAATCGTTTGTATTAAATTTTGAATTGTCCGATTGGACAGTTTGGGAAAATTATTTTTCATAATTTGCTATAACATGTGTACGTTGGAGTTTATGGATAAGATTGATAAAATTTCGGTTTAGTATTTATGTTGTTATCTGGATGCATATTTGATTGTGGTCATCCTTGACTACTCTCATTTTGTGTATATCGGAGATCAATGCGAAATGTTGCCGAAATCTTATCAAATTTATGATGTAGACTTCTTTGCATGTGTCTTAGCAAATTATGAAAAATAATTTTTCTGAATGGGTAGGGCCTAACCTTGTGAGAGTTAAAAAATTGAAACTGATGAAGTATATTACGAACATAATATATGGATCGAAGTTGGATGAATGAATGTCACATCATTGAAGAATATGAGAAGGGTGTTTCGGAGTTCTTGCACTATGTTGAACAAAATGCTAAGTCTATGAACGAGACATATTTTTGTCCTTGTGTTCGTTGTCTTAATCAAACACTCCAAGAATTAGGCAATATGCATGACCATCTATTCATGTTCGGCATAATGAGAACTTATATTGTTTGGACTTGGCATGAAGAAGTACTGGACCAGCCTACCACGTCACGAGGAACAAATTATGTGGAAGAATGGGTGAGTGATCATTTAGAGGACATGATACGTGATGTTGGTGAAGATAATTTTGGAAGAGCTAATTTGTATGATTCTCTTAAACATGATTTAGAGCAACCGTTGTTTCCAGGATACCCCAACTTTACACGTTTGTCTGCAACTTTGAAGTTGTTTAGTGTAAAAGCAAGGAATAGATGGACTGATAAAAGTTTCACATAGTTGTTGGAGCTGTTGAAGGAGATGCTTCCAGAAAATAATACTCTACCTATTCTTCATTACGAGGCCAAGAAAAGTTTATGTCCAATGGGACTCGAAGTATATTAAACTTATTTACATTCTTAGTTTCTAACAACTTAACTTTGTTGTTTTAGGTACATGGACATAGTCATTATGGACCAAGGTCGGTCTTCCATGTACGGATTTGTTGAATCTCAGACCATCCAACCTTCTGGTAACACAATTGAGAGCAAATAAAAGTATTTGGAAACATGGATGACTGTGTCAAACAGAGACATATACTTTGTGCCATACATTGATGGGTATGGGTTGCTTTATGTAAAATTTCATTAAAGTTTTCTTAATTAGTTTACTAACTATTTATGAATCATGATAGGTCTCACTAGCAGCTGATGCTCATCATTCCCAAACAATATAAAATTGTATGGTTTTGTTCACTGCACAGGAAGATGAAAAATGACTTGAGAAACATGCTTCAAGGGTAAGTGTTTCTCTTTTTATGTTTCAAATTCATTTTGACCTTCAATTTTTATCATAAATATAGTTATATTAATATTACCTTGTGTTTTCAATGTAAATAGAGTAATGAGTAAAAACCGAGGTCAGCTAGTATCCGTCTTGTATCCAAAGGTTGTAAGTCATTTATAGTTCTAATTTATTTTACTAGTTATTAAATGATCTAAATGCTTGACTATTTAGTTTGTCATTTTAGTGTAACAAACAGCTATATTCATGGGAATGTGGCTACTATGTCATGTCTTGGATTAAGACCATCATTCGAGTTGTCATTACAAATAACTGGAATGAGGTAATGATGCTTAACTTATTTAGATTCTTAGTTTCTAACAACTTAACTTTGTTGTTTTAGGTACATAATGCATCTTTCTTCATTTTGCAGCGCTTCAAGAGTATATCTGCTATACCGGAGGACGCAATTAAGAAGATAAGACAAGAGTGGACAACTTATCTTCTGCAAAGATAGACTTAGATAGGAAGATTTTTATTGTTGTTAACATATTTACATTTAGTTTAACTTTAACTTTTGATAGTTTAGGTTTTGGATTGTTTTTTTAGTACTTTGTTAACTTCAAACGAGTTTATATATTATATTATAATGTTCTGGGACAATTTTCTGCTTTTCAGGGGTAGTTTTATTGCAAAAATAAATCAATTTTAAAAAAAAATACCCACTAGATGTCTGTTAATGCCACATCAGACGTCTATAGACGTCTGTCAGTGTATATAGAGACGTCCAATGAATTACAAAGGCCAAACTCGTTTCACGGTTTTAGACGTTCGACCTGTACAGTCAAACGTCCCATCAACGTCACCCATATAGACGTCGGGTATGGGTCGAACGTAAAAAGCCCAAAATAACGGACGTCTAAAGTGATTTCTGCACTAGTGAGTAAATATAAATTTAGAAAACGATAAAATATTTAAATTTTCAAGTCATTACCTTTTATAAATAAAATTCGAAATTATTTATCTTTTAAATAATTAAAATTAATTTACTAAAGTTTTAAAATTTTATATTTAACAATAATTTCTTTTTAAAATATTCCAAATTATTTATACAAATAAAGTATCTCTAAATAGGTTTTGTAGGAAAAGAGTAGTATGTTATTGTTATACGTAGCCAAATCATCCAAAAAGGTTCAAAGTTGCTATTTTGGAATATAGTTATTATAGGTGTACTATACATGCGTAGCCGACCATCCTAGGAGTGATCCATCTACACCGACCGATAATTCAATGATTGTGAGCCAGGTAAGATTGATGTCATTAATGACTAATTAACACACATATTGACCATATCAGTGGGAAATATATGGTATTTTATGGACAGTTAACAAATGTATTATTAAATATTAATAGTTTGATTGTCGTATCAAATATGAATATACGATATTATTGTTATATCCAATATGAATTAATGAGTTTGATTGTCATAAGTCCCCTATATAGGGTTAATGTACAGGTAAAAACATCTTAATCTATTATAATAAAATATAGACCTTTTTACGAAAATATCTGACTTAAGCGTCGAAGTGTCTTCTCCAAGTCAACCACCCATCAAAGTGGATTACGTTTTCGGAGAGCATTGGACTATCAAAAGAGAGCACAGCAAAGAAGAGAGCATTAATACCATATTGTGCTGTTGTATGATTTTGTTTTTTATATAAAAAGTCCAATCATTTAAAAAATATGATAGATAGATAAGTCTAATTTAAGAAAATTTTATTACTTCATTGACTTTCAACATACAATGTAATGTTTTCTAATATTAAATATTATTATTTAGTGCTTTTAATAGATAAAGCATATTAAATGATAAATCAAATATCATAACTCAACAAGTCACATAACATTTTCTCAAAGTATTTATAATATTATATCATTTATTTACTTTTTATATTATCATTTAATTTATCTAAATAATTTTATTATGACATAGTGTAATAAACAAATTAATGATTATTAGTGTAACTATTACGTCATGCATGACAACATTATGAAAGTCAAAGTGGTTAGAATAAGGTAATATGATACATCCTATTACTAAACATATAAAATAATTCCATTCTAATTTTAATTTCAATTTACTTTTACATAATTTTGTTAGTGAACATCTCCAATTGATTCAAAAGCATTATTTTATGTTTAAAAAGTTTGTGCAAAGTGTTTTCTTGTTAGGTATAAAAATTTAGAGTAGTAGAAAGTTAGAATTAGTTTATAGTTATTTTATATAATGTTTGGTGTGGAAGATTAGATAGTTATTATTAAAACCTTTATAGGTTTATATCATTTAAACTGTTTGAAAATTGTTGTGTTTATGCAAATTTCTAACAGTATTGCGATATAATGTAATTGTAAATTTTATATTTAAAAAAAAACTCATTTATTTTTTAACGATGGTTGACATCACAACCATTATTATATATCTTGGTATAAATTTGGTTTTTCTCTTCTTAATTAACTTTATAACAATGATATTTAGAATCCATAATGATTTGAAAATATAACGATGGTATGATAACCTTTGTGGTTTGGATCGAACTTTTAACAACGAACCATTCAATGATGAATTCAAAGTCGTAGTAAAAATACTTCTTTAACTGTCGTCAAAAATCTTTTTTATATTAGTGTAAACTTTTCATGTCTTATATTTTCTTTTTTGAGATAAGACATATTATTGGATATCCAATACGTTTTATATCTAATACCTATACATGTCTTATAGAAGAGGGTTAAAACTCATTTGTCTTGGAAAAAAAACCAAGCTTTAGTGTAACCACAGTCTCTTTATCTAAGAAAGATAAAATCTATATAAATTTATGATAAATTCATTTAAATATAAGTTGTATTTGTGAATTTGAGTAATACATGTATTCTCTAACTAATCGTTAGCATATTTGATATTAAGTTGTTTTTACATTTGATAAATTACGAATATGATTGGACTTTGATATTTAGATGAAGATGAGTGTATATACAGGAATATTACTTATAACAAGTCTTTGTCAAATGTTTATACTTTAAAATGTTTTTAGATTGAGATTTTGAAAGTTCGACAAATTTGAGTATTTGTAAAAAAAAAAATAGTACTGTTAAAGAAATAATATTTCGTTATTTTGATAAAAAAAAAAACGAATCAAGATCCACATGTTAGTTATATTCATCTTTATTCAAGCAAGATTGATCTTTCTTTTTTAAAAGATAATTTCGGAAAACACTTAAAATAAGAGAAATCTGGAAATATGACTTTATTTTATCTTTTGTTTCATCAGTTTAATAGGAGTAAATATCAATTTTGACGAGAGGTTTTTATAAAAAGTATTAGAAAATAAAATTATTTTTAATTTTTATATAAAATCATTTTAACTTAAAAAGAATTATTTCATTTCGTTATATATTTTTTCTTCTGAACAACTGTTGAATTAAAGTTGGTGATCTGATTCTTCACATTTTTCAGTAGGAATTTCGTGGAAGTTGACTATTATTTTTCATTCTAAAAGTAGGCAGACAAAAAGCAGTGTGTTAACCTAGGTTGGTTTGATGCTGTTTTTGTCTTTCTAAAAGCAAGTGTGGATACAAGCAAAATCCACTTTCTTAATTTACTATCTTCCAATAAAGTACCCATGAATTTCTCAGAACTTCATTATATTTATTTCCAAAGGTTATGGGTTTAGTACATACCCTTTTCTTCCTTGCTTCTGTTATTATAACTTTATCTAGCCAGTTACCAACCATTTGACAAATGACAATTATTAAATTTCAATCCACAATGACAATGTTTCCATATTTTGTGTAACATAATTGAAGTTTAATACGTGATAACAGTTTTAAACAATTATATCTTAGTATAAATTGGGAAATGATTTTCATGTACTTGAGTGTTAATTCTCTCTTGTAACTAAGGAAAGTAGCATCGTTCATCCTATCTCTAATGTTTGGTGGTGATGATTAGAGTTGCTAAATTGTCCTATATGCTATAATGGAGAAAAGTATTGTTCCCACTCGGAATAACATGCATGAGCCGAACTTGAATATTCAAGCTTTTTCAAGTATTGAATACGACTTCCACCAACTCAGGTTAATGTGCAATTAGCACCAGTCAGAGGTACAACAACCTTTTTGTTTTATCACCAACCTAAACCCTCTTTACCCTCATAATCTAATGTTCTCAAACTTAGGCCACACGACAGGATCAGAAAATATATATACACACACCACACATCATGCAGTTACCTAGAAAAACACCTTATTATTAAAAAAAATGCACTTGATATAAAAAAGTAAAAAAAAAAATAGTCTTGTTGCTTCGTGTTGGTTCTTCGAGAGAACATAGGGAAGATAGTTGATACATATTGAAGTTATTCGGTATCGATAAGTTAATTCATATAAGAAATTTTGATATCATCTTTAATTTAAAATCTTAATATATTAAATTTTGACATCTCTCAATTTATTATTTGTCTACATTCTATATCAGGTTCAACTTAGTAATCTCGTGAAGATGTGAGTGGTTAGAACACATTGCAAACTCTTGCTCAGATAAACTATTGTTTTTGCAAGTTCTCTCTAAAAGACTTAAACAAACTAGTAACATAAACCTTAATAGATAAAAACTATAAATCATCCATAATAGTTAAAAAATAAGACACTCTACCATGAGTTTAAAGGTTGTGTTGAACTTCAACAAAATGCATGAACGTACTCTAACAGTCTACTATATACTAACCAATTTCAAACTTTATATTAAGAGTAAGCTTGTAAGATCAAATATATTTTTCGACAAAAGATTTTATACTTTCTTCTTCCATACCTATTGCATCAAGACAACTTTGATCTTGATTATCCATAAATAATCAAGTTATTCTCATGAGAATTGAAAGTTGATAAATACTAAATAGATTTAGTATTAATAAATTAATGATGAAATCACTTTTAACTTCATCTTGATCTAATGGAGAGACTCCCTCACGCTTGAATTTGGGAAAATCCCTGCCACATTTCGTGCCATAGTTGTTGGCCTTATACCTTTGTTATATAGGAGTGGACTTAATGTAAGTGCAAATCCGATGTGCTGAATCTTTTATTCATTTTCATGGATATATACCTATTTTTACTGTTGCACACTATTCAGAATGGAATATAGGTTCATGACTATAAACATGTTCACATAACCTTGACTTGGATTAGTGTACCAGGTTGGTTTTCCCCACCGTGCCCCCCAACATTTTTTTGTCATATTCCACTTTCCATTGTGTGCTCCTCAACTTTTTGCTGTCATTTTGACTTAATATATTTACATATAACAATTTCATCATGTCCACCAAAAAGTATAATTTCATGACTATTAACTCATGAAACCTTTTCAAAGTGGAAACGCGTTGAAATTTGGCAGTACCATTGCCCCCTCCATCTTCAGATACTAATTAACAAATGTTCTAAAATATCCATAATCTACATGTATAAATAATGAGACCTGTGTGCTTGAAGTAACACAACAAAGAGCTTTTTCTTGAAGAAAATGAAGGGCACTCTCTTTCACCTCCTGTTTTTAGTCCTTTTAGGACTCTCTCATTTTGCATGCCTTCAAGCAGTCCCTGTTACAAGTAAAACTACATCATCATCTTCCCAATTTTATTCTTCTACTACAGATCTTCTTCTTTCTTCTCACCTTCTTAATTAACTCTTCTTTATAAACAGGAACCGAAAGCCTTACACAAGATCCTAAGGTTCTTGATCTTGCTGGGGGCAATATTCACAACCACAAGGTATATATATATATATATATACAGACCTCATGTCCTGATACTTGAAATCACTGTTTCAGAAAGTCATTCAAAATTGTGAATTTGGTCATATTAAGATTTTTCGTTTGTAATCATTACATCTAACTATGATTATGTCAGAGTCACATTCTTTTACAACTTTGGTAATCACAAGTATACAGGCACAGTTTAAAACCTTGTTTAAGACACATGAATGTTAATTGATGTGTAGAAAGAAGCTTATACGTTCCATGTCACAGGTTATTAGTGGTACAAAGTGGCACCAGGTAGAGGCAACTATTGGTGAGAGGATGGACATTGAACTCCATGACTACCCTCCATCTGGGGCTAATGGTCGTCACACTCCAAAGCCACCATATCCATAGTACGTGAACAAATGTCGCGTGTTATCATCTTATAATGTCGAAGCGGTTATAAGTAACATACTGTTTATGATTATTATGTCTAAGTACACATGATAAGTCGATTTCAGAAGCACTTATGTGTATGTATGATGTGAAAGAGTAGGATTAATGTGAAAGCTTAGGTCTTTTGTGTTTGTTAAGTGATTCTTATTAATTTATCTATGTAAACTAAAAACACTGATACAGTTGTCGGTGTGAAAGAGCATTTGTGAATTAAAAATGTCTGGAGTTACAAATGGTGAACCAACTCAATCGATTGAAATCGATCTTTTAACTTCTTCCTATCACATTATTTAATGGTAAAATGACAACGGATCTCTGATTAAACTAATAATAGTACTTCTTTTAGAAACAGTACGATGATAAAAGAACAATGGTATTTCTTATGAATGTGTTCTCCTTTCCCTGAATTAATTTCTAATATTTGCATTCATTTAATTTCTTTCGATTTTCACGTCCTAACTATTAATTCTAAATTAAATTAAGATAATAATAACATACGCACATATTCTACCACTCTGTCATGGTTAAGTTCTTTGCAAATTATTATTTTTCTTAATTTTAATAACCACAACCCCTATTAATTTTACTTAGTGAAAAAGTTAAGTTATAAGAAAAATTAACAGTTTATTAATATGAAGAAAAATACTTAAATAACCTCCACCATTGATTTTCCATTGCTGCCGCCATCGTTACCGGAACGCTGCTGCAGAAGAAAAGAGAGAAAATAATATTAATAACTAATTATTTAATTAAAAGAGTCCCTTAACATTAAAAAATAATAACAAGTGAAAAACATCGTCAAATTTGAAAATACTGAATGAGGAAAATATGACATGTCAAATTTGCCAAAAAAATTATGAAAATGGAACAAATCAGAAAGTAATTATTGATGATGGATTAAGTTGTGTGAACTCCTGACTACTTAAAAAAAATTCGCGATGACTCACACAACTTTTTCTTGAGACCATTTCATTTTTTCAGAAATTTACAAAATTGTGTGAAATCTTTACAGTATTGTTTTTGATACTACAGGAAAAAGTGAAAATTTCCAGCAGAATATTACTGACGACACGTAGGCCCTCGATAATGTCATGACAAATTTCCTTACCGGCATATACGTGTCTGTTTATAAGTTATTTGATATTTAATCCCAAAACTTGAGTTTTCCTCCCACAACTTTCATTCTTTGAAACAGAAAACCCTATTTCGGTGTTTTGAACCAGAGAATAGTAGCTTGAGGTGATTGGCGTTCTAGGCTCGTCTTTCAGTCACAAACACTCTCTCCGTCATTCGCCCAACCATTTGCAAAACTTCCATCGGTTGCGCTTTGTCTGGGTTTGAACGGTCTCCTTCTTTAATTTAGGGTTCCCCAATTCGCAAACGTAGAGGGTCTCCATCATTGGTGTCAGGGTTCCTTCAAGAGGATAGTTTTATGGGTCGTGGAGGGTTCATGGGTTCGTGGTTCGTGGATTGTTGGTGAGTTAAGCACGGTGTAGGGTTGGTGCATCGTTGGGCTTCGAACATTAAGTCTTCTTCTTCTGTCCTATTCTCTGTCTAAAGTACCAGGTTAGTCAATTGTGTGATTGTGAGTATTATGAATGTTGTGGGTCGCTGATTATTTTAGTTCTTTGGTTTTGATTTTGCTTTGAATATTTGAATCTCTGTTTTTCCTTTTGTAAGACCCGACAAAATTGTATAGATTGTGTTATCTATTCTAGTTGATAGTGATAAAAAGCAAAGGCTATGTTGATCAGGGGCTGATGATAATAATGTTAAATTTTGTTCCTATGATAATGTAGTTTATCCTTTTGTTATGGGTTGCATATTAGCTAGTGAAGATACATGGGGTGAACTTGTATGCGATAGGAGTATAGGGTATATACTCGTTATTATATGTTGTCCAAATTTAAGGAAACATTACTTTTGTTTACTGCACATGTGTGACCTTGCTTGATAATTATAAGTCTGTAAAACTGATTAGAACAATGACTGTTTTGGGAAGTGTTGCATGTTATTGGTTGTCAAGACCTTTAATATGAGATTTTGCTGTCGAGTTTTCATATGTTTGAAAGCTTATTCAAAAAGACAGTTTCACAATTTAACAGAGTTGTTTAAGTCTTTGATCTATTGACCAATACAACAACCTCTTTGCTTGTCATAAATATGAATCTAGTTCTTCCCCTTACGCATCCGGTAAAAACAGAGTGAAATCACAAACAAGGTCATGGTGATCCTCAAAAAGCTTTTCAACCTAGGAAAGTCAAATATACATATATGATTAAGTTAATGGGAAAGAAAAGGAAATCAACAAAAAAATTAATTTGTTGACACAAATAGATAGCATCTTTGAACTGAATTGTATCCTTAGATGGGAAAAGGATTTCATATCCTTTTGGCAAAAACTGGTTGAATCCCGAAATGAGATCATCATGGTCTTCAAGAATCTCCTTCACTTTTTCTACGACAGTGCCAACATCATTCTACAAACGAATAAGATGTAATAAATCAATGTGCTCAAGATAATCTTTGAAATGTCAGCATATCTAATAGGTTAAAGTTGACATGTCTAACATGAACTTATTTGAGAAGAAAATTAAGAGCCTCCCTTTCCATAAAACACAACAACAAAAGATGGAAGAGATGGAAAATTGAAGAAAAAAATGTGGTTAAACTTGGTCCAACCTATGAAGTCTATAATCAGTCATGTACTTTGAAATTAATATATATATATATATATATATATATATAGATATAGATATATATGTTTTATAATTTTACAAGCAGCAGAGCTGGGACGTGCTATTCATGTTGATGAGGTGTTTACACAAACTCATCTTCGGAAGGGGACTGACACATGTTGATGAGAGGTCTCGCAAGACCATTATAAGTAGTTTGGCATAACAATATTGAATGTTCTACTATTTTTTTTAGTTTCACACTTTGAAATTAAGGTTAATGACATTTTCTATCTTATTTAACAAGAAGATTTTTCTAATAGACTCACACAGGCGAGATCGGAGGTGGGATCTCCTCCTGATGCTGCCTCAAGAATAGATGCAAATGAGGACATCATGAGGACCCAATGCTGGGTTGATGTCGTCGAGGGGAAGAAGAAAGGAAGAGTTTATGGGGCAGGACAACTTGCCTCCAATTATAGTGCTGCAAGAGGAGGGATATTGAAACATCAACCATCTACATCCAACAATACTGAGCAAATCAACATGGTCAGTAAATAGGCTTATGATGTAGTTGTGAGCATATTGGAGATTCTTGAAAATCTGGTCAGGACATTGATACCTCAGGAAGGAGTATCCGCCCCATCATCTTCCCACCAGCCACACTCACCGACACAGCCCATGCAGCCCCCTCAAGTGCAATCACCTGTCTAGCAACAACCACCTTAGCAACAAGAAGAAGAAGAAGAAGACTCTGATGATTATAATGACTATTAGGAGTTGATGAACTTTTAAAACTCAGTTGCTTAGTTTAAAAACATTTTGGAGTTTTGACGTTTATTACTATTAACAACTATTACTATTAATAGTCGATGAACTTTTAAAACTTAGTTTCTTAGTTTAAAAACATTTGTGTTTTGACGTTTATTACTACTAATAACAATTTCCATGGTATTAATGATATAGATTTGATGTTTCATGATATTGATTGCATTTTATAAAACAAATATTGAGTGCATTGATGTATGATGATATTGATTGGCTGGTTTATTGTGGTTGGTAGGTAGTGTACAAATAGCACTGCAACCTGCATTTTATGAAACAAATATATTATAAGTGCATTGTTGTATGATGACATTGATTGGCAGATTTATTGTCACTAGTACAAAAACAGCTTATAACGTCACACATTCAACGTCGAATCGCTGAATAACCAACGTAAAAAATGAGCGGTGACATTTTTGTAAATAAATGCAATTATTAAACGTCGTTTAGAATTCTAATTCGATGTAAAAGGATATAAAACGTCGAATGACTTTTAAATTCGACGTCAAAAGGTTAGTGAATTCAATAAAAATTTGAGAGGAAGATTGAAAATTCATTCACTTTATCTTAGCGCTCGATACCCTCTTCTCTTCTCAAACTTTTCTCGAACGAAGTTTGACGAGCATCACATGTAATTTTTCTTTCATTTGATACAAATGCATGTTAATCAATTATTTTATGTATGATTTTTGTTTGCTTTAATCGATTATTTTCGTGCTCTTGTCCTTCATAGACGCATATTGCTTTCTCTCTCATTATGACGAAACTTTATTCCGAAGAACCCACCTTTTGAAGGTTAGTTTTCGTTTTGAAGAACTTGTTTGTTGAACTTGTTTGTTGTTTCTTTTGTTGAACTTGTTTGTTGTTGTTGTTTAGTTGAACTTTTTTTTGTTGGTTGATTGAACTTGTTTGTTGTTGATTATTATTGTTTGTTGTTGTCCTACACTACACGTTTATAGTTCATGCTTTATAAAATACCAAAAACTGAAATTTGTTTTTTTTTTATTTTCAGGTCTCGTAGAGTTGTAAAAAAGGATCACAATTAATTAAAAAAAAACAAAAAGAATTGATTAACGTCGAATATTGACAATATTCGACGTTAAGTTAACGCCGTATGTTAACAAAATTTGACATTAATTTAACGTCTCCTGCTATGACGTCATTCACCGTTAAAAATCCAAAATATTCGACGTTGTACGTGATTTTTGTATTAGTGTGTGGTGGGTAGATAGTGTACAAACTGCGCTGCAACCTGCATTGTGCATTACCGACGGTCTTATCGACGGATATATTCATTGGTAATAGTCATTGTGGCTTTGAATTATCGACGATCAGAAACAATTACCGAAGGACTTAATCCGTTGGTAATTACCGACGATTTTTATCAAAGTGTTAGGACTGTCGGTAAAAACCGAGGACCCTTGGTAAAAATTGTCGATAATTACCGACGATATTTACCGTCGGTAATATTTGCCGGTAAAATCACCGAAAGTCACATTCCGTCGATAAAAATTCCGACAAACTTTTTACCAAGAGATTAATAGTCGTAAATATTTGAAATTACTGACGATTTTTTTATTTTCGACAGATTTGATCCGTCGATAATTAATTACCATTTTGTAATGTGAAGATATCATGAGTCTATGACTATGTCCATTATCAGTAATTATTTTTTTAATTTGTTTATTTTTATAATTTTTGGAAAAATTTAACTTAAATATGTAAAAAAATTCGAAATATAAAAATAAATTCATATCAAATACAACTTCAAATTATGTACTTTTACTATATTGCTAACAATCATCAAATAAATATATAAATTTTACGTATATATCATTTTAACCTTCCAAAATTATTATCAAGATCCATCATTCTTCATTTTCTTCCCCAACTTAAAATTCTACAAACAGTTATATATATATATATATATATATATATATATATATATATATTATTAATCAATATACATACAATTACAAAATGATATTTTTATGCCATCATAATTATTTATCTTTTCTTGGAAAAGAGCTTATAATCGTGTCTCTCTTATAGTCATAAGAATCAGATTTATAATATGTTTTACAACTACTAAAGCCTCTTATAAGTCCACACACATATGTATATATATAAATTTATTTTAATGTATAATTTTATAATTTTAGCAGTTAAATTATAAGAATACTCTATACAATGAAATTTACAAAAACATCAACTCATCTACAAAAGTTTATAATCTGTTGCTTGCTGCTCGTAAAGTTTGAGAGTAAATTTCTAATAGCTTTTGTATCATGTAATCTCAATGAATTAGGACTTCATTTAATACTTGCATCGATAAGACCAATTGGGGTTCAGATTAGTGCTGTCAAAATGGGATAAAATCCGTGAGTCAATCCGGCTCACCACGGGTTTGAGTCGGGTTGGGTTGGAAAAAAATGTGAAAATTTTGATGCGAGCAAATTTTGATCCGGCTCGTTAAGAATCCGGCTCACCCGGGTTGAACTCGTGATGAGCCGGGTTGGCTCACCAACTCACCTATTTTGTTTATTGAAATCAAATTAATTAAATTAATTATTCAAATCCTATTTTTTTTATTGACACTAGTAAAAAATTGCATTTTTAACTCGCACATTATCCTTTGGTTTTTTCGAAACCGAAGCGTATCAAAACGCGGTGGCAGTTTTGTAATTTTAAAACAACTATATGCTTCACTTGTTAAGCAACCGATGTCTATACAGAATACTGCCTCGGTTGGCAGAATGGACCGAGGTATATACATCAGGTGAAAGAGATACTACCTCGGTTGGCAGAATGGACCGAGGTATATACATCAAGTGAAAGAGATATTGCCTCGGTTGGCAGATGGACCGAGGCATATAAGGCTTTCTATTAACACTTGGGCTTGGACCGTTCAAATCTTCAAGCTAAGAAAACCTAGCACCTCTCCCATTTCCCTTTTATTTTTCTTGCTTCTCTCTCTTCTCTACGCTCCAATCTCGTTGCTGCCTGCTCTAAGTGCCCCTACCACGCTCCAATCTCGCTGCTGCCTGCTCTAAGTGCCCCTACCGCTGCCCCGCCGCTGCCGGTAGCCACCACCACCTCGTTCTGTGTGACGGCTCGAGCGTAGCTTCCACCTCACCTACCAGTGCTTCGCATCTGGAGTGAAGAGCAAGCAGCTCTACCGCTACCCCGCCGCTGCCGGGAGCCACCACCACCTCATCCTGTGCGACGGCTCGAGCGTAGCTTCCACCTCATTTACCAATGTGTCGCCTCTGGAGTGAAGAGCAAGCGGTGAAAAATATCAGATCTACAGATCTGAAGGCCCGACTTCCACCCCTAAAGACCCCTCATCCATCCCCAACGTCCACAACAAGTTGAAGAAGCTGATGCCTCTTCGCGGATTCGCACCTGGGGAAGTGTCGTTCGCAACCTCACTCAGCTCTACCACAGAAGCCAACTCCACGAGAGAGAAACGTCGTTGCTCCTTCGCGCCACGTCTTCGTCGAGGCCAGTCGTCAGAGCCGCTGTTGCTCATGTTGGAGGAATTTGCGCCGTGTACGATGGTTCGGCCGCTACCTTTGCTACCCTAAGGTAATCTCCCTTGGTTTTTGATAGCTTAGAATATATAACAATAGAGTTCTTTTGTTTCATTTTCTTTTATATCAATTGGTCCAATTATTACTATTTCAATTTGATCGATCAAAGTAACATGCTATAAGAATCTCAGAAAAATAGAGTGAAAAAAAGTTAAGTGAGCCAATGAGCCAACCCGTTTAACCCACCAACCCGTGATGGGTCGGGTCGGGTTCAAATTTTTTCGACTCGCTAATAAATGAGCCGGGTTAGGTTAGCTCACTAAAGGCCAACCCGTAGTGGGTCGAGTTAAGTCGGACCGGATTACCCGTTTTGACCGCTCTAGTTCAAATATTAAACTTCTCTATCTAAACCAAAACCTTCTATTAGCAAATAAGTTTGGAAACCGTTTTAGTAACTTTAACTTATACATTAATGTAAATCTTTTACTCCATTAACAAATATCCCACCCAATTAATGGTTTCTCATCTCACAGATTATAACAAAAAATATTAAGGATGCAACTGAAAAGAAGCTAAAGTTTTCTTGAATCATTAAAAAAATAAAATGATACAGATCACGAAAGGAAGTAGGGAAAGATTGTCTTTCTAGACGTCATTGCGCTAATAATTAAGGGTGTGTCTCTTTTTGTCCTCATTATTTTTATTTGTATATGAATGTCGGTTTACATAAATTATTTAAATAAGGGTTGCGTTTATAAAATTACCCAGAATGGAATTTAAGCTAAGTTATGTCAAGTGCTGATTGTAGAAAAACTTTGACGTGGATCCCAGAGTGAAAATTAGATTGAAGCCAAATAATGTACACCGCATTTAATATTAAAAGTTCCTACGTACTATAATTGATTTTTGACATTTCACGACGAAACTAGAAGGGATACGAAAAATAAAAATTTAGAAGCTTTCTTATTTTGGTTACACTCTTGCACATTTATTTAATGAGTAGTTGAATAAAGAAAGGCTAACACATGAAGTTGTCTACGAAATCCAGATTACTTGTGCCAATAAACCGGAAAATAGGTTTTTACTTTTCTTGTTGTGTGTGACAAATAGGTTTATAGCTATTCTTCTTTTGGCGTAGAAACACTACAAGAAATATTACATTTACATACAAATATTTATATACGGATTGTAATCTGTATATAATTCAAATATTACATACGGATTTTATATACGGATTTTAGAAAATCTTTATTTAAAAAAAATCAAAGTTTCAGACTCTTTCCTCGAACCGTCTTTCCTTAACCTTCTTCACTTTTCTCTATTCTCTAAGCTTCTTCCCCATCTTTACTCCTCTTCATGCTTCTCCTTCAATAAGACGTGAACTTCTTGGGCCCTCCTTCGAGCTTTTTCTTCGTTTTCATCGGTGCGTGCGTGTGGCTTTTGCAACCATCGAACGTTTGTCCTACCGATTCAGTCGATCTACATCTCTAGTTAGGGCTCCAACCTCTTTTCACCATTTTCTTCATTTTCAACCGATTAAATCCTCTTTTCTATCGATTAAAAGCCTTTCCACCGATTGATTCTTCGATTTAGGTTTCCTTCGTCAACCTAGGGTTTTAGGGTTCTTCGCGTCGAATCCTCTCCGTTTTTGGAGTATTCCTGGATTCTCATGGTTTGGAAGAAATTGCACACAAATGCTATTCAGGAGAACAACTGAAAGATGCGTTGTCGAGCTGGAGCCATGCTTTCGCCGTAACTGCAGGTATCACTGGTTGGGTCCTTTGTACTTTCTTTGGTTTGAGAGTGAATGAAGCATAAGTTAAGGTTGTGAAAGAGAATACTGTGTTAACTTGTTAAACTAAACGTTAAGCATCAATAATCAACAATTATTTATCTTTCCTATATTCATCACAGGGGATAAGAGCTATCGAAGGGTTGTCCCTGAAACTGCATTCCAGCATTAGAGATTGCTTGGAAGCTCGTTCTTTCAAGAAAATGAAGAGACTAAGACTCCTACAACTTGATCATGTACAACTTAGTGGAGATTATGGGTATTTCAAGCAATTGGTGATTGGTGCTGTCAGAGGATTTCTAAGACCATATTCTCTTGTAAGTAGTGAAAATTGGGTTGCTCTGTTTGCATCAATGGTTAATGGTCTGATAATTGGGTTGCTCTGTTTGCATCAATGCTTAATGGTCCTGTTCAGTTTTTTATTATAACCACTTATTAGTTATGATTGCATTAATGTTTGCATCTGATATTCTTTCATGACTAATTTTAGTTCATATCTTGTAATATACCTGTAATGAAATGAAATAAAAACCAGAGAATAAGATTTTTCATTGCTCCTGCATCTCTATCCAAGTTACGCATGAGTAATATGTGGGGTGGAGCAAAACAAAGAAACTTACATGCTTAAAAGAAGATGTTCTATATGTGCTCTCCACTTTCTTCCTTGGTATGTCCTATATATGGATGGCTTCCTTGTCATCATGTATTTTATTTCAGCCAAGAAAATAGGTCATTTCCTTTCCATTAATTCCACACTGCCCCCTTCTTCTTTCACGTATCAAGTCTCTCATTTCTCCAATAATATAATGTCACAAAGGGTCCTCCACTTATTGTTTTCAGCCGTGTGTTTTTGTCTCCTCCCATGTGCACTTTTGAATTAAAAAAATAAATGAATGCCCATCATTCACGTGATGCACCTCCACTTCTATATATATTTTTTATTGAGTCATATGAAGTGTCGTGTGCTTGCTGCACAATCCATATTCTTTCTCACTTTCCGTACAACCCATGTGAGCTTCCAAATTCATTTTTAATGCTAGTGCTCTTTTTGGTGGTGGCCGTGTGTGTTAGAAAATGTGGCAGCTGCATTCCATCTCCAAATTAAAATTCGAACATGCATTCTCCATGCCCCACTTCTCCACTTGAAGCTTTTTATTTCTTCATTCTTTATTCTTTACATCATCCTTTCTTCATGTGCCGTCAGTTGTACTACCACCACTTCAGTTGTGTGGCATTTTTGGATATTTTCATAGAATGTTGTTATTAACAGAGATTTATGTTTGTATTTCAACCACCCATCCAGTTTTGAGAAAGAAGAAAATAAACAATATTTGATTCTTTGAAAATTGTTACTTTCGTTGCTTTGATCATTGAAAATTTGACATAAAAAAAACTCTCTCCCTAAATAAGTTTTTGAGGAAGAAGAAAATACAAAATTGATTCTTGAAAATTGATGCTGTGATCGTTGTAAGTTTTGAAATAAACCAATTGGTCTATTTTAGAGGTAACTTGGAAGCTTTAGTGGTCTTTATGATGAGCAGCAACAACAGCTAGAACTTTGTTTTTTTTTCAGCGCATTAGCATTTTGCTGGTAGTAGGGGTGTGGATAAAGAGGAGCAGTGGGTAGTTCTAACTCTCGTGTGGGTAGTTCTAACTCTCCAGATTATGTTAGCAGTATTATTCTATCATGTATCCTCTGTTTATATGCTTGTACAAAATGTTGTTACTAGTTGAAATCTGTATGTTCGTGTATGTGTGATTATTAAGGTTGCTGAATTATGTTATCCCTTGCCCTCAGAAATCAAGTAGGCTTTCGACATTTGGGGATGACGTGTCTACATCCCCTGTCAAAAGTGATGCAAGATTGGTACCCGAAAGCATAAAGGATATAGTTTATGACGTAAACAGTGCACCTTTGGTCAATTTCCACCATTATGAAAGATTGCAGCAGGAAGTTTCATACAAGGTAGATGTTTATTTTGTTTTCACGATAAGTCCAACCAAGATGTATCGTTTTTGTAATTTGAATTCCATATCTTTTTGGCTATGCTTGATTGTGCTGGTGAAAGTCGGAGGGTAGAAAGCAGATTATGGTATCAAAATAATTCTTAACCAAGACTTAAAATGTATTTTATTATATATCTTTTTTATACCCTAACTAAGCCAGAGTAAAGTGATATTCTCTGCATATTTTCCAGCTGCTCAAGCTCATACACTTTTTCTATTACCATATTCTTTTAAATAACATGCATATTTAAAGTGATTTTCCTTGCCCATAAATTTACATTGGGTTATATTTATCTTCTTCCATTCTCAGCCCGTGGTTGCTTCAATGGTACTGGCATATCTGATATTGCGTTTGCCTGAATGAGGAGCAAATAGGTGTTGCACGTAGAATAGATGGAGTAAGGGCACGGTGATTAATTGCATTTCAAGTGGAAGAATATGCCAATCAAGGGTTGCTGCCACGTTATTCATCTAGGAGCTAAAAGGGTCTTTTTTTAAATTATTTTAAATGCTTATTCTTTGGAATGGTTACGTGAATTGGTATATGATGTGTCATGCATTATCTTATTTCTATGTATTGCATTTTACTGGATTTATTAAGCCAATGGGAATTGAAATGCATTCTTGCTGCACATGCTATGCTTGTTTCTAGTTGAATGAGAAAAGAAAACAAGTAAATTTTGCTGTCACGAAGACTTCCAGTTAGCTGCTATAAATTTTGTTTATATATTGTTGTCTTTGCTGTATAGACTACATAAATGCTACACTAAAAAAAAATTGTTGTATTTGCTGTAAAATCTGCATAAAACCTTTGTTGTTTTTGCTGTAAAATCTGCATAAAATCTTTACTATCTTTGCTGTTAAATATGCATAAAACCTTTGCTGTCTTTGCTGTAAAATCTGCATAAAACCTTTGCTGTCTTTGTTGTAAAATCTGCATAAAACTTTTGCTGTCTTTGCTGTAAAATCTACATAAAAACTTTGCTGTTATTGCACCTAATACCTTGCTGTTTGGGCTGTTCTGGATGCTATTATTGCAATTAAAACTTTGATGTTTGCTGCCCAAAAAGTCTTGCTGTTTTGGTTAAAATGGTGCAGAATATCTTTGTTTTAAAGCTTTTTGTTTTTTACAGATGCAATGTGGTTATTGGCCAATAACCTTAAAGGGAAAATGCAATGTGGTGAAGTTGTTATCACGGTGATGGAGTGGTGATGGAGTGCAACTGACAATATCAATCCAAGATGAACAAAATCCTTAGTGATTATTAGGAAATTATAGACTTGTCATTCTATGTTGTTTGACATGTTATTAATTGTAGAATTTATATTGTTTAACATCTTAGGAACAGTACAATTTATTTATGAATATTAGACATTTTGTAAACTTATTTGATATGATTTTTAAGTAATATATATTTATTCTTAATGTGAAATGTTTGATATGGTGTTAAATAAAAGTTATTGTGATGGTTGGTTGTTATTACAAGTTTAATTGTAATCAATGTATGTGCAGGTGTTGAATAAAACAATTTTTTCTATAAACAATGTTACATACGGATTTTTCCGTATATAATTATATACGGATATTTCTGTATGTAATTATATACGGATTTTATATACGGATTTTTCCGTATATAATTACATACGGATTTTTCCGTATGTAATTATATACGGAAAAATCCGTATATAATATTAGCTACGATCATTTTATATACGGATTTTTGTCCGTATATAATCCGTATGTAATACTTTTTTATATACGGATTTTTGAAGTTTTATACGGATTTTGGCGGTAGATAATAATGATTTTTCTTGTAGTGAAAGATACGAAAATATAACAATGGAAAACCATTTGGTGGTGCATCACATAACTAATTTCGAAGGATATATGAGTTGAATGAATAAACACTTTTTTTATTTTTCGTAATCATATCACTTCTGAAAAGCCTTGAGAAATATCTCGCATGGTGTATAATACAAACGTGCTTTTGTGATCGGTGGAGAAAGTGAAATGTAAAGTGCTTGTCTTTGTTTTTTCCATGCTATATTAAAATAATATTCATTGTTGAAGTATGAAGCTAGTGGGATTCTCTTAGTAAAGGAAATGGTATCAAAGCTCGTTGTTTCTGAATGTATATATATTATATTTTGCATGAGAAAACAATAATGCATGTATACAATTATGAGTGATGAACACAATGGTACACCTGTGAGCATGTAATAGCAACACCTCTTTCAGAAATTATTTAGATATTAATGACATTTTTGCACTCAATAATGCCATATATGGAATTCATTATAAAACAAATCCACATTGCAGTTGCTTATTGATTTAATTAATTATCAAAACAAGAGTGTTGGGATTTTAGTGCTAAGCGTCATCTGAAACTAATGTTAGCAAATAAGTTAATTTCCATGAAACATTTTGAAGAGTTGAGAATCCCGAACTCTTGTCCATAATATATGAGTAGAAATATTGGGTACTACAAAAGGTAAAAGATTCTCACATTATTATACACTCTCAAATTATTATTATAACAACATACTCATCTCATTTTAAAATAGGAAAATAATAGGTTTACACAGATTTTTTATAACATTTTGACACAATGTCATTTTATCATTGGTCTATTTTTTTAATTTTTACTATATTGACGTAGAAAATGAAGTTTGTACAAATGTAATGGCGTGATGCTTCTTTGTTTCAAAATTTTGAGTTTTCGTTTTCGCAAAATCTAGGTGACGAGCTTTGTTCCAAATCTTTCAAATCTTTATTCTCAATTGTAAATTGTATTTTTTGGTTCTTTCCAGTGATTGTTGCCCTCACTTGTGAGAACAAGATTTCATCATTGTTTCTTTTGTTTTCTTTGTTTTCTTTTTATCCTCTGTTATGCGGTCCTTCAAAGACGAGTTGGTTGTTTTTGGTGACTTTCTTAGACTTCTTCTCAAACGCGAGTTGTGGGTGGAAAAGATAGCTTCCTCTATTGCAATTTCAAGATGGAAAACCTAGTCTCCTTTGTACTGTTTTGTTTTCTTTCATTCGTTGCTCTTTGTTTGTTTGGAGGTTTTTCAGTGAAATTCAAGAAGGCATATCAAAAGTAACATACATAACTCCAAATCTATTTCCTTGTACATAAAAAGATATCTAATCTACCACAAAACAAAGTCAACATCCAAATTCGTAATTGTATTCTTCATTAAAAATTCAAAAACCAGCACTGAAATTTAACTGGAACACATGCAAGATAAGTGGGTAGCAGTATTGGAGTTTTCGTACAACCTTAACAAAACATAATACAACCAAGCTTCATGCACCAACCAAAGATTATGTGCTCCCAATATACCGCAAAGTTGAACAAGTCAACGTATCCCAACACAAACTGGTCCAAATTCATGATTTTTCTTCATTAAAAATTCAAAAACCAGCATTGGAACATAACTAGGACTACGAGTCAAATAAGTGGCTAGCAACATTGAAGTTTATGTATAGCCTTAAGAGAACTTAATACAACAAAGCTTCATGCTCAAACCAAGGTTATATGCTCCTAATATACCATAAACATGGACAAAGTCAACATATCCCAACACAAATTGGTCCAAATTTATGACTGTTCTTCTTTAAAAATTCAAAAACTAGCACTAGAACATAACTGGGAACACAGGTCAAATAAGTGGATAGTAGCGTTGTCTTTAACAATCAGTCGTTATCCATTGATTGTTTTATCACTAGTACAGGAAAACGATACGGCACCGGTTAATTTCATTGATAGGCATCGGTTTTTGAACCGAGGCATATTCAGGCGAGGCAAAAAGTGATAACCCTTATGCCTCGGTTCTAAACCGGGTTATTTTTTTGGTCTCTACGGCCTCGGTTAGAACCTAAACCGAGGTAGTAGGATTTTTTTTTCATTCTATTTTCAAACCCCAGAATACCCCAGAATCCCATATCCCAGATTGAAAACGTTAAAAACGTTAAAAATGAAAGAAGTCAGATAACAAAATTCATTCCTTCAGTGACGCCAAACTTGATTCATTCATTCTATTTTCTTCCCATTACAGTTCAAAAATCTAAAACAATGAAGAATTTCATAACATAATCAAAAAAGACACAATATTACAACATAATGTCAAAATTCTCTCTACAGATGCAATGCAGTAGAATTACATTCTCAGAAGCAATATTACAGCAGAAGAAACTCAGAGATGAATGAAACAGAAAGTCAGAGAAGCCAAATTTTTTCCTCTTCGCACATGGTGAAACAGAAAGCCAAGTTTCTCTATTCTTCCCCCAGCGGCGTGGCCCGCCGTCCCTCCACCTCCTGCCTCGCCACCCCGACGAAGCCTTCACCGGCTTCTGTCCCGCATGCCTCTGCAAACAAGGTTTTAATCAGTGGAATCGAAGGGAAATGGTGAAAAGGAGAAGAAACCCTAACGGAGGGTTTAGATCTATGAATGTTTGAGGGCAGAAGGCTTACCGTGACGATGAACGGCGACTTGCGGCAAGGGATGAACGCGGCTTGCGGCGTGCCCTGAGGTTGGGGTTTGGTGGAGAAGAGAAACTGGAGGCGAGAGGCCGAGAGGGGAGAGGGCGAGAGGGCGAGAGGGGAGAGGGCGAGAGGGCGAGACGGCGAGAGGGCGAGAGGGGAGAGGGCGAGAGGGCGAGAGGGGAGAGGGCGAGAGGGCGAGAGGCGAGAGGCGAGAGGCGAGAGGGCGAGAGGGCGAGAGGCGAGAGGCGAGAGGCGAGAGGCGAGAGGCGAGAGGCGAGAGGCGAGAGGCGAGAGGCGAGAGGCGAGAGGGCGAGAGGGCGAGAGGGCGAGAGGCGAGAGGCGAGAGGCGAGAGGCGAGAGGCGAGAGGCGAGAGGCGAGAGGCGAGAGGCGAGAGGCGAGAGGCGAGAGGCGAGAGGCGAGAGGCGAGAGGCGAGAGGCGAGAGGCGAGAGGCGAGAGGCGAGAGGCGAGAGGCGAGAGGCGAGAGGGCGAGAGGCGAGAGGGCGAGAGGCGAGAGGCGAGAGGGGGAGAGGGAAGAGGGCGAGAGGGCAGAGGCAGAGGGCGAGAGTGCAGGGTGCGAGAGAGAAATTCGTGTTTTAACCTAGGGTATTGCCTCGGTTAAATTTAAACCGGTGTCTAATTTCAGAATATTACCTCGGTCAAATTTAAACCGGTGCCTAAAGCCTTTCAGTCACAGGGAATTACCTCGGTTCGCCTTTTATTCGAGACAGTAAAATTTATAGGCATCGGTTAATATACAACCGAGGCATATAACTACTCAATATTTACGAAAATACCACCGCATTTTTATATGCTTCGGTTTTAGTAAAACCGAGGTATATATGGCGCGTTAAAAAGCGCTTTTTTTACTAGTGTATGCATAAAATTTTCCATAATTATCCAACTTCCATAATTATCCAACTATGCTTATTCTTTTTTCATTACGTTCTTAATTTTATTATCTTTAATTTGAATGTAAAAATGTAAATTTTGAATAACGGTTGAAAATGTAGTTTGATTTTAAAAACACCAAACAAAATGTAAAAGGACAACTTTGACCTTTGCTTCTTGTTTGATGCATAAATTTTTTCATAGTTATCTAATTGAGTTAATTATTGTGTTTTTTACGTTCTTGATTCAATGATCTTTTTAATTTGAATGTAAAAACATATTTTTTGAAGTTATACAGAAGATGCACTTTAATCTCAAAAATACCAAATGGACTATAAAGGAAAACTTTAACATTGGTTTAATGTGAAAGCTTAGGTCTTTTGCGTTTGTTATATTAAAGTGATTCTTATTAATTTATCAATGTAAACTAAAAATATTGATACAGTTGTCAGTGTGAAAGAGCCATTTGGGAATTAAAATGTCTGGAGTTACAAATGGTGAACCAACTCAATCGAAATCGATCTTTTAACTTCTTATATCACATTATTTAATGGTAAAATGACAACGGATCTCTGATTAAACTAATAATAATACTTCTTTTAGAAACAGTATGATGGTAAAAGAACAATGGTATTTCTTATGAATGTGTTCTCCTTTCCCTGAATTAATTTCTAATTTTTGTATTCATTTAAAGTCAAAACCAGCACTGGAACATATCCTAACACAAACTGGTCCAAATTTGTGACTGTTCTTCTTTAAAAATTCAGAAACCAGCACTGGAACATAACTGGTAAGGCCAAATAAGTGGGTAGTAGCATTGGAGTTTATATATGATATGTGGCATGCCAAACTAGGACATATATTCTTCATATGTTATTAAATTGGAATGAGAAGAATTAATTAACATCTATGCAAATCAAAGTAAAAAATGTGATATATATACGAAGAATCTAAAATAAGGAAAAAAACATGTTATTTCATAAAACGTCAAACTAAATTGTTTGGTTTAATTCACATTAATCTTGCTAATGTAAAATAAACCTTGCCTAAAGGTGATAAAAGTATTTTATGACCTTTATACATTATTATTCTAAGCGCATCAAAATGTACTTAATCAAACATAAAAATGAAGTGTTTGATATATTTTTAACTTACAAAATTGAAGTGGGGGAATCACTTAAAATTAAAATGATCAAACCATATAAATGTGGTGAATATGTTTTTTTAATGATTATTGTGTAAAAGAAAGTATTATTAATCAAGTAAATCCACCATACTCATTTGAATATAATAGAGTAACTTATAGAAAAAATAAGACTCTTAAGAAAATGATGAATGATATATTTATTAATTATAGTGCTCTTAATAATCTTTGGGGAGAAGTACTTCTTATAACATGTTTTTTTATAAAATGCAATACATCATAAGAAAAATGATAAAAAATCCATATAGCCTGTGGGAGTGTCTAGCTAAATTAGTGTTACCAGATCCTAAGAAAGGAAACTAAGTTCCAAAAACTTTTGATTATGTTTTTAGGCTATGCTGAACATAATGTTTCCTATAGGTTTCTTGTTCTTAAAAGTGATGTATTATAATACTACAATGAAGACGAACAATGTTGAGTTCTTTAAACATGTTTTTCTTTTAAAGGTTAAGGATACATCATACCAACATATAAATATTGTTAGTGATGCATTGTGTGAAGATTTGAGGAGAAGTAAAAGACAAATAAAAGAAACTTATTTTGGAAATGTGTTTACATGTACCAAATTGAAAATGATCCAATAAGTTTTTTAGATGTTACTAGTGCTCTCGATGTAAAACATTAGGATATGATCATTAAGACTGAAATTGATTTATTTAAGAAAAATAACACCTAAACCTTAGTAGATTTTCCTAAAGAAGCAAAACTCATTGGTTGAAAGTGGATCTTTAGAAAATGTATCATCCTCATAGAACCCTTATAAAAGTATAAGACAAGATTACCGAAAGACTCTACATTAAACCTAACATATATTACTTTGATACATTTTTGTCACTAGGATTTTCTCCATTTGAGAGTTGTTAGCTTTAACATCAATATATAAATCAGTTATTCACCAAATAGATGTTAAGACAACCTTTTTGAATGGTGAACTAGGGAAAAAAATTTATATGACTCAATTTGAAAGGTACGTAACTCCTGGTTAAGAGAACAATGTATGCAAACTTTTAAAATATTTATATGAACCAAAACATAATACAAAACAATGACATGAAAAAGTTCATAATGTTTTACTTTATGATGAGATTGATAAGTGTGTGTATAAAAATTTTGAAAGAGGTAAATGTATCATATGTTGATGACAAGTTAATTTTTTTACATGTGATTATATTGTTTCTAGAATAAAATTATTTTGGAATCTAAATTTGAAATGAAATTTTCAGAGTTAAAGTCACATGTAAGGGAGATAGTATATTACTATCCAAAAAAAAATATATTGAGAAACTTCTTATTGGTTTTAGGTGTGTTATCCACCAACAACACAATACTAAATGCATTAATAAATCGAGATGTGTCCATACAAAAATTGTAACAAATTGTGAGGAAATTAAATCTATTCTACTAAATATACATGTCACGCTCTAGCAACATCATCAATTGCTATATTTTAGTTTTGCACCCTCTTTTTGATCTCCTAAAAGAATAATTGGTGTTGTACATTTTCATGATTTTGGTCACATTGTATTCATTGTTCTCGTTCAAAGTAAGTAAAATTTTTGTTGGCTTACCTAAACTTTTAGTCATTTCAATGATCATGGACTTTTCACTAGGTTTAAACCTACTAACATAAGAATGACCTATTAATGTATTAGTTAATTTATGATTATGAGTCTCACATATTACTCTCAATTTCCCTCCCCCCTTCATTTATAATTTCTTTACCCCATAATTTAAATGGACAATTACAAACTTTTGTACCAATTACAAAATTTGTAAATCTTTTTTATATATCATATCTTCATCATCCCTTTTACCTCCTAACAACACGTGTTTTTCTTTTTTATTTTTCATTTATTGTATTAGACTCACATCAAAATGACAATTACAAAAACTTATTCTAAATATTACCCTATACATTTATGGAAGTAAGTTATCTTGCATATCAAATACCTATACAAATACATTATAATATAATTATATGACTTATGTAATGTTTTTCTCACTAAACAAGTATGTACCTAAAAAAAGGTTTAAAAAAATTGCATTAGTTTAACTTTGAAATTGTACAATCCAGAACTTCAGTATATTTTTTTTTTCCAAATTATGCACTCCAAAGTCAATTTATGACATTCAAATTGCACATTCCAAAATACAAATTTAAGTTTTGAATTATCTAATCTATAATGCATTTCATATTTTCATATGTATGTTAGATTGCACAACCAATAAGCCAAATTTGACTTCTAAAATATATTCATTACGAAATCTAAAAGTCAATTTTGACTTTCAATTGGACAGTCCATGGCTCAGAAATGTTTTGTAAATAATGTTTTGAATTGTGCAAGAATTTGGAAGGTCTCCCGTTTGCATAATCCAAAAGTTAAATTCAAAATCGTAAATCAAAGAAAAACTACAAAATTAAACCTTCGCTTTTGTTACTATTTTTACTTCACCACACATCCAAGAAGTCAATGTTCATTCTACATTTCAAGTACCACCACAATCATGAACATGAATTATGTAAAATATAGAAGCCACTACAATACTAACATAGAATTTTAAAAATTTATGAGGTGCATAAAGAAATGGTTGAAGAAGCTAGCTTACTAATATGCATAAGCCGATGCTCCAATAGCATATTAGATAATTTCTTTTCGCACCCCAATTTTCCTCTACATGCTTATAAATATGAAAAACTTCACTCCATCTTTAAAAACTAAAGTTTGAATTGCACATTTTATAGTATAAAGAGGCTTCTAGATTCTGCATTTAAGAACCTTTTTTTACTTTTTGATTATATAATTTGTCTTGAACAATCCAAAAGTCATTTATTGCATTATAAAAGTTTAGATTGCCCAATTTAAAAGTCATTTTTTTTTTTATTTTAGCATTGTGTAGTCCAAAAACTTCATTGACTTCTAGATTATACAATTTTGAAAATCATTCTTTTACATAAGAAAATTACTTTCTGAATGTAAAATTTGGAGCACTTTCTTTCCATCCCGACACAAGACCTAAACAAATGTAACAACTAGACAAGGAACAACAATGATAAGGAGATGGTCACAACAACAACAATTACATGTCGCGGTGAGGATGACAATAACAGAGGACAATTTTATCTTTTCAACCACCATAATGGGGGTGCACATAAAAATTATGTGGGTGGAGAAAAATATGGCCAACCGAGTAATGCTTGTTATGTAGCAAGTCAGTAACAAACCAGACCCAATAGACCGTATTCTTGGAATCAACTTCCTTGTGGACCCAAAGTTGTGGGTATCAATGACCCATAACTATGCATGTTCAATACAATTTATTTTGTTGTGCTTTAAAAATATTAGTTTCTAGATGAGCTAAATAAATATTAACTGATAAAAAGTTCTTTTAAATAACGTTATTAATACACTAATCTATAAGACCCAAACTAAAATAAAAATCTTGTAAAGTTCCGAAGTAAATTGACCACTTACTCTTGCAATCACAGATTTTTTATACAAAATGTGAATTAGATTCGACATTTACTAGGCAATGGTCAAACTCTCATTGCTATGTATTTTTTTGAGTTTTTTTTTTCTGGATACGTTTCTTTTGGGTCTTTGATGAGAAAGGTAATTAGGTATAGTACTTAATTACTAATTTTAAACAAAAGCTTTTGGTGTTTTCTGGTCAGAAAAAAACGAAAAAGGGAAGAATGAGGCAACTCCACAATAGGAATGATACTTGGTCCTAGGTTTGATTCTCACACACGAAGTTGCATAGTTTGAACGTTGTGCTTTCTCCTTAATTTACTAATCTTTAATTAACTAAAAGCTGTTGGTGAGCATCACATCAAAGTTTTGGCATATTCATAATATTAAATAGGATGTTAAATGAGGCTCAACCGCCCATGAGGCCGCCCCAACCATTATCAAAACCCACTTTTAATCACTCAAACTACTGAATTAGACGTCTTAATCTTTCTTTAACTAATTTAAATTCTCCCTCACCTTAACATAATTTATATGATTTTTAGTATACCTACGAATACTTCTGTTTGTAGAAATATATGATTTTTCTTACAAAATCAATTTTGAGTAGTTGAATGTCCTCCTTTTCAAACATAAGCTCGAAACAATAATAAAAAATAAAATACTCATTTCGATAAGAGATTAAAAAAATAAGTAATAATCGATTTTGTATGAAGATAAGTATAAGAGATAAACAAATGCGAAACTTGTTGACCTCTAGCACACTACCTTTTCTTTTCCTTACGTGTACCATTATTACTTTCCTTTATATTATAATCTCCCACTAAGAGGGACACGTGTCCCGTTTAAGGAATGTACTTTGTTAAAGCCACCCAGTGGTCAGAAGAAACTTGCACGGATGACCACCACGTGTCCTTTTGTTGGACACGTGTTGCGAACCCAGCGGCTTTCATAAGGTCGAACAGGAAAAGTTTGAGTTGAAAAATGGTGGAGCTGATGTGGAAGAAGAGAAAGGCACATCAATCATTTTTCTATTTTTGGTTCTTTCTATTCAGTTAAATAAATAGTTTTTTATTTTTTATTTGTTTAATTTTCCACTAATCTTCTAACGTGTAGCTTTTCTAACTTTCTTTTTCCTTTTTTTTTCTAAATATACAGATCATTTGCTTTGTCAAACCCAGTTATTGAGAATCAGAACTTCAGAGAACAAACAGGTTTGCGTGAAAGAAGACACCAATATTTTAAAATAAAAAATAAAAAAACTCGATGTATACCGTACATAACAATATTAACGTTCATAGTAATGTTTTAAAAGTTATATCTAAAGTAGTATAATTAATTCACAATATAAAATCGTTTACCCTAACAATGTATTAAGAATAAATTTTATTACAAAGGTGTATATATATGTGCGGGTAATAATAATAGAGCAAAATATCTTCAAGGAAGGAGAATAAAAAACATAACATCTTTCCTCTGCGTAATTCATTGGTTTTATAATTTTACTAGTGAAGTTACATAATTATACACATGTATATTATTGCATTAAAATAATATGATTTAAAAAATATATTATTTAAAAGGATATTATATATGTGATTATTATGTTTAAGTAAGAATTTATATAATATCTATTAGTAAAATTTGATAATTAGTATGTTAGGATAAAGTTTAAGGATTTTGAAATTTTGATTAAGTAGTACAACAAAATACACAACATGAAAAATGTTTTTTTAAAAGATCATAAATTATGGGAAAAAAGTTTTGCGAGACATGATTACTTTGTTTCAAATATGGTAACACAATTCTTAGTCTTGGTTCCATCTCATAAGTACAAATTTTAACAAACGACAAATTATATAATATTTAAGTATATGTTGTATTTAACAAAATATATTTTAAGCTTATCACTAGTTTGAAAGAAATGTCTTGATTTTCTTCTATCGATCTATAAAATTAACAAAGTATAAGTCTACATTAATATCACTTGAAATATAAGTTAAATTTATTTTCTTTTAAGAACCATATTGACACAATATTGTATCTTTCTATTTGAGTTATTTGTCTTCTACAATATTTGTTTTTATTTTGTTTTGAGTAAAAACTCTTTCCTAATGCAAAAACATCATATAATGTTATTGTTTCTCAGTCTTTTACGTCGAATTTGAAATCGACGTCATATCGAGAGACGTTAAATTGACGTTGAACATGGAACAATTCGACGAAAAACAACAAATTTCAGTTTTTTATATTTTATAAAGCATGAACTATGAACGTGTAGTATAGTATCAACAACAAACAAGTTCAATCAAACAATAACAACAACAGCAACAACAACAACAACAAACAGGTCCAACCAAACAAAAACAACAAACAATAGTTTAAAAAAAACAAGTTCAACAAATAAGTTTTTCAAAACGAAAACAAAACTAACCTTCAAAAGTGGGTTCGTCAAAATAAAGTATTGTCACCAGTGAGAAATAAAGCAGATTGCGCCTATGAAAGACAAGAACACGAAAATAATCGGTCAAAACAAACAAAATCATATCTAATTAAAGTAGTTAATTAACATGCATTTGTAACAAATGAAAGAAAGATTACATGTGATGGTTGTCAAACTTCGTTCCATAAAAGTTTGAGTAGAGAAGAGGGTATCGCGCGCTAAGATAAAGTGAATGAATTTTCATTCTCCCGCTTAAATTTTTATTGAATTCACTAACTTTTTAACGTCTAACGCTGGGCAATTCGATGTTTTATATCCTTTTGACGTCTGATACTAGGGAATTCGACGTCATACGTAAATACATTTTTACCTTCGCGCCAAACATTTTCGCAAAATTTACCCGATATAACAAATTGATGTTGAATTACAATTTTAAACAACGTTTAATAATTGCATTTATTTACAAAAATATCACCAATCATTTTTAACGTTGGTTATTCCGTTGTTAGACTTTGAACACATGACATTATATACGCTGTTTTTGCACTAGTAACTATAGTTAACTATTAGGATGTTACTTGAAGAAGGTATTACTTTTTAATGTTGAATAAAGTGTATTTAATGCATTTTTATATCCACATTCATTATATATTAGAAGATGAAGCTATCTAAGTTTAAAAACCCTAGAGAGGGGTTTTCAATAACTGCTTTTATCAAACTTTCTATAAAGTTATCCTTTAAAGAAAAACATAAAGACGAACATGATTTGTAAGTGTCCAAATGTTATTAAATTATTTTTGTGTTCTCAGAGCTTGTGGAAAACATTTTTGTATAAACTAGAAGAGATATCATATCTTTATATGTTATAAGATGCTAACACTCTCTAGTCAGCAAACACGTGTAATTTACTTGATCAAATCTTTATGTAAATTTAGTTTGTTTAGTTAATAAAAATAGTTGTGCTTCAAAAAATACTTAATGTCTTAGTCATGAATAATTATTTAAACATTAATTTATATTAACCAATGGTTCCAAATAATTTTCAATGAGTTAACCATGAGTAGCTGAGTTCCACAAAATATTCAAGTTTTCATAAATGAACAACTAAGTGTTCAAATAATAATTAGATTTTAGACAAGAGTAACTATATTCCATATAATACTTGATTTATAATTTATAACATTAGTTTGCATAGTAAAATTTAATAAGTTAATTGAGAATTGAACGTAATATGTGTTATTTAGACAAACCAAGTAAAAACTTGTTATATGTTTATTGTCTCATATCTAAATTTGAAAGGTGAACGAGAATTTAAGCCTATGCATGTTTTGTCGGAAACCACGATCCCAAAAGAGTCGGGATTGATCCAATACTTTTATTGAAGGCAGTTTGGAACAGGTATATATTTTTATATTCTCCAAAGTTAAGATTTCTCAAAACAACCAACCTCAAAAATTACGAATTTTAAAAATAATTAATATTTATTTAACTGATAAACAATATTATTTAAAATAGTTAAATAATTTTTTAAACCAAAAGGTAATATTTCTTACTAAAAAATTAATTTATTACTATATTAACTGATTTATTATAATTTTTTTTAATAATTTTTTTTCACTGTGATGAGGAAGTTGATTCTTATCTTTCATATGAATATTTTTGTGAAAAAAGTTGACTTAAATTATTCTTAAAAACATGCTTTTTAAGCAATTCAAACGCGAAAAATATATTTGTACGTTTGTTTTTGTACTAAATGTCTCACAATATTAAAACAAATATATAACAACCAATTACAAAATACATAGTTACTAGATATTCGCATACCAACTTGTTGGAAATTTAAATTTTTTGAAAAAAAAAAATAATGAATAACCTTTCTAGACTGAATAAGGTTTCTAGACTGAATTATTTAATGAACTAATTTTGTGAACAACGTCTAAGAAAATAAAGTGTCTTTCTCTTTAATAAACTATATGAGTAACAAGCTAGTGTTTTATGAACAAGAAAGTCTATTTCTTTTATAACACTAAAGTTGAAAGAAAGTTTCATTCAATACAATGTTAACTCAAGCAAAAGGTCTTAAATAGCCTTTAAAAAAGCATATAACGTTTTATATCATCTGATGATTATACATGTTGTATGCTTTACCAAATGATGCATTTATTAATGACATGACAAATGATAAAATGTTTTGAACATCGGTTTAACGTTTATCAACGTTCAAAAGATATGATCAAAATCACTATACCCAAGAAAAAGACGTTATGAGAAATGAAGAACATTCTAGGAATGTTTTTCTTGAACCCTTCTGCTTTGTCACATCATACAAGTTCGATTTTGCTAAAGGTTATGAAAAGTCTATGAACCTTTACAAAGTAGACTAAAGTTTGACTTCCAATCTAAAGACTACTTACTCTTTTGAAGTCAATTATTTTGTCTAACGATTTTCAAGAAAAGCTACATAATATTGAAGCTTGAGAAGAAAAAGAAGAATGGAATAGTGAAGTCATGAACAAACAAGTTTACCATGCTCATATATAGTTTGAATATATATATTTTCTAGAAGAGAAAAATCTTAACAAATCACCCTCTCTTTTGAGAATTATCAATTTGTACCTTTGCTCATAACATTGTTTGTGTTGTAAATTTTGAAAAGAATTCAAACACTTAGTGTTTAACTCAGTTGAGTTAAAAAGACTAAATGTCTTATTTAAGGTTGAGACCAGAAGTGGTGAGAATAGTTGTAAACCAGGAGTGATTAAACTTAGACTAGTCGTGTTAATTAGGTGAACCAAGAGTGGTAAGAATACTTGTTGTAAATCTAAAGAGGTAAAACTCGTATAATCTTTTCAAGGATTAGTGGAGCTCTTTAAGAGTTATTAAGAGAGGACTGAACTTAGCTTAAGCCTAGTGAACTAGTATAAAATATGTGTTTTACTGCTTTGCTCTTTGAAACATTTTTCTTTTAAGCACTTATAAAAAACCACTGTCTAAGCATCTTATACAAATTATATCCTTTACAAATAGTTAGATACTATGTTTTTCTATGTTTCATCATTTTCTTTGTTTATTGTGGATTTCATGTAGTAACAATGTAAGTCTTCATCTAATTTCTTCACTGACATTACACTTTTTCAAGATATTCATTTTTTTTAATCTCTCTTATATATCATTTTCATTTGTGAATAACTCCTCTTTAATGAAATCTAAAATAAAACTTATATCTTTTATATCAACTTTGAATATTTCTAGCTTATCTTTAATTTTGTTTCCAGAGGACACCATATAAACTTCCTTTAACAAGCAAAACTTAACAAATTTTGAGTAATTTCATAAACATATAAGACATAAAAAAATTAATTTGACACTTGAAATTTTAATGTCAATTATTTCACCTTTCACAGCAAGTTGTTTTTCATTCTCAATTCTTACTAACAAATATTTGATTTGTTACCTTTGAAACACGTAGTTTATACAACTACTATCCATAAACCAACATTTTGTCAATTTGTTAACTGTAACACATGATGTTACAAAATGTAATTACTTAATTGTCTAATACTTTTTTATCCTTTACAACTCAAACTTCCATACCACATTTAACGCTTCTCATTTCCTCGACATTTTTTTAAAATAATTCTAAATTTCTTTTAATAACTTTAGGATCACGATCTTAATAAGAATTATCAGAGAAACATCAATAAATAAATATGAATTCAATTTTTTTTCATTTTGATTTAAATAATAAATCAACTATATCATTTTCTTATATAGCTTTCCATAAATCTAATCCTTCTGAATAAGTTATAACTTCTACAAATCATAACTATTTCTTTCATTAAATATAAAATAACAATTTGTGAAAAATTTTCCTTATATTCTATCGGTCTTGTAAGAACATCATCCTACGGTTGAGATTTTAGAACTTTTAAAAATATGATAGATATAAAAGATTTCTTAAAAAAATGATTTAAATAAAAAAATCAAATAAATATTCTCAACAAAATTCTTTCCAGGAACATATATTAATAATTTAAAGAGCTTGAATACTTGTATTATATATAATATTTTAGATTAAAAAGTGATAAGTAAGTGATTGTATACGCTACTTATATTAATAAATTAATTAAAGTGTTTTAGGCATGGCAAATAGAGTTGGAGTTAGACAAAGGGATATAAAGTTGAGCCTTTTATTTGACACTTGTTGTGCATATAACTATATATATATATATATATATATATATATATATATATATATATATATATATATATTCTTTTGCTAAGTGAGTTGTTGCAGGAATTTTGTTTATTTTCAAGTAAATTAATGAACGCAAAATATGATTACGCTTCTTTCAATATCACGGAATAATCTTATTTGTTCTCAATAGCGACATCTTATTGCCTTTGCAATAACATCAAATAGCCAACTCTATTAACTATTAATTTATTTCGCTTTTTTATTGGTTTTAACACTTTTTTGGGGTTTTGGGTTCTCTCCTAACTGCCAACCCTATTAATTTAACTCCTGGTATAGAATCAGCATATACAATACCATAATATGACACTATTTTTTTTTTCTCTTAATTAAATATTATGAAAGAAGCTAAAAAGTCTCAAAAGAGATTATTGAGAATTAAAAAGAGATAGCATGTAATCACTTTTTCTTTCTTTCTTTTCACACTTCTAAAATTTGTATCTGTTTGCATTTTTCATGAATAAATTTTTAACTACAGTGTTACGACTTTTTTATTATCACTTTTTAAGTAAAAAGAATTCTTTTCATCTCAACAGTTTTGGTAAAAACATATATTAAATGTTAACATGCATTATTGAGATAAATAATTTACTTTTTACATACTCACACTGTCAATATAAAATTTTATCCTTATCAATCAATTGAAAAACATTTTAAATATATTTTATTAATTATCATTAGCGATTTATATACGGAAAAGATAAAAAGCCTTCTACACCAACTCTCTATTAGGGATAAAGTCTACGGAATTAGCATGAAATTTTAGATTTTAGCTCCAACGTTGCCAATGTTGAACAAAAAATATTAAATTCTACAATAAACCATTTTTCAATACACTCTAAAGTAAAAATACACCTTTCTTTTAAAAAAGTTAATAGTATATATTCTTTTATTATTCTAAAACATTTAAATTTTGATTTAATCGTCCGCTTTTTTTCTCTTCAATTTTAAAATGTGTAGTTTTTGTTCTCCAAATGCTAACTAAAACCATTTTTTGTTTTCAAATTATTTTTCTGAAGGAAAGATGTATTTCAAAATTAAAAAAAGCTAAAAGTAAAAGAATAAAATGGGACTGAAATAATAATTTATTAAAAGCAATAATACAATCATGTTCAATTTATTTATTAAATTTTTGACAGAGAGAGGGAAGAAGTCCATGTAGCGTAGTTTTGGTTGGACAATATTATGAACAAAGCAACCAATAAAAATGTTTCACGAAGGCTAAAACTGCGGTACCCTCGATGAAGACGCTGACGTGGCGGCGAGTGGGGTGCACAGAAAGAGAGTGCAACTCAGAGAATCAAACACTTGAAAAGAAAATCTATTCCAAGCCACAAAAACTTGTGGCCATGAATCAAAACCCCTCTGTGACGTGGCACCCTGCACTCGTTTAAACGGATCAAAATCCACCTCGTCCTGCTTCCATTGCCAACTTTCATCAAAACCCAAACCTCAAAAAAACCGAACACACTGTAACAGACACAACACCTGCAGCAGTAGAAGTAACCAACCACCCTGCTTCAATCATAACACACGTAAACCTAACACAGACCACCTCGCGCGTTTTCCTTTGTGTCGTTGCCGTTTCAATTCTCAGAAAATGCTCGAAAATAAGGACCCTGCAATTAGGCTCTTCGGCCAGAAGATTGCCTTTTCCGGAGAACCCGACGCTCCGACCATTGCCGCCGCTCACACCCCCTCGCCACCGCCGCCGGTGGATTATGTCAGAGACGCAGAAGAAGAAGGAGAAGAAGAAGTAGATGACGACGTTGCTGACTCAGAGGCTGAAGATGATGACAACAAAGACAAGGTAACGTGATTAACAGCACCTAGGTTCTAACAATTCATGGGTCGGTTCCTTTTTCAGTTCGGGTGCCAAAGTTTCCCTCTTTTCAAATTCTTCCCCAGTAATTCTTTTCTGCATCAAGTTTTTCTGTATTGGTTTTCGAATGTAAAACGGTTTTGTGTGCGTTTTTTATTTTTATTTTTATTTTTTTAAAATATTAGTTCATAATTTTGTTTTGGATTTTGAAATTTAGGATTATTATATTTTGTCTGGGGTTGCTTATTTTTCGGTTTTTGTGTATGGGATCTGGACTTCAGAAACAGAGTGCTCGAAGCAGAGTCGATTGTAAAATACATAGAATTTTTGTATTCAGTTGCAAAACCGAGCTAATTTCATGTTTTGTGCATCCTTCCCTTATTTAGAAGGGGAAGTGAGTTTTGTTTTTTTATCTGTAATTTTCTGAGTTTTTTTTTTCATTTTAGAACTGATTCAATATGCCCGAGTAACCTGGGCATTTAATTTTAGGTCAAATTGTTTTTCTTGTTGAGTAAACTGACTGGTGGAGCAGTTTTTTTGTGAACACGGTTAACTTTTAGTCCACTCATACTGCAAGTCAAATATTTCTGCTAATAATCTACCATCTGAGTTCAAAGCACCAATTTTCACTTTTAGACTTTTCTTAGCTGAGATATAACGTTTTTCACTCGTAATAATCTACTAAGGTAGCTTCTTCAATTCCAGAATTTATAAAAGGATTGTTGCTTTCATCATCTTCGTACCTGTCGTGTTCTAGAAAACATATGTTTACATCGCGAAATAGAACAACTTTCAATGGGTAAATTCATTGGTCCTGTTCGAATTACATGCTTTTCTTCATCAGTGAAGAAAACCTACCCTATACACCAAACACAGATACATTTTTTGTTTTAAAAATGGAGCAACAGAATGTTTTTACTTTTCTCCTACCTTCTTGATCTTGTGGTTGGAGTTATTTATGTCATTTGCGAGTGAGTACATCTTAGTAAAACGGTACGAACATGACAAAAACAAAATTTTGACCTCCTAACTCTGTGAATCAGCTTGTGTTTGCTTGTTGTTACTCGTTATCCCAAAGTATGCATTTCATTAATTAAGAAAAACACTGGCAAATTTTTAGGATCCTGCAGAAGAAGTTAGTGAGAAAACGAAAGAAGCTGATCTTCCTCTAAATGCTGCAGACTCTAATAACACCGCAGAGGGTCTTCAGAATCCAAACACACCTTCCATAGACGAAGAATCTGCAAAGTCAAAATCCAACAAGTCAGAAAACGATCAAACCGATCCAACCACAACAGTTTCTGCTACTGAAACCGACAACTCACTAGACAACAACAATAAAACGCTGAAAAAACCAGACAAAATTCTTCCATGTCCTCGCTGCAATAGCATGGACACCAAATTCTGTTACTACAACAACTACAATGTGAACCAGCCACGTTACTTCTGCAAAGCGTGCCAAAGGTACTGGACCGCCGGGGGCACCATGCGAAACGTGCCGGTGGGTGCAGGGAGGAGAAAGAACAAAAACTCAGCCTCTCACTATCGCCATATCACAATCTCTGAAGCACTTCAAGCTGCAAGAATCGATTCCCCAAACGCGACTCATCTTTTGAAGCCCAATGGGAGAGTCCTCAGCTTTGGTATAGACCCTCCAATTTGTGATTCCATGGCATCAGTCCTGAACCTCGCGGAGAAGAAAACGAGAAACGGGTTTCACTCCATGGAGGATCAGAGAAACAAAGATGATGACTGCTCGAGTGCATCATCCATCACCGTTTCCAATGAAGAAAGTGGGAAAAGCACGTCACAAGAATCATTGGTGCCTAACAACAACAGTTTCCTACATCATCATCATCACCATGTTCCGTGCATCTCCACCGTTCCTTGGGCTTATCCTTGGAACTCCGGGGTTCCCTCAGCACCTGCTATGTGCCCTCCAGGGTTTCCCATGTCATTTTACCCTCATGCATTTTGGAACATTCCATGGTTTCCCACACACCATGCTGCCCCAGCTCCAAGGTCTCCGGGTTCTGGTCCAAATTCTCCCACTCTCGGGAAACACTCCAGGGACGATGACTTGGCGAAGCAAGAGCACGTCCGCGAGGAACCCTCGAGGCAGAGAAACGGGTCTGTTTTGGTGCCCAAAACTTTGAGAATCGATGACCCCAGTGAGGCAGCCAAGAGTTCAATATGGGCAACTTTAGGGATCAAGAACGAGTGTGTGAGTGGGGGTGGCATGTTCAAGGGGTTCCAATCAAAGAAAGAAGAGAAAAAAGACCGTGTCATTGAAACCTCTCCTGTGTTGAGGGCCAACCCTGCAGCCTTGTCAAGATCCCTTAACTTTCACGAGAACTCTTGATTCAGTCAGCAGTTACAATAAAAACAGAAGAAGAGCAACCTTGGTAGGAGACGGTGACCATCTTTCAGCAATGGGAGTTTGGACATGAAGCGAAGGTTGGTAGTCTCTGATTTGGTCAGCATCGGTAGGAGGAACTAATCTACCAGGAGGGTTTAGTTGGCGGAGCTGGGAAGTCGCAACTAATTTCTCTCTTTCATGTCAGTAACACTATATATTTTTTTTCCCTTTTTATGTACTTAGTTTGGTGAGTTTGAGTTGATGTACATATATATAAATATATGTGAAAATACTTGCTAGAGATGGAAAAAGGTCTTTACCATGTATAAAAATTCAGAGCTAGTGTATTTTGATCTTTCATATGAAAATGGAAAATGAGACTGCTTCTGTTTTTGATGTTTGGTTGTTTGTGGGAAAGTTGTGGATGCTTTGCTATATATGTGAGTAGAGGTATTATTATTATGAAGCATCTGCTTTTTGAAAAGAGGTAAAAATAAAATGTATAGAAACAGAAGAGGGCAATGTGCGAAGGTAGTGGATAATGTAACGAGAGTGATATGGCAGGTGTGTTGTTAGAAAGCTAAAAAAGATTAAAGTTAGTGAAGACAGCATTGGTTATTCCCAGAGTTGCATGGTGATGAAGTGTGAAGGTATAATGGAATGAGAATGAAGATCTTTTCACTTAAACCCTCCTTTGGAGTCGTCAGGATAAACTTGCATCTAAAATATGCCAGCTAGCTCTACTTTTTCTACACCAAGGATCTTAACAACTAGCACAAAATATGGACCACTACAATAGTTTCTCTCAATTTTTCAACCTTATATATATATTATATTACTTTGTTTGGATAATACAAATATGTTGTAAAGTTGAAAAAAGAAGGATACTTCTTTCACTTGCTGTTACTGTGTTACAGGAAAGATTTCGACAATAAGAAATTTTGTTTATCTAAAATTTACTAATAATTATTAAAATAGCAAATTTGCAAATTAAACGTACATACCTTAATAATAAATAAGTAATAAATATTTGTATTTATTATTTGCGTCTGTCCATTGAAAATATCTATTTGATTTTCGTCACATATTTTTCTGGTAATACAAATTTATATTTTGTGATGATGACAATTATATGTTAGGTGTAATTAATTATTAAAAAAACTATTATCCATTCTGTGATAATGGATTACACATTGTCCTCGTAAACAGAGGATAGAAAAGTATTAAAACTAAAATTTTGGCACAAATTATTTAAGATGAATAATGACAAAAGCCTAAAACATTCTCTCTCCCCCAATGATCCATGCGGAAATTGAGATTTACACAATTTTTGAACAGAAAAAATAGAATAATATTTTCTTCTGGAGAATTTTATAAATAGTGATTACAGAATTGTGGTGGATATTATTAATGAATAAGTGTTATGAGAAGAAAACACAAAGATATTTTGAGGTTGAATGTAATAGAAGCCACAGTTTCCGAATAAGATGAGTTGGGATGGGACCCTTAAATGCGAAAAAAATGAGACTGGCTATATCTTCTTCCCTCTTTGTTACTTTTGGCTTTTCTTATCTTTTCCTTTTTGCCCTTTTCCTTTTCTCAAGGAAAGCAATTCTTCATTCCTTTTCCTCCATATATCAATGCCAGATTTCAATTTACAACCAAAACTACACAGACAGATCATTGCAAGTAAGCATCATCATTAATTTTTAGCCATCGCCAAATCAAAACTTTCCCATCAATTTCTTATATCTATACCCCCTTTTCCTCCTTCCACACAGCCACAATCACACCTTTACTATATTAGCCATTTTTCCTTTCCAATTTTCCTCACTCTCCAATGAAAATGACACTTACATTTTCTTCATTTTTCTTTTACTTCCCTAACATATCTATCATTCCTACCACCCTCGTTTGGGACAATGAGATGATTAACATCACCCATGCGAAAAAAAAAGTTACTTCAGCAATTATTATGGATAAAGTTGCTTACAATTGCTTTAAATGTATTCTTTCAATCCACAACATGCGATACATATATCTCCTCAAAATTTATACATGGATGCATAATTGTTTAATTAACCAAATCACATGTTTCAATTTGAAAGATTGATTGAATGTCATATTTGACGGTTTGTGTCACTTGTGATGATTCAATGCTCGTATTTATTCACAACATTATAATTAAAAAAAAAAGATGCAAGTACGAAAATGTCTAATAATAAAGTTCTCAATATACATGTAATCAAATAATGTTAAACAAAAGACACTAAATAATTTTGTAATACACTTTTACCTTTTATAATTTGTATAAGGGAAAGTTTTTTGAGCTTCATTTGCGATTAATTATTTAAGTATATTTAATTTAAAAAATTAAATAATTTTTAAAAAATATTAATTTATTCTCTCTTGTTTTCATAAAATACAATCAAGGTTATTTTTTAATTGACTGCGTTATAAAATTAATTTTAATTTTTTTAGGTTAATGATATCTAGTACAAAATTTTCAAATTTTCTCTCTCAATGTAGAAAATCCCATTTTTTACTCTCTTTTTCCTTTTACACTCTTTTTAATATAAAAAAATCATAAAAACTTTTTATAAAACTAGCAAAAGGCACTGCCAAATTTACTATTCGTGTGAAGTTAAAAGTATTTCAGTTTAAGAGGTTAAAAATGAAAACAGATATCTAAATAATTTCAGTTTAAAGTTGGACCATGAAGTGATATTTGACATATGCACTAAATTACCAAATTCAGTAATGAATAATGAATTTAACTAGTTTTGAAGCAGAAAGTGAGTTTGTGTCAGAAAGAAGGGAAAATGAAGATGGAAAGGTTTCTTTATCTTTGCCCTTTAGTCATTCATTGTTCAAGTATGATAAACTATGGCAAAGCTGATCAGGCATATGGAGAAAATGCTTCATACACACTTGCTGATAGTTCAATGCAATTGGCCCTACCAGTTTTCTTCTATTGGCCTAAAGTGCATAACACTCTTTATTATTATAAGGTTTGACCAATGAAGTTGTTAAGCCATTTTTACCTCTCTTTTGGTCATCTGAAATATAATTATAATAAAAAGAATATAGCAGAAACACTTAGACTAGGATGCATGGCCACTTATAAAGGTGACTTAATAGAAAAGCAATTTCAGAATCATTGCTTCATGCTCTTATCCCTCTTTATAATCCATTGTCAACTTCAATGGACTTGGAGTCAGCTTCCCACTACAGCTTTTTCCTGAATCTGTATATTAAATTGATTTGAGTATAACATATAGTGGATGAACCATAATAGTTTTTTGCATTGAATGTGTTAGGCACCCACTGTATCAACATATTAGTTCATGCTAATTGGTTTTTTATCACCTTGTCATCTTCTTTACCAAAGGATTGATCATTACCACTTCAAGTCAACCATTCACCACCGTTTTTGTGTTCATGTAAAACATCTGTTTCCCCTTATTAGGCCAATTGTGTTATACTCAAGTACAATATTAAGGTTCTTTCCCATTCATATCTCATCACTATTTATCAGTTAGTAACAAAGTCAAAGCTTACTTTTACTTTTAAATTTATGAAATTAGTCAAGTCAAATGTATTTTGGCCTGCACTGAGATATATTACCCCAGTGACCATGAATTCAGATGTCACTAAAACGGAATCGTGTCACAAAAAGGAAAAAGGCAAGGGAAGAAAATGTTAGCAGAAAAAGCATATTGAAGAAAGTGAGGAGAACTTGAAGCACTGCTTTTTGACAAAAAGTCAATAAAGAAGAATGCCTAGTAGTCCTTTTAATTTCCCTCAATATGTGGCATACTGATTCATTTAATTCAGAATGGCACATTGATGCAACAGAAAAAGGGGTTGAAAAGCATTAAAAAAATATACATGGCTTGTTCCACTGATTGATAAACCAAGTTGTAAAAAAAATACAGCAAATAACTTCCAATGATCATTGGAGCATATTGTTGCCAACCTTTTCTACATTAGATTTACACCAAAACCGTGTACTCTTCTGCCTCTTTGGATCTTAAATATGAGGTTCTGCATTTCGTATGGCATGTTTGTACCTTATAGTTATCTAATTAATAATCTGTCATGCCTGTGTTACTATAATAAGTTCTCTCTAATGGGGTGAATATTTTATTGGATAGTGCCTACCAAATGTACTAATCAGCATTTAACGCGTATGAACATGTTCAAATAAAGTATACTTTCAACATGATTCACAGAACTTTAGTCATGTCAAATACCTTTTTAAATGACCATGATAAGAAATTCCCACTTAACAATTTCTGCCAATACTGCAGGTTTTGCCCATATGAAATTCAAAGTTTTAGTTTCTTTCTTCTTTCCAATTGGTGTTTGTTCCATTTAAATATTTGTTTGAATTATATCCTTCGAGATTGAAAAGGTAACTCCGTTCTATTCCTTTCACTATCGGATTTATAATTCTCATTTCGAGCTTTTTCTGCAGCTCAGCACGTGTAAGTACAGAATTTTAGTAGCAAAACTAAACTAGTGACTTATCTCTATACAGCGTGATGGAAAAGACAGAATGTCTTATTACTTGAGATACCAAAATTCTTGTTTTCAATAAGAGCAATGATGTCATCTTAAACCTGAAGAATAAGTGCAAATGCCATATCACTGTCAATCCAGCTTCAACAATGCTGTATTTTTACATTCAAATTGTTCGTCAAGGACATGGGATCTAAATCAAAGTTAACATAGTTGGATGTCAATACAGTATAGTTTTTTTTTAGTATAAGAATAAACAAAAACACAGAATTAAAACTGGTTCTTTTACTTATATACCAGAGAACTTTGTTCTTAAATTCTAAACTGAGATAATCCTCAATTAACTCAAAAAGGGTACTTAAATTTACTAAAGAAGGAATTTATTAGAAGAAAGCGAAAGTTATCCACCTTCAAGCGCCAGATAAAATACCTATTCATGAAATAACTTTTGGAATATTTGATTTGTAATTCAACGTGTCTGCATGCCTTACTGCTACTCTAGAGACTAGAGTAATGATTTGGTGTATCTTGTTACTGGAAAATTTTCATTAGCAATAAATTATTAGAAAAACAGCAAATGATTAATCCTGTTTGGGATTCTTTTTCTCTCTTTCAATTACTTTTTTCTTCGTAATTAACTTATTAGGGATTCTTTTTTATTAATATAGGAAGGGATAACTTTACCACTGATGATGGGTTGGGTGATTTTGAATAACTATGAACACCAGTTGATGTTACCCTGTGAACCAAAATTTCTGCAAATTCGGTGGTTTAACCACAATTATGTATCCTGCATTCTCAGTTTTGCAGTGTGTGGTATATAGTACTACTAACTGAAATTGAATTGCTTATTTACGTGGAAACTGTATCTCTTTGTAATCAGACCTTGGCTATGAATCTTAATTAGCACAATTAGCTTATTTTGATTAAGATAATTAGCTTCATTATCTAACCATTTCAATTATATCACTAAGTAATTCTCAAAACTGAATGTTATGGCTGTGTTTCATTCTTTGTAGCATCACACGGACACTAGACACGATAGAGACAAGGACACTTCAACATGTGCAGTTCAAAAAGTAGGATGCCAGAATACCCCTATATACTAAATCATTATGAATTATTAGTTTAGCAAATAATATTTATATATTAAAAATCATTTATAAATAAAGTTGGTCAAATATAATAATCTAAAGATATAGTCACCTAATAAAAAAATAAATCTAATCCATATATCAAATATCCAAAAAAGTGAAAAGTAATGATGATATAAGATTTGTTGTATATTTTTATAATCATACATTAAAAAAAACTGTATAATTTATTTTCAATGGAGATTTTTACCCTCCAGCAAATTAATTTGCAGACATCTTTTATGACTCCTGGTATCAGTTTGATAATCCCTAATATCATATTTATATTATAGAGATTTTTTAGAGGGTTTTAACCTCCTGTATTAATGAAGTTTATATATATGGCTTTTAGAAAAACATTGTATTTATTCTTATTAACATTATGGAGCATCTCAAAATTATGTCAGACAAATAAAATATTTTGAATTGAACACTTCACTAATAGACGTAGTATGTATATCGATGTTCAACAATGTAAAAAATGAGGACACACCATTTCTGAGTCATGTCCCTGCATCATAGGTTTCACTTTACAAAACAGTGGTTGACGGTGGTGTAAAAGATGTGGTGATAGTTTTGATAATTAACATCATCCTTGTTTTTATTTTGTTTATTTTCATTTTTTATTAGAATTTTTATCATTACTTTTTAAATAATTAAGATTTTTATTTAATAAATTGTTAAATAGAAATATTTGTTTCTTATTTATAAAAATATTATGCAGATAAATAGAAATCACTTAAAATTGAATAATATCTCAACAAAATCAATTATCAATAGATTGAGTTACTTCAATTATAAAAATCAAATAAATGGAAATCACTAAAAATTAAAGAATATCTCAACAAAATCAACGGCCAATCGATTTGATTACTTCAATTAATAAAATCAAATACAAATTTCAAGCTTAGTCCAATTCGAACAAACTTGTCAAGATCCTATAAATAGGAGGCTTGATAGAGTTAGAAAAACATACCCTTAGAGTATAGGGAACTAACTCTAAGAGAGGTATGACAAAGACTCATTCTAGAAGCTAAAGACATTGCTCATTATTCTTTTCTGGTATTCAAATGTCTAAGAGTATCTAACTCCTTTATTCACGAGGTTAAACTTAATGTATCTTCAATCTTAGTGATTTCTATTATTCAATATATTTATTTTCTATTACTCTTGTGTTCTATTCTCAATCTCAACTACATGAATTGATTGCTTGCATATTTATGGGCGTTTGATTATTGGACACGATGTTGAAACTCAGACTAAAATAGAACAACTAATTGATTGAGCATCTAGACATAGAGTTCAACATTGTTCATTCTTAACATCCATATTTAATGCTTAATGCAAAAACTTTAACAAGAAAAGTCAAGACATTAGGGTTCTTATTAATAAGTTTAGACTTTAAGACATTGAGACTTGTTAAATACTGGTGTGAATGCTAGAGTAAAATTTAAAAGTATATTGTTTAGTGTTTTTCACATTGATTTGATGCATGAAATATAACCATAGTGAAGTCTTTACCATATAGTAATTTCATAAATTTTATTACTTTCTTAGTTTTAGATTTATTTCATACATATCAAGAATTTCCATTGTTTTAAAGTTCTTAGCCTTAATTAGTGAATAAACATAGTTTTTTGAACAATGAAAGTCTATGTGGAAAATGATATGTGGACTTGTTTACTTTATTACTTGTACAATTTGATTCCCTTGCCAATTTTGTAACAAGTCCCTACAAAGATGTAAAATGTACGGCTAATGTTTCTTAACAAAATTAATTTCTAGTGTTTTTGATAATTAGTTCATAAAAATTCTTTTATTGTTAGTATAAAGCGATTAAATGCAATAAGGACAAAAGGATTTACACTTCAAGTTTACATAATGCTTCTTGTTCTTGATCAATTAATCAATTTTCACCATGTAAAATAAAGTTACAAGTTAGATGATGAGTATTTTGGATCTTAATCACTCTTAGCTAAAACAATTTAAAGATTATTTGAAATTCAACCACTTCAAATTAATAACTGAGAATTATTTGAAATGCAATCTTTCTTGACTAAACAATTTAGAGTATTATTTGGAATTCAGTCACTCCTTAAATAGAATATTCTTTAAATAATAGTTACTTTTACTCAAACAACTAAGGTGTGTAAAAAAAGGTATGATATAAAAAGTGTTTGGCAAAGAAAGAAATAACAAATTTTGACATACACAATTATTTAACTCATTTAGGTTGTTATTGAATACAATTGTTCTTACAGAAAGAGTAAAATGGAAAATTTATATTCACAGGAAGAGAAAAATAAAACATGAAGGATTTTTGGGCAAGGCCTGAGATTACAGTGGGACATGAAGGATTTAGAGAGGAAGAAGAATGAATACATGTGGAATTTTAACTGGCACAAATATTAACAGTACTTATACCACATGTCTAAAAATGCAAACTCAATGGAGGTCTGTTCTCCTGCATGCTGCATCAACACCGCCATCAAATATAATTTCCAAGACTTTTTTCATCAACCATATGAGAGGAAAACAAGATACTTTCGGAACACATTTCCAGAATACATTTTTTTCTTAAATACACTTCCGATTATATAATTTATAAGATATTTTTAGATAATTGAAATATATATTTTAAAATATAATTCTTTTTAAATACATTTCGATTTTGTAATTCCGAACGAATCTCTAGATCTGAAATAATTTCCAGAAATTATATTTTAAAATATAATTATTTTAAATGTATTTTAAAATATATAATCTGAAAAGTATTTCCTAATTTAAAAATGTATTTCAGATTATACGTTTTAGAATTTAATTTTTGAATGTATTACGAATTACATATTACAAAATGCGTTTTCAATTTGAAAATATTTTTCAGATTATCTAATCCATAATATATTTAAAAGAATAGTTGCAGGAGTAACTTTTACAATTTTATTATAATTTTAATGAGATAATTTGGTGATTATGGGATTTATGTGGGTGCAGGAAGAGAAAAGGGAAGTGCAAGAAAAAAGGCCCGTTACTCTATGGCCATAGCCCTAACATAGCCCAAGGCCCATTAACATCGATTCATTAAAAAGGGTCCACCCCCAAGTAACCTGTGGTTCAAAAGGGTCAGTCTGTGAAAACAAAAATCTCAATAAATTAAATTTTTAAAAAATTTGAAGTCCATATGTTTTTTAAGTTCATTGTCTAATTTCAAATGAAACTCTTGTAATATATCTTCACTATTATAAATTTTAAATACGTAGTAATTTAACAAAAAGAACAAGTCCGTTTAGTTTATGGATTACATATATTGGGCAAAAATTAAATAAAATTAAAAGGATCCGTAAATATTAGATCTTTGTCTTCCACGGATTCCGATTAAATGAACCAGTCTATTGTCTCACATTCATGTAGTTAGCTCTGGTTACAAATAAAAATATCGACCTAATTTATTAGGGGTAAATTAGAAATAAAATAATTAAGATTTAAATTTTTGATAAATTATTGGATTTCTATTTTGTCCCTTTTATAATATTGTTTAATCCTTTTGTCCCTAAAATATTTCATTTTTGTGTTTTTCCAAAAAAAGTGATTTAGATTGTGTTTTAAACAGTGAAATGAAGTGTTTGGTATCCTTTAGGGAAAAATAAAATAAATAAATAGTTATTAGGAACACAAAATTTCAAATGATTAATTAGAAACTACTTAATAAAAATCCGATAATCTATTAGAATTAAAAGCATGTTTAACATAACAATTAATATTTTATTGAAAATCAAGAACATCGATTTGTTTGACATGAATTGAAAGTAATAAATAAAAATAAAATTTAACTGGAAAGGTGAGACTTATACCTTCTGAAGTGAAGTTATCCTAAAAATTTAGTAAATAAATTTAATAACTTTTTTCCTCGCACATCTCAGTCTTAAAGCTTCAAATAATTGATGTTTCCAACTTTTATGAAATATCAACCTTTTATTCCTAGTTTAGCTCCAAATAAGTTACATCAATATTAATACATTTTTTTAACATTAACTTTTGAACTACCGCAATTAATCACTCACCTACAAAATGGTCATTAAAAATTATTCCGTTTGTAGGTAAAATTGTTTTATAATGTAGACACTTTTTTAGACAACTTTTTGTTTTTGCAGGAGAGGAATTATGTTTTCATAAGGTGAAAGTTTTTAAATATGTTTTTTTTATATTGAGGATAAATATTTTTAAGAGTTTTGTTTCTCTTAAATTTTCTATATTACAAAACTCTAATCTTAATTATTTATCAAAGTCAACTTAAAAGATTAAATTCATAGAAATTGATTTAAAATAATAAATTAAAAAATTATGATTGAAAATTGAAAAGAACTTTTATTAGAATTGGATACATGAATCACATTATAATAAAATTTTGTACAACATATCATGTTATTTACATATTCAAGGTATACTCAGTTTAATTCTTTAGAATTATATATATATATATATATATATATATATATATATATATATATATATATATATATATATATATATATATATATATATATATATATATATATATGTGTGTTAAATTGTTAATTCCTTAATTCATTTAACATATCATTTGTATTAAAATCATATGTTTAAGAATAACTAGAAGAATTGACATCATTCCTAGTATGACTCCTTTTGGTTGCTCTATTTTATATACATATTGAAGTTTATTTTTCAATACTCATAAACATTCAAATTACATTATACTTCCATATCATGATAGTGAAACTAAGAAAGAGCATATGAACAACATAGATATATTGCATAGAAAAATTACATACAGTGAGTTCATTACGTTCAATTTCAATGAAAGATTAAATTAGCTACTCCTAATCATCTAAAACATACATGTTTGATGAAATTTGGTGAAGAATAACGTCTTAATGTCTTGAAGTAGCCTCTGTCCAATTCTTGGAATGATTTTCGTACTTTCTCTGTTTTCTTTCTTTCTCGACTTAATAACCATTATAGAAATATATAATTCCCTCAACGAGCAGGTATGCATTCGCTGAGCAAAAACTCAATTGATGTTTTATTAACTGATCTCACTTGTTGAGTGAGTCATTCTGCTCATTGAGGGAGTGACCTTCCTTTTAACTAAGCAAGTCATGACTGACTCAACAAGAAAATGTTGACAAATATTCAATAATTTATCAAGTTTTTGTATAGTTAGCTAATACTAACTTTCCTAATAACTATTACATTTTTCTATGAGGAAAAAACCTAATTAATGAATAATTACAATTTTGAGAATCTTAATAAACATGAATAACAAGTATTTTTCACACTTATAAATTATTCATACCAAACTTATCATCAACATGTATAAGAGTGTATTAGTTTGAACTCGGTTAGATTTGATCCAATTATATATAAAACTCAACATAATTTTTTGAATTAATTGTATCAAAGTAATTTACTAGATAATCCAATTGAATGAATACTCTTAAAACCATGTAGTTATGAAAGTAACAGTATACAAATTATATATCTCTAAAGATGTTTTTACATCTTCTCGATTAAATTATACATCAGATTAGACACGAATATAAAAAACATGAAATGACAAGAATATGATAGCCTATCACGATAAATCAATTACCTCTATAAAAAGAAGAAATTAAGATGAAATTTGAGGTCACTAGTAGTAAAGTGTTGATCACTAAGATGGATAAACCAAAAGTTGATTTCCCAAAATTATTTGTAAAAATATATGGTCACCAAGAATTGTTAATTTTAGAAATTAGTCTATGGGATACTTACCCAGTACCAAAGTAGCATCTAGAAGTAGTTTCTAGGAAGAGGGTGTTTTAGAAGAATTAATACAAAAAACTTGTTAAGAGATGAGTATAAGAAAAGAAAATGAGAGATACAAAAATCAATTTTCGAAAATAGGTGGGAGAATATTCACCAGACTCATGATTGTTTTTCAGATTTGGCTTAGGCCTTGAGCTTGGAGAATTTCTCCATAGCTAGAAGATCCCCATCGGTTCAAATTAGAATTTTTCATTTTGCGGGGATTGATATTTAGTTTTAGCCACCAGATGTGTTAACAAACTATATCTATTCTACAAGACTTGTAGGGCTAGAAATTGGCCACAAATATATTTCAGAAGTGTGAACAGACTTGTATATCATGCTATAGAGTTCTTATATTCGATGTAGTGATCCAAGTTATAAATTAAAATTCTGTAAAATCCGGAATTCAATTTGACATACTTGGGAAATACTGTATTCGAATTTTGATTTTGTTCTTAAAAAATATGATGCTTAATTACTGATTAACTGGCTTGGATCTAAACCACAATATAAAACCATCTCAGTTCCTCTGTACATGAAAATAGAAGGATCATTACAATCATGCCCAAATCTGTCTCAAAATTCACCCATTCAGGATTACACGAGAGGGACACAGGCTTTTAGCATCATGTAATTGGATACAAACTTAGTAGCCACGAATTGTGTTGATGATGGTGTTGTGCCATGGGTCAGAGAGATGCTGCAAGAGGTTCTCAAACGGTCCTTTCCCTGTCACGTTGTGTTGAACTATGAATCCCAAGAATGCCAACATAGCCAATCTCCCTACACAGATTACAACCAAACAAGGTTAGCTACAGAGTTGTACAAAAAGAATGAACAGATAAATAGATTAAGAGAGAACAGAGCATGTACCGTTGGCAAGTTCCTTCTCCTTGGCCTCCAAAGTAGGTGCAAAGTTCAAGGGGTTGAACACACTACCAGGGTATCCACACTCGTGTGCGGGCAAGCTGTATTGCTTGAAGATGGGATCTTGGTTGACACTGCCAGGGTTCTTGATGTCTTGCCATCTTCTGATCTCCACATAATGGAACAGGATGAACTCAATCACAAAGAGGGTGGAAGATGAAGCAAAGTACTCTGCTTTCCCTGCATCATACCATTGAGGGGCATTGATGATTCCAAGTTTGGTGAAAACCTCAGGAAGCAACATTCCTGCAACACCCAACATGGCCCAGCGTCCATTCACAAGCTCAGCTTGAACATACCACCTCAAGTTCTCTGGGTCCTCAGCAAGCCCCAGAGGGTCAAACCCGTTGTCACCGGGAAGACTATCAGTATCACAAAAACACCAGTTAATAATTATGAATCCCTTTTCATCGGAAAAAAGAACAATAGATACATAAAACTATACATCATCAGTTCTTACCTGCCATTAAGGTAAGCTGGGGAGGCCAAGCCTGGTAACCACTCTCCTTTCTTGGCTTCAACCTTGAAAGAAGCAGAAGGAGGACACCCCATTGGCCTCATACTCACTTCCCGGTTCAGTTTACCGGAAGACCCGGTTAGAAACCTAGATTTTGAGGCACATGGCCGGAAAATGGCGGCGGAGGCTTGGGTGGTGACGGTGGCCATGTTGATGACAGTGGAAGAGAGATGGGAAAATATGGTTGTTTTGTTTTGTGCATGGCTTAGTCTTATTTCATATGTATTACTTTCCTTTCGGAGTCATTCCTGTGGCTCACATGTTCTATTGGCGTTCCTCCGTTGATTTGTGCGATTTTTTTGATCGCACGGTTCAGGAGCGTTTCTGGCTTATCCCTTTATCAAGTGATATATCCACAAATCCATTTCTTCGCTGTTGTTGGCTAGGAGAAGATTCTGTGGGGTCGACGAGTGACACGTGGCATGATGGATGAGAGGGTTGAAATATCACCTTAACCCAACCATTGATAGACACCTGGCTCTATGGCTTGCCATTAGGGTGGATTCTAGCTAAGATATATCCAGGTCAATGGTTTACTTCGGTGAAGGAAGAATCCTATTCCTACCAACATATTTCTAATACATGTTTTAAAATAACTTTTTAAGTAATTAAAAGTTTCATTACCAAAAGATATATAATTAAAAACTATAAGTGGGTAGGTTTCACGTTTAGTTTCGATGAATTTGTATTATATTTCATAAGTTCTAGAAAACAAATCAATATACTAAAGAGGAAGAACAGTAAAAGTTGAATTATTTATATGAACATTGAAGAATTCAAAGTTCATTCACCCAAATGCAACATATCCAAATTTTGTTGTACAGGAGGTTTGGGATAAGTAACTTGGATAATACATTAAAAATATATTAATAGAAAATAAAATTTAATTAAAAAGGCTAATTTTTTTAATATTCAATAAATTAAAAAAATTAATAAGAACTCTATGAAAAAATATTTTAAGTTTATAAATAACTTAAAACTTAATTAGATCTATATTTTTTTCTCATTTTATACACTAATTATTAAATTTGCCGAGTAACGAGGTATCATCCCTCACTTTTTATTGTTCAAACACCTAGTTGATATGCTTTTTTGTTACAACTTACAATCATGGATTATTTTTAGACAGTTCCCATTTGAAAGTGTATAATAGAGACACCACGTTCCAGAGAGCGGCGCCGATATCGATCTAATCGTCAGCGTTTCTTCAATCTTTTTTATTCTTCTGATAGTATTGCTAGACAGCTTGCATAAACATTCACTGTACATTATTCTACTCGATCATTCATCCTTCCACTCGGGTGAGTAACAACTATGTACTATACATACCGGGCGGTCTAGAGAATAGCGCCGACACCCACCTAACCGGACAGTTGCACAAGATCGGGCGATAGGTGAACTGAGTCATTAAGACTAGGATTAAGGTAAATAGTGATTATGGCCATTGGGCTAGAATTGGGCCGTGATTAACTTTTCACTAATCCTAACCCAATTCCGAAAACCATAAATACAGGTTAGAGGTAAGTGGTAGATAGGTTGCATTTACTGCACATTTATTACTATTCCATTGAATCGTCAAACGGTTCCTGTACTGACTTTGGCATCAGAGGATCTTTGACAGGTTCCCTCCCGGACGGAAGAGTGTGACAACGGAGCTTTGAGGAAGACCGGACGACAAGAAGACAAATTGTGAAGGAGTTTGGTGACTCAGCCCCAATAACCGAAACATTTTGACGCCCATCGTGGGGTCGAGTTACTTGCAAAACCCAATGGTGACCACGAGAAACATGAGTGTGGACGACCCAATCGAGATGATCTGAATGCTACAGCAGAAGATGGAGGAGATGTAGCAGCGTCATGAGGCGGAACTCATAGCCGCCAGGGTTGAATGTTCAGCACGTATTGCCCGAGAGGGGGCAGGTGAGAAGGGGGAAGGAGAGCAGGCTAAGGAACGCGACAAGGCCGCAATGGAAGATCAAGCCGAACACAGCAGCGAGTTGGTCACCCTGAAACAGGGAAAGGAAGAAACTTTGAGAGCGTTCATGGATCACTACCAGAAGACCGTCCGACGGGTGAAGGGCTTGAGCCTAGAACTCGCCTTGCAGTACATCCTACCCGCCCTTAAGCCCGAACCATTTAAGGATAGTGTAGGATGGAGGAGATGAAGCTATCGTACTAGAAGGAGAATCAGGAGAGCAAAGGAAAGAAAACCATCGATGGGAAATCGGGCGGTCAGGCTGGGAAGTCTGAAGGGTTTAAGTAAAGAGAACCACCATGGGGACCGCGATTCCAACAATACACCCCCTTGAATGCCCCTCGGGCGAAAATTTTCCAGGAAGCTTTAAGTGCGGAGTTGATTCCAGAGCCAAAGAGACGACCCACTCCGCTGGGGGCGGACGGTAATAAACACTGCTTGTACCATAAAAACATGGGCCACACCATGGAGGAGTGCGTGACCTGAAGGATAAAATAGAAGAGTTAATCCGTGGGGGGCAACTGAAGAAGGATGTGCGGATCTACCGACCACGTGTACCTGTGGATCGACCGAGTCCACGACGAACCAGCCCCAGGAGGCTAGAGAGACAAGAAAGGTCTAGAAATGATCGAACTGATCGCCCACAATCGGAGAGACGGCGAAGTAGAAGCTGCAGCAGAAGCCACAACCGTCCCCTGCAGGCACATATCAACACAATATCTAGTGGTTTCGCCGGAGGAGGATCTTCTTCATCCTCCCGCAAACGTCATGTGCGAGCCCTCCGATCCGTCCACGCGGTGGTTAAGCCCCGATGGACAATGTCGTCCATTACATTTTCTGACGAAGATTTTCATGCATTTGACCCTGATCAAGATGATCTGATGGTGATAACGACAGAGATTGCCCGCTATAGTGTGAGTAAGGTGTTGATTGACCAGGAAAGCTCTGTGAACATCCTCTACTGGAAAATCTTCCAGCATATGGATATTTCGGACAACCTCATCGTCCCACACAACGAGCAGATTGTCAGATTCGCGGGCGAAAGAGTGGACACTAGGGGATATGTTGATTTACGTACTCGACTAGGCACCGGTCGGGATACCAACGAGAAGAAGGTTAGATACTTGTTGGTGGAAGCCAACACTTCCTACAACGTACTCCTAGGTCGACCGTGCTTGAATGCTTTCGAGGCTACGTGTCAATCTCCCACCTCAGGATGAAGTATCCCTCTAACAAAGGGACAATCTGCACTGTCAGAGCAGATCAAAAGACGGCTAGGGAATGCTATGCGGCAGGCCTGAAGCTTCATACCCGCACGGTGAGGAGGAGGCCGAGTGGATCTGAGGTGGCTATGGCAAGCCTTGACCCACGAAAAAACATTGAAGATCGGTTGGAGCCCCTCGGGGAGGCGTAGCCGGTCTTGATAGGAAAATATGCTTCCTAGACCACCGCTATGGCTCATGGGCTGGAGCCTGAATTGGAGAAGGAGATTCGTTTCGTTCTCTTGGAAGAATCGAGACCTATTTGCTTAGACGGCCGCTGATATGTCGGGGATCCATGCCTCGGTCATGTCCCGTAAATTGGCGTTGTTCAAGGAGGCGCGGCCGGTAGCGCAGAAGAAGCGGCGGATGGGAGAGGAGAAGAGGAGAGTAGTGGAAGAGGAGGTGACGAAGTTGAAGGTGACCGACTTTGTTAGGGAGGTGACATACACCACTTGGCTCGCCAATGTGGTCATGGTGAAGAAGGCCAGCGAAAAATTGCGTATGTGCACCGACTACATTGACCTAAACAAAGCCTGCCCCAAAGATTCTCATCCCTTGCCGAGCATAGACGCGATGGTGGACGGAGCCTCCGGCCACCGGATGTTAAGCTTCCTGGATGCTTACTCTGGATACAACCAAATATCCATGTAGGAACCCGATCGGGAGAAGACGGCGTTCATCACTAACAAGGCGAACTTTTGTTACGAAGTTATGCCTTTCGGCTTGAAGAATGTCAGGGCCACCTATAAGCGTTTGATGGATAGGATCTTCGTTGGGCAGATCGGTCGGTGTATGGATGTCTATGTCAACGATACGGTCGTCCACTCACCGGACGGGCATCATCATGTGAAAGACTTGGAGGAAGTGCTCAGGCAAGTGAGAAGGTACGAGTTGCGGCTCAACCTCGCGAAGTGCATTTTTGGGGTAGTCACGGGGAGGTTCCTTGGGTTCATGCTCACGGCTAGAGGCATTGAGGCCAACCCCGATAAATGTTCGGCTGTGTTGGAGATGTAGAGCCCGGCCACCATCAAAGAGGTCCAGAGGTTGGTCGGTCGGCCAGCTCACGGCACTATCTCGATTCATCCCTAAGCTGGCAGAGAGGGTACGATCGGTGCTGAGGAAGATGAATAAGGGGTCCAACTTAGTATGGGATGCGGAATGCGAACAAGCGTTCCAAGATGTCAAGGCCATCTTGATGAATCCACTAGTGATGAACCGCACGATGCTAGGGAAAGATTTGTAGATCTTTCTGGGTGTCTCTGAGTCAGCAATTAGCGTTGTGCTGTTGCAGGAGAAACCCAAGCCTAGGCTCGTGTACTCATAAGTCGGACACTCCAGGAGGTCGAAACACGATATCAACAAGTAGAAAAGGTCGCCCTAGCCTTGCTGAATGCTTCCGGAAGACTTCGGCCGTACTTCCACAGTTATCAAGTCGTCGTCCTGTCGGATTTCCCCATTTCTAAAATATTGAGGAAGCCCGACTTGGCGGGACGAATGGTGGGATGAGCGGTCGAGCTATCTGAATTCGGCTTACGTTATGAGCCGAGAGGATAAATTAAGGGCCAACACTTGACCGATTTTGTAGCAGAGTTGCCCCTAGAGGTCAATGATGAGTGGAATTTGTACGCCGACGGCGCGTCAGGACGGTCTACGAGCGGGGCAGGTGTGGTTTTAGAGGGCCCCAACGGCTTCCTGTTAGAGCATTCGTTAATTTTCAAGTTCAAAGCCTCCAGCAATCAGGCCAAGTACGAAGCCCTAATGGTCGGCTTAGAACTGGCAAGGGATATGGGGGCCTGGAAGGTGGTGTACCGGACGGATTCTCAGTTGGTTGTAGGACATATGAACGGAGAGTTCCAGGTAGGGATGGCAAAAAAATCCACGCCCGCGGATATCCGCGGATAAAATTCGCGACGGATAGTTGATACCCGCAGATATTTACTACCTGCAACCCACTTATAAACGGGTCAGGTGCGGGTATTATACTATCCGTACCCGCGGATACCCGCTACCCGCAAAAAATAAAAATAAAAATTCAATTTATATTTTATTAAGTTAAATTTAATTAAAATTAACATTAATTTATATTTTACAAGATTAAATTTAATTAAAATAGAATTTAAATTTAAATTTAATTTAATTTATATTATATTTTATATATTTTTTGTAATTCTATTTAAATTTTATTTTAATAATTTATTAAAATATATTTTTTTAAATATTTGCTGGTATCCGCGGATATCCACGGGTATCCGTGCGGGTAGCGGGTCGGGTAGTAGGTGAAATTTTTTTTTTGTTGGGTCGGGTTGCGGGTAGGCACTATCCGTGCCCGACCCGACCCGTTGCCATCCCTAGTTCCAGGTGAAGGAAGAACACCTCCTCCGGTATTTCCACAAAGCAACTAAGCTGACCAAACTATTCGATAAGGTCGACATCCGGCACATCCCCCGAGAGGACAACACCCGGGCGGATATGTTGTCTAAGCTAAGTACGGGAAGAGAGAAAGGGCAATTAACGACCATCATCCGCCAAGTCCTGCTCCAACCGTTAGTGGAATGGTTGGCGGTATTAAGAGATGATGTCGGGGATTGACGAACGGAGATTCGAGCATTAATGGCCCGGCAGGACGCAGGGCAGCTAGTGGAACCAGCCAACGCCAAGAAGATTGTCCACTATCTTATGGTGGGAGACGACCTGTATCGAAGGGGTTCTCAAATCCTCTCCTTAAATGCCTCGGGATGAAAGAAGCGCAATATGTTATGATCGAGCTCCATAATGGAATCTGCGGATTCCATATCGGTCATCGATCTCTAGAGGCTCGGGTACTGCAGGCTGGATACTATTAGCCAACCATGGAGGAAGACACTAAGGTCTTTGCTCAAAGGTGTCTCAACTGCCAGGCTCATGGCAATAGCACACACGCCCTACCGCACACCTTGCACACTATGACATCGCCCTAGCCGTTCGCTCAATGGGGAATGAACATAGCCGGCCCTTTCCCCATAGGTCGAGCGTAGAAGAAGTTCTTACTGGTGGCAATTGATTACTTCACCAAATGGGTGGAGGCCGAACCCTTTGAGACCATCATAGCGTCGCAGGTACAAAAGTTCTGCTGGAGGCTGGTGTGCCAATTTAGCCTCCCACATACAATTGTTACAGACAACGGACGACAGTTTGTTGATAAAAAACTGGTAGAGTTTTACAAGGGTCTAGGAGTCAAACACGTCACCAGTTCGGTGGAGCATCCCCAGACGAATGGTCAGGTGTAGGCCGTGAACAAGACGATCGTAGCCAACTGAAGAAGCGGCTAGGGGAGAAGAAGCGAGCATGGGTGGATGAGCTCCTAGAAGTGTTATGGGCTACCGGTGTACTCCGCATGGAACGACCGGAGAAACGCCCTTCAACTTGACATACGGTACAAACACCATGTTGTCGGTCGAGTTGGGAGAACCCTCTCTACGGCGCCAGATAGAGGACCTTCAGTTGAATGATGAATGGTTAAGGGTAGAGCTTGACTCACTGGAGGAGAGATGGGAACAGGCGGCTTTAAGGGCTGAAGCGTGCAAGCGAATGGTGGAGAGAAGATAGAACTCCAAGGTCCGACCGAGGAACTTCCAAGATGGTGATTTGGTGTGGAGAAAGACTGGAGAAGCACGACGGACGACCGCTCATGGCAAGCTCGCAGCCAAATGGGAAGGACCTTTCCAAATTTCAGAAGCCTTGGGAAACGGGGCCTACAGACTATTGTACCAGACGGATGCCCCATTTCAAACACTTGGAATGTCACTCACCTAAAGTTTTATTTTAGTTAATAATCATTTCTGATTGTATCTTTTCTTTTGAGATGATGAATGCAATGACAGGGCGTCCCCCTTTTCTTTTGGCCAAAATTTCTATGATAAAGACATGATCCGATAAAGTACTTAATCAAATAGAAATCTGAGTTAATGAACGGCGAGTTCCCAACGGAACCACTATCAACTTGGTCGGACGGTGAACGACGAGTTCTCCCAATAGAACCACTATCGCTCGGAACATCTGAAAGTCCAAGTTGATGAACAACGAGTTCCCAAAGGAACCACTGTCAATTTGGACCGGGTGGTGAACGACGAGTTCTCCCAATAGAACCACCGCCGCTCGGAACATCTGAAAGTCCAAGTTGATGAACGGTGAGTTCCAAATAAAACGACTGTCAACTTGGTCGGGCGGTGACTTGCGCGTTCTTCCCATAGAACCACTACAACCCGATCATGTCAACGCCCACAGAATGGCAAAAGTACAATTTTCCCTCACGAAAACGATTCATCCAACACGTATGCCAGAGAAATGAAAGATAGTAAAACTATAAAGACGAACGAGCGGTGAAATCATAATAATAACTTAGGCAAATTGAAGAGTAAATTGTATTAATGTGGAGGGGATGTACAAAAAGTCAGCCATGGGACGGTATGGCCAACACCTAAACAGGTCAAGCTATTGGCCGACCGGTCACATGAACAATTACATCAAAATACTTAAAGCAAAAAGCAAAAACCCCTAACCAACTACTTGAAAAATTACTCGGCCCCACGGCCATCATCATCACCCATGGCAGCTTTGATTCCCTCGGCATCATCAGACGCATCATTAACGTCTTCAACTTCCACCTCCTGATCGTCAACCCCGATGTTTGGAAGGTCCTCCATCTCCTGCGGCGCCTCCTCGGCGGCCAGGGCATCAAGGTGAACCAATACCCCATCGAAGACATCTTTTTCAATGTCAAAACCTAAGACATAGGGCTCTCGGATCCTTGCCAAAATGGACGCTTGACGAAGAGCTTTGTTGAAACCCTCATCGTGCTCGAAGACGATACCCGTTTCCAGCTCGAATATCTTCTCTTTAGCCTTAGCCAAGTCGTTCGTCAGTGCCTGATTCTTTTGAAGGAGTCCCCCTCCATTTTTTTCTGGCAGGCAACTACCACCTTTAGTTGCTCGCACTCATCCACCAGCCAGTCATAATTGGCTCGGGAGTTGCGAAGCCGATCCGAGGCCTCGACTAAGGCCTTCTTGGCTTTATCAAGCTCGGCCTGAAGCTCGTCGTTCTTCTTATTGGACTCTTCCTGAGCAATCATCATTTGCTCCATGGCCGCCCGAAGATCCTCATAAACCTTCTTCGGCGAGTAGCTCAGCGCGGACGTTCTCAACTCCCCTGCGGTCAGCAAACTCCCTGAGATACCAAGCAAGAGAAGCCGCCCGGGTAGACATCTCCAGCATAGCATTTGTCAGCTCTAGATCTGACAAGTTCTCGATCAACGACCGGTGCGTCGAACTCTTGTGGAAATTCGTCCGATCACTGAGGTTGAACTCGGGGCTGAAGACTCCGTCCGACAGAGGCAGGGAGGAGGACCCCTCTTTGCCCTTGCGACCCTTCTTAGAAGCAGACCGGGAGGAGGATCCTTGTTTTTCTTTACGCCCCTTCTTGGAGGCGGATCGTTCCCCCCTCTTTGTGATTCTTCCTCTTCCTCACAAGGGGTTGGATAAAGGTGGTGGCCGCCTCAGATGAGGGATCTACAAACACGACTAGAAGGCTGTGTGGGAGCTCGCTCCCGGCAGCAGCAGCGATGCTCGGAGAAACCACGACCTTAACAACTGGAGTAGCCTTAGAGCCGGCAGGAGGAATTGACGGCATCCGGCTGGTAGAAGACGCACGTTTGATGGTAGGAGGACGGGGAGAGTTCGAAGAACTACCTCCGGCTCCCTTCCTTGAAGCTATAAAGTTGGATTTGCGGGGAGGAGGAACAGACATGGTATCTGGCAAAAACAAGAAAATTCAGCTACGTTAACACCAACATTTTGAAAGAAACAAAATAAACATAAAATACCATACCGAATGCCTTTCGTTCACAATCCTCATGACGAAGACATTCGACTAAGTTGCGGGCAGAGAGGCGACGGGGGAAAGCGTTGATGGTGCGAACGGCTTCCAAATCGACTGGGTTCATCGTACCAACCGAATACGCTTTTATTTTCTTGGGATTCCTTGTCCAATAAAAAGGGAACAAGGGATTTCCTGTCGCATCATGAAACTCGTGGCGGCCAACCTCGTCAATGATGACTTTAAAAAATTGATTCTTGAAATTCTTGTACGAATCAGAGAAAGAACGGAAGAGGGTTATCTTTGACAGACGTTAAAGAAACCCAACCACCCTTCGGGAGCGGGCGAACGTCAAAATAATGGAAGAAAACCGGAATCGTCGAGGTTATGCCAATCGCCAAACACATCTCCAAGAACGCCTAGACGGCCGCCCAAGCATTTGGATGTAGCTGAGCTTGGGCGACGTTCATTTCCTGAAGAACGACCATTTGAAACTCAGTAAAAGGAACCCGAATACAGAGTTGATCGACAAAATTGGCTTAATAAACTCGCTCGATCCCTTCCCGTGATAAACTCGCCAATTCCTTACGTTGACTCCCACCCGTATCAGTCGGGAATCCTCCACGTCTCTGACGATGTAGAGCCGGCTGATTCTCCATGTTAACGCCTTTTTTGTACCATACTCCGACGCAAACAAGCTGGCATTGTGAGGTGCCCAATCGTACACCGGAATGACGGTCCCGTCACCGTCCGGCTCTAATGGCGCGTCATCTACTGGAATACCACCCTTGAGAAGGTGGATGGGTATCCCGAAGATAATCCTTTTATCCGCATCTGTGGGGGAGTTAGGCTCCGGTCCCGGTGACCAGGCAGACTCTTCCAAGAAGGAGGATGACACTGAGCTCAGAGAAGAACCACGCTCGCCATCACCTCCCATCGACCTCTCGTCTCTTCTGCCCGACGACTCCAAAGAAGACTCAACATGAACGGCTGTCATTTATTACCTGGAGAAAAAAGAATGCTCTGAAAACGAAAGGAGAAGAGGAAGTGAAAATGACAGTGTCCTCACCCTCAGATTTATAAGAAAAATTTTTGTAACCGTCGATGCATCCTCACCGTAAAAAATCATCACAATTAACGGTTCAGATACGGGGACGCTTCAACTTCCGCCTCTATGCGCTTGACACGTTTATTCCCGCCCAAATCCATTTTCAAAAATTGGTGAGCAGAAGCCCAATAGAATCGGCCCAGTAGCCAAGTTGGACGCCCCCCAGCCCAACCAATGACGAGGACGGTCGGACAACAACTGGAGCCCACACACCAGTAATTAAACCCAACGCTTACTGCATGCAGTAGGGCTTGGGGGGCTTGTGTACCATACGGACCGGACGGTCCAAAGATCGACGCCGATATCGACCCAACCGTCGACGTTTCTTCAATCTTCTTTACTCCTCTGATAGCATTGTTGGACAGCTTGCATAAACACTCACTGCGCGCTATTCTACTCGACCATTCATCCTTCCACTCGGGTGAGTAACAACTATGTACCGTACGGACCGGACGATCCAGAGAATAACGCCAACACCCACCTAACCGGACGGTTGCACAAGATCGGTCGATAGGTGAACTGGGTCATTAAGACTAGGATTAAGGTAAATAGTGATTAGAGACATTAGGCTAGAATTGGACTGTGATTAACTTTTCACTAATCCCAAGCCCATGGGAAAAACTATAAATACATGTCAGAGATAAGTGGTAGATAAGTTGCATTTACTGCACATTCATTACTATTCCATTGAATCGCCAAACGGTTCCTGTATTGATTTTGGCATCGGAGGATCTTTGACAGGTTCCCTTCCGGACGGAAGAGTGTGACAACGGAGCTTGAAACGAGACCGAATGACAAGAAGATAAATTGTGAAGGAGTTTGATGACTCAATCCCAGTAACCGAAACATAAAGCATGCACCCTGCTTTTTAATATCCTTTTAATATCCAGAAAAGAATAAGTTCCCTAAGTTTTAAAGTGTTAAAAAAATATTAACTTTCTAGTAAGTTAACATTTAACTAGATATTAATAAAATTAGTAATTTTAATCTATACTAATTTATTTTCCAGCATATGACATAAATTAAATCATTAATATATATTAATATATAGCTAATTTTTATCTTATTTTTGGTTTATCCTTTTAAATAAAATTTTATATTTAAATATAATACATGAATAAAACGTATCAACAAAAAAGTTATTTTTTATCATTTATAACGAATAAAAGGGTTGGTTTGATCAATTTTCACTGTGGTTGAAGAAGTTAATTCAAGATATATTTAAAATCTATGATTATGATTAAGATCGTAAATGGGTTTATAAAATTTATGAAATTTAATACTAATATTAAATTTTACTTATCCCTAGAAAATGATAAATTACTAAAATAAAATCAATTCCTATGTCAATACTTCATCAAAGTTTACTAAATTAATCACTTTTTGAATTGTTTCAAACCCTTTCCAATAGAGTTGTAAGGGTGTGATGGTAAAGAGGGTTTTATTTTAATTGATTGAAATTCAGTTTTAATGTTCTGGGAAAAGTTGCCCTTTAATTGTAATTATATTTGAATTTTATTATAATTTAAAACTCATTTATCAACCTTAGTTGGATTTTCTTTTAATTTAAATTCATTGAACTAGGTGAATCTCGGTGATCCTTGGAACTAACAATACTATTAAGGTAAATTTTTAATTGTATTAAATTTTAATTTGGTTAAATGAAAAAAAAAATGTGAATTTTAGTTGTATTTATTTTTACACATAATAATAAATTTTTAATTATATTAAATTTTAATTAATCTTAAATTTTATATGAATGAAATACATTTGTTTAAGAAGATAAACAAGTAGCGGGAAAAAAATCGATCATTTATACGATTTTATGATTTTGTTTGACGATTATACTGATATTATTATACTAATATTATTATGTTAATTTAACTCGTTATAATTTTATGATTTAAATCTTGATTTTAATTATAATGACATTATAATCAAGAAGGCAAAGTGTCTTTTTCAGACTTATCCTATCAGAAGAAGCTCATTAATTTTTCTAATTTTACAACATTTTTATTTTTCAAATTTTAAATTATATATATTAAAAATAAACTTAATTATTTAATTAAGTCTTTATTTAGTTAGTTAATGTCAATAATAAAATAATCTAAAGAGATCATTATCCTTACAGAATAAAATTATCTAATTAAAATTAATAATTATAATTTAATTTTTAAATTTTATATACTTAAGAAAAATGCAGTATAAAAATTTTATTATTTTTTAACTTTTTTCTTATTGAATAAGTTAAAAGAAAGAACTGGGATACTTTATTATTATTGTGTTAGTATATTATTTTATTGTGTTAGTATATTATTTTATTATTATAACTTTAGTATTAATAAAGGTGGTGCGAAACAATCTTTCTCCTAAAAAGAAATTGATGACTCCAATTATTGATTTAGATGCTCTCACATTTAACAATGCTATTTTTGCTGATAAAAAAAGAACTGCTATTTTACTTTGGTATCTTTTGTCCTTAAAAAAAAAACTCCTGTGAAAGTTAACAGAATTGACAACGGGAATAAGAAAAAAAAATCACCTTTAGTTAATAATTTCAAAGATACGAAGATGGTTGATGATCATTGAAATAGAAAGAGACCTATCCTTTCTTATTCGCTATTTGGGGTAAATTTTAAGGGTTTGATTTTTATTCATTTGTATTGTAGCTATTGTGTTGGTTCTCTGTTTTATATGGATGACTTTTTCTTAATGGATATTGGGGTTACTATATTGAAAAAGAAGGCTACACAAACCTTAAATAAAGAAATGGAGGAACAAGCAATATAATAGCCACTGCCAATGATAAATCAGAATCCACATAAGTCCAACATTTAGACACTTAAAAGTAACACTTAGAACTCAGGAGAAACGTAATTGTATTCCTTACATGTCACACATGCAATAAACAACATAATGTTTTGCTTCCTATAAGCAAAAATGCTCTTTTCTATTCTATTCTCTTTTGCTAAGCTAGCAAAACACCACGCTTTCCATTTTCAGTTTGTGCACGACACAGACCACACACCAAACACCAAACTAGGGTGGTAAACTTTAAAACATTCACCCCTACCACCTAAACTCTGCTTTTTCAAATGTTAGGCAGAACATACACAATTCAAATTTATTTAAATTCCTAGGACCATTCTAAAACGAGTCCTTTATAACTCAACTCCTATACCATATTACTTCCTTTTACTGTTATATACTTAGATACAGTATTGGAAAAAAACTAAACACGAACAGAATTAAACCTAAACAATTTTGTAAGACATAATGTAGTATTAAATAAGAAAATTTTTATGTTATGTGTTTAAACGAATTGGTTGCCGCTGTTGAAAGTTTGGCCAAAGGACCAACTTGGCGGTGCAACATTGTAAGAGACCACGGTGCGTCCCTCGCTGGTGGTAACCTTAAAAGAGAGGCTTTGTCCATTGAGGTAAGTGTTGCTTTGCCAGTTCTGTCCCCAGTTTCTGGTCATAGGTTGCCAATTTGTTCTTGAACCTTTGATGGAAACTCCATGAACATCACCAGCACCTCCCACGTTTGTGATTAGGACTAGGTTGAAGTATGAGTGGCCGTTGATGGTGAATCTGATGCCCCCTCTCTTTTGGCAAGGGACCCTAATAATAAAAGTAAAAAAAATTCAATATTTTGGCCAGAAAAGTATGCAGTCACACTTGGTAAATGGAATATATTCCTAGTCACAAATCACTAGAACATGATCGGGTTGGTATACATAGTTTATTTATCAAAAACTTAAAAAGAATCTGACAAACTTCAAAATTATCTAAACTGTTTTCTTTTTATGGGAAAGGCTGTGATAATATGGAACACCGCATCAGCTTGTCAACTTTAAAAAGTCTTGTTGGATAAGAAACACTTAATTAATGCTGAGCCTCTTAATAACAGAAACCAATAAATTCTATTCTCCACATACCTAGATTACAATTTATAAAATACATGCTTATGCATCCAAAAATCCCTTAACAAGAAACAAGAGCTGCTAGAATAATGAAATGAAAAGCTCACATATGAAGAGTCTGCACTTCTGCTGACTTTATTTGTAACTGTGTATCATTAGAACAGAAGGAAAGATTCTATGGTATGCTTCAGACAAGGTCCAGTTCCTATATGACTTTTGTTTTTATTAGGCCTAAGAAAAGCTTTTGGCAGACAATTTTTTTTGTAATGAAATTCCAAAATACCCTGCAAACTTAAAACAAATTTAATTATACTTTCATTTTTTTAAATTAAAAAATAATGTGATTTATTAGAATCTTAAATTAAAAGAAACATATTAAACTTTAAGACTTGAAACTGAACAAATTTACTCTAATTTTTCTTTTCTTTTATTTATAACTTTTTAAATAGTGAATATTACAAAACTGTAAAAATTAAAAAAAATCAGCAAGTTTGTGTATTATCGTGCATCATGTATACTAAAATAAATTATGTGATATTTGATAATATTTGGCACTTATGTAAAATTAGAATAGACAATAAAAATGTAATTTTTTATATTTAGTAAAAAAAGTGAAAAATAATAAATAATAGTGTTAGATAATAGCGAGTGTAAAAATATATTTTCCTTTTACATAAGTTCCTAATCATTAGCCTGTTAGTTACCAGATAGACATAGACATCCTCCAGTTCTTTAACTGTTATAAAATTTTAGAAAATGACAGAGTGAGAATAAAACATAATGAATGATGAGTACCTTCTGTAAGCAACGGGTACTATTCCAGCTCTGTATTGAGCAATTTGTTGGAAGACAGGTTGAGAAAGGTCGAAATGGTGAAGGGGAGGGTTGCACCATCCTCCTGCAGTGTTTGGGAGGGCATTGTTTGGGGGACAGAAATTGGTTGCAGTGACCACAACTGACCCTGGAAGACACCAATTCTTATCATCAACACACCTAATCTCGAAACATGCGCCGCAAATTAAACCATTGTTGAACAAAGCTGTGCTCAAAGCAGCACTGTTTGTTCCATAACCCTCTCTATACAGGTTCCCATACCCGCATGCTCCACCTGCACCAAAGTAAAATAAGTAAATATTTTTGTTTGATCATAGAATTGTGTGGGGATGACATAACATAAGTATAGGAAGTGTAACTCACCCATAGTGCCAGAAGCATCACCCCCTCCATAAAAGGTTGCATGAGCATTCATCCAACCATAATCAGAAGCAGAAGAGAGAGGTGAAGCCAGAGAAAGGAATCCCAGCAAGAGAAGCCCCAAAAACACCATCTTTTCTAGCCTCCCAAAATATCTGAGTGAGAGAGAGTATGAAAGATGAGGAAAATGAAAGGAGCATGGGTAAGATATAAATAGATGTTGCTGGGGAGCAAAGAGGGTTCTTTCTTGCTTTAACCAACGTCATGCCAACAAACTGACACATTTGTGAGGTGTGTGGACCAAAACCGCCAAATACAAACACCTATTTCATTTTTTCTATGCAGGGACAAGGCACTGTTCCTCTTGCCACGTGGGTTTTAAGTTCTCTTTTATTAGTGTTTTCTACAACGGGACGCAACATTAAGGTGTATTATCAGTCTTACATGAGTAATATATAAGAAAGAAATTTGTTACTTTTTAAGTTTCAGGTTAGATGTTGTTCATTCTTACTAAATTTTTGTAGTGTATTTTCTGGTGAAAAGTTCAATAAATGGTATGATGAACATGATTGAACATATAAATGGCCTTTTTTTATCACATTCATGTTATAACTATGTTCTTTTTCTGATATCTGAGGAGTTGTTTCAGCTGACACTATAAAAAAATCTATATTTTTTTGTAATATAACGATCTCAAATAATATGATCACAACATGGAATTCAGCATCAGCTAGGGTTTTTTTCTTTGTTGGTGTAGTTCTGTTTTACTTGATAACTTAGTCTAGTCAATTTTTTACCTGTGTGAGAGAACAATGATCACTTTTTCTGAAATACTCTAGAGTGAATGTGAAGTAGTCCTTTAAACCTGAAATGAATAATGGAACAAAAGATTCTTCATTAACGGTTTAAAGTTAAATTACCAGAATCCAGAAAGCTGACAATTGTTTTTCTATTCGAAGCAAAGTTATTTTATTAGCCACAGCAACCGAAAGAGTTCTTGAATTAGAATTTATTAATGCATGAAAGCTGATGAAATATATGTAATCTGTAATCTGCGTTATCATTAAGTAATTACTATAACTGTCGTACATGGATATTTTAGTAGAGTTAGCTATTACAGAAGAACCTAGTAAACCAACAAAACTTATGCCTAATATTATATTAGGAGTTACTAACATCATTTTCTAATAATTTGGTACTATTTCTTCTCTTCCTGCATTACTTTTAATCTTTGTTTTATTATAAGAAATATCATAAGTTTTCAGAATAAATATAATGTTCTCACTTTTCAATCTCACATTTTGAGGAAAATGGGTTGATTCTGAAAACAGAACTGCTAAAAAGTATGGGAAAAAAATTTAATTTATATGTCATGAATTTTTTATTAGAGGAACACAATATGAAACAAACAAGGGAAACCGATTTGATTTGGATCCAAGTTTTTATTTATTTGAAGATAATAATAGTTGTAGGTTTCCTAATTTTGAAATTAACTAAATATTAGAAGATACTAGGCATGAAGACAAAATAGACAGAGTCATCAACACGACAAAGGAGAATGATGAATTCATCTAGTTGAAAGAAAAAAATAAAAAAAATAGAAAAAAAGTATAACAATATAAACGAATTAAAATATCTTACACTTTAGAAACAAATACAACGAAATAAACTCAAACACAATAAAAGAAAGTAACAACTGAGTATTGGATAATATTTTATAAACAACTATAAAACCTGAATTTTAATAGTGAAAAAGAGTGATAGGTATAGTATGGTTTTCCCTTGGGAGGTGTAATGTAAATTTTATTGGGGCTGTAAATTGACATTCAAAGCAACAATTAATACCTTTCACCAAACTTTTCTCCCTCCATAACTATATTCAAAGTTCAAAGTTCAAGGGCAACTTATTGTTTCAGCCTTTTTGGTTTCACATTTTGTGTAAAACTTTGAATTTCAGTCACACTAATTATTTATGACACGCAGAAAATCACAACAACCTCTAAGAACTCAATCAATGTTATAACATGGTGGGTTTTTTGAGTTTGACAACTTCTAAAGGGTATCTACGGTTTATTTTTAATGTAGATTAATGAGATTTTCTTCAATCTCATTTGATTTTAAAGGTGATTGACAATAGTGTCACCCATCCTGTTTTGGTTCGTACAATATGAAAAATGCATGTTAATTTGTTTGATCCGTTTTTATAACATTTTAGCGAGCGTTCCCATAAGAATTTTTTTGTAAATTTTATTTTTATTTAATTAAATTAATAAAAATAATATTTTCATAAACTTATATTTTAAAATAAATTATTTTTACAACTTTATAATTTATAATTTTAAGTACAGAATTATTGAAATAAAAATGACTTTGAAGGGATTGAAACGTTAATGTAGGAGTTACTTTTGAATGAATTAAATCTGAGTCGACTAATTTTGATAGATGGAAGAAGAAACATAAATGAACTAATTACTTAAAAGAAACACAAAATGTGTTATATTGATGGGATTAGATTTTAAAAATTTAAATTAATTGGGGCAGCTTGTCATTATCCTCCATAGGTTGCAGGTGATGTGGAACAAAGGCTCAATGGGATAAAATACTCAGTTTCTCACACTTTTTTTAGTACGCCTACAACGATCAACATGACTCGTCTCGTATTGTCATTCATAGTATACAATTAGTTTTATTTTATAGTTTAATTTCCATTATATATTATTTATATATTATCTTATATTAATTTTAATTAGATTTATTTTGATATTTTCTAATTTATCTAGTTTTTCTTAATTTTTTAATCTTAATATTATTATTTTTATAATTCTTTTAGAATCTTGATGTTGGGTCTAATATTATTTTAGCCAACATCTATTTGTATTTTTTTTTACCCATTTTATGGTAAGAGATATTCTTGTGATAATTTTTAATTTCTCATATAGTTTTGGATTTTGAAATTGGTTATAGGATGATGTTGATATCCAAGTGAATATTTATGTTAATATATATTTTAACATTATGTAATTCCTAATCTTAAGTCATAAACAAAGAAACTAAGAGTATTTTAGTCATTAAAAATCTTCACAACAACAACATAGATTTTACCTTTAAGCAGAAAGATTGCGTAGTAGAATATAAATATTATTTATGTATTTTTTTGCAAGACATTTATATGGCCTTAACATCTTATCTTTTCTCATTCAAGTTCTTTATAATCCATTGTTGTTTTACCTATGCTATCATATGTCTTTATAAGATTTATAATTTTGAATTTTTGGTAAAGTTGTGAAACTCGAGAGTTTATATAAACTCGTGAGAGTCCAGTAAACTTGTTTCATAAACTTGTCATATGTCATTGTATATTATTTTAAATGATACACTTAAAGTCGTTGGTGAAGAAAGGAGGTTAAACATTTCAATCATACTATTATGATGCATGTAAGATTTTCATCGTCTTCCTTTTTTAAATATTCAAATTGTTAATTTTTAATATATATACTTTAACTTTATTGTTATATATATATATATATGAACACTATCATTGTGAACCAAAGTCGGGACTTTTTTGAACCTCAGACCATTCAACCATTTGAAAACACAATAGAATTCAAGCAATCATATATGCAAACATGGATGACTATGTTCAAAAGAGAGATGTACATCACGCTATACATTGATGGGTATGTTTTACTCATTGTACAAATGATGGTGATCATACCAAGACAATGCCAAGTCGTATGGTTTTGTTCCCTACATAGGAAGAAGAAACCTAACTTGAAATCCTTGTTACAAATGTAAGTATTACATTTTCATATCAATTCACTATGATATTGATATATTAACATATATTTCAAATGTTTCAAATTTAACTAGAGTTGTGGGTAGGCCCAAAGCACAACAAATTCAAATAATCTATCCAAAGGTTGAGCTTCATTGATCTTTAACTTATTAATTTTGATCTTTGACTATTTTATTTGTCATGTTTAGTGTAACAAATAATCATATTTTTGGGCATGCAAATACTACATCACGTCTTGCGTCAAGACTATCATCCAAGTAGGGATTAGAGATGATTGGACCGAGGTAATAATAATATATCTTTCACATCTTACAAATCACATTCAACTTTGAACATTAGAATGCAAATATAGTAAAGTTGTTTTGTTTTTGCAAGGGTCTAAATGATGAAAATAGAGGTCACAATGATGAAAATACAACAAAAATGGACAATATATCTTTTAGAGAGATGGAGTTAGAACATACAATAGTTTAGTTTCAATACTTTGTGTTTTATAATAACTTTAGTTTTAAATTTGAATTTTTATAGCTTTAATATATAATTTGAATTGTGATTAGTTCAAGTTCATATGAATTATGTGTATATTAAATGTCAAAATTAAATTTTTACTTTGGTAAAACTGTAAAACTGAATCTTTTATTAAAAAAACACACATAGAATATTGAAAAGTGCATTTTTTGTCATCAAATCAATTGATGTCGAAAATGATCATTTTAATATATCAGTTAACGTCAAAAACTTCAAATGTCAAAAACCTCTAATGTCAATTCTAGAGACAAAACTTTACGAAGCGAGGAAAACATGGCCTAACCAAAAGAACGTCGAAAAAATGAATTTTGATGTTAAACATCTCTATTTAATATTTCAGATATCACCTATAAATTTTTGCTAAACAAAAAAAGTGTGTCGCTTAAAGCTTATACTACCTAAAAAAAAACTTTGTTTTCCATCATCAATTAATGCCTTTTTTATCTTTCGATATTAAGTTGATGTTCAATATTTTAGGAATACCTTTTTTATCTTTCGATGTTAAGTTAATGTTAATATTTTAGGGATATTAAAGATAAAAAATAACATACATAACTTTTTCTTATAGCAGTGTTTTCTCAATTTTCCTTAATTTGTTAATTCTTAGTATTATTATTATTTATTTCATTGTCTCAATCCGAAAGTAGTATTATTATGTCTCAGTCAAGATAATAAATCTATGATCCCTGGAAGAGAGGTGATCTTAGTAGTTCCTTACTTTCCATGAGATAGAGGGTCTTAAAACCAGGAAATTATGTTTCTAACTGAATATTCAGACCAGTAAATATTCATAGATACAATTTCTACATAGAATCATACTCAAATTCATTCAACCTATAAATTCATACACTATTTATGGTAAAAAAAAATCTATGCTGAGAGATATTTACTAATAAAATTCATAAATAGGTACAAAATAGATGTATGAATGGTAACAAGTTTTTGTATTTTAATTACTTATTTATTAACTGATGAATGCCTATACCAAATATCTTTACCTGTTAATAATTTTTGTTTAGATATTTCTATTAAAATTAATTGATTTATTGATGAAGAAGACATTAATAATTCAAACATTTTTTAGAATTTGACTTTTTATATATGTATTTTTTTGAAATCAATGTTTTTGAATAAATAAAATTTATTTAAGATTATAATGTGCAACTTATTTAAATTTTTATTTTATAAAAAATAATTTTATTTATATTATTTTTCAATTATCAGTTTTTAAAAAAAATAGTATTTGTTTGTTTTGTTAATTTCTAGATAACATATTTCTCTCAATTATACCCTTACTTTAAATACTAAAAAGAAACAGTTGCACAGATAGAAAAAATAATGAATATGAATGCACATTGAAATAAAATAAAAATCTGAAAAAAGTATAATAGGCAAATTACTTAAAATTTCATTAAAAATAGAAAAAGTAAATATTTCACCTAGTTTGAATTAAAGAAAACCTCAAACAACACTGTAATATAAAAAAGAGAGTAATATTTTATGACGTAATTTTATTTGTCCCATATTATAAAATAAAAATGTTATTTGATTTTTCATTTAAAAAATTAAATGACTTTAGTTTTAAACACTTGAAATTAGTATTCAAAATGAAAAGAAAGAAAATAGAGATGAGAATGCATGAGAACCAAACGGGGGTAACACAGCACGTGGGTGAAGCGGTGAAGGAAGTACACTTCAGAGAACAAAAAAGGAACAGCTCTGACTCATTTATTGCTTTCACTTTTTTCACTGTCATTTATTTGACCCAACTACAATTCAAAACTTCAATTGAAAGCTTAATTCACAGCATGGATTTCAACTTGCAGTAGCATGTGAAAAAGTTTCTTAAATAATTTATAATTAAAATAATTAAGAAGCTTACAACACAAGTCATACTTGCTCAAAACTATAAACAAATAATTAAATAATTAATATTAAATATTTAATTTTGTTTTAATAAACAGAATGACACCACTCCTAATCAACAAAACAATTTAAAGAGCAAAAGCAATCTCTTAGTCATCATGTGAGTGGTATTTTCCTGTTATAGTATTTTATAAGTACTTCTCCTTCCGAAATCTTCTTTTGTTTCTTTTTGATATTCTCTTCTGATAACCTCACCAATTCTGCAGTATTATTTACGGTCATTCTTGTTTGTTGTGTTATTAAATTCATTGACAGTTAATTATACTAAGACATATTAATCTGCTTACATGTAAAGGACAAAAGATGCAATTATATTTATTTACTTTTGGCCTAATGGTAGAATGAGAGTGAAAGAGAAAGAGAAGAAAAACAAAATGCAAACCTTGAATGATGTGACAGTGATAGAAAAATGTGTAAGAAAGATGATAGATGAACGTGTTGGATAGTGAAGCTGGAAGGTAGAATTAGAATTAAAGGTGGTGGGTTTGTGGCTGTGCACGTAGCACCACATGCACAACTATTATATTCATATTTATTATATATAGGAAATCAGTTTTAAATTATACAAACTTTTAAATAAATAAATATGTTTGTTGCTCACTCAATCTTTCTTGCTTTAATTTAATTTTCAGGAATGGTTATTTATTTTAACATAAAATGCATGTAAATTTAAGATAAAATATATCATTGAAGCAGTTTTATTTTAGTTTTTTTTATCCTTAATATTTATTTGTTTATTTGTTTTGATAAACTTATTCAATTGAGTTTTAAGAAAGAAAAATATGAAGAAGAAAAAGACTGAGTTTGTTTCTATGTTTAAATTAGCTTACGAAGATGAAAATTTATTTAGAAGAACTTTTATAAATAAGTTTACATATTAAATAAATTTAACTTCTGAATTTTTTTTTTCATAAATTTCTTTAAAAACATCTTATTAATGTTTTGATAAAGTCTATAATATTTACTAATTTTATAATTTTAAAAACATTTATATTAGTCAAGAAAGAATTGTAGTTGTAAATTATATTTCTATTACGACAATATTAATTAATCATAAATTATAAGAATAATTTGTTATTATTAAGCATTATAGATATTATTTTTTATATTTTAGCACTTTTAGTTTTATCTTGTGGATATTTTCGATAATTTCTAATATCTATATATATATATATATATATATATATATATATATATATATATATATATATATATATATAATGAGCACTATGTTAATAATAAGGTAAAGATAGAGTCCTTATGTAAAAGTAAGTTTTGTATGGTGTTAAAAGTTTAGTGATCCTACGCCAATTTCCTTATGTATGAGAACCATCATTCTTACCATTGTCATCTCTTCTGATCATCTTGAAGCATAACTCATCAAACACCACTTTATTTGAAAGACTATATTTCCTCTTAACATTCTCTTCAATGTTTCCTTTTATTCATAATTTTGTTACTAATAATATTTTAAAATTTTCATAAAACCTTTACTCCGTTGCAACATTGGTGAGTGTGTACATCTTTCTCGTTATTGACAGTTGCAAAAGATTTAATTATTTATTAATTGGATTTTCATACTTTTCTTGGTAGAGATATTCAGAAAGAATATATATATATATATATATATATATATATATATATATATATATATATATATATATATATATATATATATATACTTTACTCACACACGTACGGTTGTTTCTTTATTTCATTCTTAGTTCTATATTTTAATTTGATTCACTAAAATAATTAGTATTTTCGACTAATTTGATATTTGGTAAGTTTTTATAAATTTTTTAAGTATTTTTCTTGTTGTCCTGTACGTTTTATTCAGTGTATTAAATCTATAGAACACACATTTAATTAGTTTTATTTAATTTTAATATCTTTATTTATTATTTATGTTTATAATATAAAATACTTTTCAATGAGTTTTATATTGTTATTGCATAAAAACATTTTATTTGTTATATATAATAATTTATTATCATAATATTTTTATTATTTCAGCTCTAAAATATGAAAAAATTATGTATAAATTCAAATTATTATCAGTTTTTTTCTATTTGATTTTGTTTAAGTGATTTATTATAATCTTTATTAGTCTAAAAGAATTAAGAAAGAAAGTGAAAAATGTTTAAAATATTTTTAAACTTAACTATTTGTTTTTTTTATAATTTTTAAAAGTAAATTTTTGATTCTATTAACTTTGTTTCACTTATATTTATATTTTGTTATATCTTACTTATGTTAATTTGGAAAGGAAATTATCATGAGAAATCAAGATTTACGAGCACCAATCTTACAATTCTATTTTGACATGATGTAAAAGGAAACAACAACGATTATTTTTATTTATCCTTAACGGTTCCCTAATCGAGGTATAAAGAGGTGAGGCAAAAAGTAGTAGGTTTTTGTCTCGGTTAAAAAAAATGTATGTTTTTGCCACGGTTCAAATGCAATCGAGGCAGTAGATGATGTTCCTTTTTTTTATGTTTTTTCGCCAGACTTTTGGCTTCGATGGCTAGTGAGCCGAGGCAGTAGATGGAGGTCTTATGCCTTCGTTTGGGGTTGAACTTAGATAGTAGTGGGATTTTTTCTTTTTTATTTTTTGTCAGCCTTTCTGCTTCTATTGTGGCCAGAACCGATGCCACAAAGAGCATACTGCCTTGGTTATGGTCACAATCGACACCTATTTTATGTGTTTTTTTAAATAGGTTTATTTCTGCAACCATCCCAACTACATAAACAAACCTGCATATTTCAAAATTGTCCAAAACAGTCTAAAAGCATATTTTTAGTGAAAATTATAATAAATCACAAATCAATTCAATATACAAAGAATTGTAATCATAAATCAACTTAGAAGCATAAATCAATCCAATGTACAAAGTTAATATGATCATAGATATGCTAATGTAGACCTTACTATATCCTAATATCTACATACTATTATAGAGTTGAATTACATATTTGGCAAGTGTTTTCCTTATGTATTTAAGGGACTTCTCTGGAATTGAAGTAGTAGAATTAAATATCTGCATAAGACACAATTATTTCAATTATATACAAAAATTATTGTAGAATACCAATTGAAAGTAGGAATAAATAATCTGTTATGAGTAACGAATCAAAAGTAAGTTTGGTGGACTAGCTAAAGTTTATTTTGTTAGATAAAAGTCATTTTGAGGAATTTGAAACGTGTTTCACTTTGACAATAATACAATTCCAAAGTTGCATATTGCTACTTCTGAGCAGCCAGAAAAATCAATTAGAAATTTTCCATTTATCCATTAAAGGTTGAATATGATAAAATGACAAAAGCAATTCATCTGAAGAACAATATGCCAACTTATTTTGTTAAAAATCGAATTCAAGATTTCTAGGTAAGCATTTTACATATATGTTATTGGAGAGCAAATAACTAATACAAAGCTACCATTAAATAACTAAAGAGAGTTGAAAAATAAGCATCCATATTCTTCATTGATGATCATGAATAAAGAGAAATCTGGGACCATGGCGATGACGAACGACCGGTGGCAGCAACGAGTAGCACAGTTCGCGCGAGACAAATTGAAGCAGAAATGTTGACCTTTGCAACAACAATGGAGGCATTGAGACAATGGTTCTTCGCGAGGGACAATGTTGCGTGAGGAAGAAGAACAAAAGACAACACGAGAAAGAAGAATGAACATTAGGTTAACAATTTTTACACTGTCGAAAAAGGTACTACCTTGGTTCTTTACTTAACCGAGGCAATAGACAACTTATTGCCTCGGTTATTGATGAAATCGATGCCTAAAGTCATCCGAAAAAAATAAAATATGGAATCACAATTTTTAAATTATTTTCAACCTATACGCCTCGGTTTTGCGGTTAAACCGAAGCATAAAACAATTTTAACATCGGCTCCCCCAGAACCGAATCCATAGGGCTTGACAAAAGGAATTGAAACTTTCAAAAATCAGAACTATCAGGTGTTGGACAGGAGATACTGTCTTGGTTTTGCTTGGAACCGATGCCGTATAAGACATACTACCTCAATTATGTTTGGAACCAATGCCGTATGTCCTGATTGCATTATCATGTTAGTGAATTTCAGAGGTTGCTTTCTGCCTCGGTTCTCTAACCAACCGAGACAATAACTCCTTTTCAAAAGGGTGTCAGGCGAAAAGTCTACTTTGAAGAGAGACAAATGAAATTTTACAGAAGTTTAGACATCGATTCTCACTTTAACCGAGTGATATAAGTTTTATGTTTCGATTCCCTTTGAATCAAGACATATAAATTTACCAAAACTATGAAAATGTTAGTAGGTTTTGATAAGTTGATTTTTTCTAAACAGAAACCTTGTGCGAGTTTAATCCAAATTATGCATTATTAGAACTCTCTTTGTGATATTTAAAACCTATGATAACTTATACTTCATACAGTAGAAGTAGAGGCAGGTAGAAGTATATATATATATATATATATATATATATATATATTATTATTATCAGGATGAAACAAAATTTTATATAAATTAATATATGAGTTTAAAACTCGCATCCTCGTCTTATTCATCTACATGGTAAATTAAATTAATAATAATTATTTAATAAAATAAAAAAATTAATTTATTATGTAATTATATATAAATTAATTTTATTTTATTTAATAAAAGAATTATTATTAATTTAATTTATGTATTATTATTTAATTAATTATTTAGTTTATTAATTTATTGTATTTTAAATTAATATATAAATATTATTTAAATTTTTTTATATTTTTAATCAATTTATAAAATATTTTTTTTTGTTTTTTATAATATATTACGTAAACAAAAAATATTATTAAAATAAAATCTAAAACAAAAATAATAAACTAAAATATAGAAAAAAGTTAAAATATGTAAACAGATGTCAACATTCATTCACGAATTTTAACATCCGTTAAAGGTGAAACGGACGTTGACATCCTTTTATAGCAAGGGTAAATTGGGTATGGGTGGTGCATGTCTTTATTTTATTCTTTATCTAATGCAGCCCACTCCACTAAACCACCATGCAAGACGCGTACAAACTTGCCAAAAAGTAAGGAGTGTTTCATCCTGCACCTTCAAGCATTTCATCATGCACCTCCAATTTCCTAAAATGTCCTTAATTAATAAATGGTTTAAAAGTTTAATATTTTGATTATTGAAAACCACCATTGACTCCACCTCTATTTTCCACCAATTAAGAAACATGCATTCCTACCCCTCTGTACCCCTTCACCCTTGCACTCCTTGGAGCCTTCAATCCTGCACACCCTCACCCCTACACCTCTTGCATCCCATTTTTTTTATAAAGAAACCATACACTCTTCCACAACTCTTCACAGGACTTTGATAATATTTTTTGTCTTGAGAGTGATTGAGTATTATCTAAAGAGAAGTATTGTTCGAGTGTGCACTTTGGAGTGGTGTATTGGCAGCTTGACTCTTTGTGTTGGTGCAGTTTCGGATTACCTCATTCTTCTTTGTGTTTTTGCTATAGAAAGAGGTTAGTATTTGTTTTTAATTTGTGTGCATAGATAGATTTCATGGTTGGATTGTTATTGATGGAGATGTAATTTATTTTCGTTAATATGTTTGCATGCTACCGAAACATGAAGTTATAAACGTGTAAAAACGAAAAAACGATATGAACTCATCGACTGCGGATAGTCGATGATGTCGATCGGATGTGGAGATCCGATTGATGCGCATCGGATGTGAACATCTGATTATATGAAATTTCGGATAAACATATCCGATACTCAACTTAGATTATATTAAATATTATGTATGTTGTTTACCTTATTTAGTTTATTTATTTTTAATATCTAAATTAATTTTTTATTTTACATATGAATTTGAAACAAAATGAGAATAACCGAATGCATAGGAATCGGATGTGGAGATCTGATAGTGAGAATTTGGATATCAATATTCGATACATGTTTAATGTTATACATAAAACTTTAATTATGTTATTGTTTTAATTATTTTATTAATTTTAAAATTATTTATGATTTCGTATTAGTCTATAATGAAATTAGATATTTTTTAATTGATATAATTTTTTCTTCTGAATTTATTAAAATCAATTTAAAAAACTCAGTTACCTATCACATATGGAAATTCGATATATATATATATATATATATATATATATATATATATATATATATATATATATATATCGCCTATCTAATTTAGTAACTATTTTATTTAGTAACAGTGTCTGTTATTCAGCTGACCATACAATTTTTTATGGGAAAAACTGAGTTACCTATTTGAATACTCAATTATTACAAGCAAGGATTAGATTTATTTAAAAAATTGAAGATGGAACAATATATAATATATTAGATTTTCATAAGATATTTGACGGTCATTCATTTATTTATATAATTTTTAGTTATTTTATATATTATTTTATTATTTTATAATTATATTTAAGTATATGTATAATTTTTATGAATTTATAATATAATTAGATAATATGTAATTTTAAAAAAATAATTGTTACGAATTTTTCATAATTTTGCATGCTGTTTTATGAATATTATTTAAGTAGGTTTTTTTTTATATAAAAATTGAATAAAACTAGTTAACTTTATTTTTATAATTATTATTTGATGTTAATATAAAAATGCATTTTAAATATTTAATTTTTATAAGTTTTAGATATAAAAATTGTTATGAAAATTTTTAATAATTTTTTATATAGTTTTAAGTTTATTTAACTTGGTGTTTTTTTAAGTTAGATTATATTGTTCATAAATTTATAATTGTATAATTATTTTATTAGTTTTTGATTTTATAATATAATTATACATTTTAAATTTATTGTATTATTTTTTTATTTTTTATAGGTGATTATAATTTAAATGGACGGATATCATTATAGGATGGATTCTGAAATAAATTGTACCATGCTATCAGAATTTTTCATCATTTATAAATGAGGTTGCTGAGGAAGATTTGACGAATAATTTCACAACAAATGAAATTTTTTCTTCGTGTGAAAACTTAATTGAATAGGTAAAAGGGATTGCATATGATCTAACTTAATTAAATGGGTAAAAGGGATTACATATGATCTAGAATTTGTTGTGGTGACTATAAGATCCGATAAAGCTACCGGTCAACCTAGGAGGAAGACCTTTGTGTTGCTAGGATGTGAAAGAGGCGGAAAATATAGAAAATACAAATCCGACCAACCTAGTGCATATGGCACTCGAAAATGTGAGTGTCCTTTCCAGGGGTAAACCATCTGGTAATGGCGATGGGTGGGTATTACAAGTGATATGTGGAACCCTGCCTCCAAGAGGATGGAACTCTGCCTCGGTGACTCCCACTTTACAGCACGCGGTCTGTCTTCCATGTACGAAGACACCATACGCCTTCTTCCCAATGTAGGGAAGTAATCATATATCCAACTCTACAAAACAAAAATTATACATTATTTCATGATCAACATCGAAAAAATCCAATCAAATCAAATTGTAAACTAAATTTCTACCTGTAAAAGAGTCAAATAACCTGGTCGAAGCCAAGCTGGCATCTCCTAGCTGGTCATACATGTATGCTAGTGCAGCAACGCCCCAGGCATATCGGTCACATGTGTGTACGTCTCTAAAGAGCAAAAGATAAAACACGCGAATGGATGTGACAGTCTTATAAGCAAATATACTGCATCCAACTAGATGCAACAAGTATGCCCGAGTAGCGTACTCCCACTGCTGCTGCTCACAGTGCTCAGCGTAGATGTCTCGAAGCCAGCTCAATCTGGCTTTCACACCTTGAGTTGCATGTAACTTAGCACCAACTCTCCCGCCATCCATGCCTAAAATCTCCTCAATGGCGCATCTACTGTCTTCAAAATCTACTTCCTATAGATGTCATAACTGCCCTAAAACTGGGAGGTACAGCAACGATGACACATCATCTAAAGTCAAAGTCATCTCACCCATGGGGAGATGAAAACTACTAGTCTCGAAATGAAATCTCTCTACAAATGCCAACAGTAGACCCCTATCGACATAGTCATATGGCATGCCCACCAAAGACATCAGACCAGAACCATTAACGATGTCTCTAATGCCCTCGTGGCAGGATCCTAATCTGTTTAACTTCTTCCCATGGGAGATCAACTTGATCTTCTCCCGTTCCTAAACAATAATATTTAGTATAAAATTATTTTAACTAAACAATATTCATTAAAATTAAAGTTTTGCACTTACCCGACCATGCCATATCGCATAAGCAACATGGTGAATGTAATGTGTCAATATTGAAGCGTTTAATGGACCTCCAGGAAATCCACCTTCAGCAACATCCTCATGATCCTCCTCTTGCTCAATATCATGCTCCTCATATGCATGATCCTCAACTACATCCTCGTGAAACCTCACATCTCCATGGTCCTCAACATGAATATCAGAGTCAACTGCTCCACGTCTTCTACGAGCAGAAGTTGTAGGTCTCCGCCTCTCACCCTGTGACGAACTCTCTCCGCGATGTGAAGAGGAACCTCCTCGAGTATCAGCCATGTCTATTCTAAATTTCTTTATTAACAATAATATTATAATAATTAAAAAAAAATTCACTAGTAAAAAATAATAAATTATTCAAAACAATTTATTTCAAATAAAATCAATTTAACTAATTCATTATAAAATTAAATAATATATTATTACAAACAAAATAACTTAAATCTCTAACAAAATTATAAATATTTCAAATAATTACAAATAATTAAAACATTTTTAACTAACTGTAAAAATCTAATATTTCACAAAAAATAAATAACAACAAATCTTCTAACTATAAAAAAATTAATTCAAATCTTGATATAAATAAAAAATTAATTCAATTAAAACAATTTTCTTAAAATAAAAATCAAATAACTATAAATTAAAAAATTAAAAAAAAATAAAAAAAAATTGAAAATTATTATAACAAAATATTTAAAATAATTATAACACAAAATATAAAATAATTAGAACAAAAAATTTAAAAAATTAAAACGGAAAATTAAAATAATTAAAATAATTTTATTAAAAGGAATAAAATTATTTCTTTATATTAATAAATAATTATTTCAAATATAACAATTTAATTAAAAGAAAATTCATATAACTATAAATTTAAAAATTAAAACAAAAAATTTAAAATAATTATAACATAACATTTAAAAAAATTAAAACACAAAAATTAATAATTATTATAACAGAACATCTAAAATAATAACATTTCAAATAACTCAACCAAACGAAAGAAAATAAAAACTAAATATTAAATTAAAATATAATATAAACAAAATAAAAAAAATCAACATAAAATCGGGAATGGAGAATCGACATAGGCTGAGTCGGATCTCCATAACCGATTCAGCATTCATCGGATCTGAACATCCGATGAAGGCTTTATCGGTTATGGAGATCCGATTCAGCCCTTGTCGACCCTCCATACCTGATTCAACTATATCTGCACAAGAAATCTACTAGCATAAAAAAACAACACAAACCAACCTCCGTTGGGTGCTCAAAGGGATTGTGAGTGGGTATTTCTCTACACTGGCCGGCGCTGGATGAGCTCCTCTATCTCTCTGGCCTTCGCGTGACGACCAACAGGACGACCAACGGACGACCTCTATGCGAGAATGGACGAGCTCGACAATGGACAACCTGTGTGTGTGCGACAATGGAAGAGGAAACTGTTGTGTGCTGGGTGCTACTGGAAAGCTTCCGATTTGAAGGAAAAACAGTGTGTTGGGTGCTACTGGAAAGAGGAAACGTAGAGGAGAGGGTACTGGTGCTGTATGGCAGTATGGAGAAATGAAATGCGAATGTTGAGAATGAGATGCGAGAGAAAAAGCATGGGAATAATATCTCTGCTGAGCCAGAATCTTTGACCACTTTTAATTTTTTTCTTTTAAAATATTAAACTCTCTTAACTATGGATAATGTAGGTATTTTAAAAAATTTGGAGGTGCAGGAAACACTAAAAAAAGTGAGTCTATTTTGTATGTGTGGACTTTGTAGGAAAAGCTTAACAATTTATGGGCTTTGAAGTTGCAGCCTTGAGGCGGGGCCTTACACCAATTCTTTTTACACACCAATAATCTTCTTCTGCATTTTTTTTAGTTTGAAGCTTTTTTTTTTTTAATTTTTTTATTGTACTATCAGAACTTATAAACGTGTACCCAATTGTAATTAAAGCTAATATTATATTTTTAAATTAAGAATTCGAAATAGCTATAGATTCAGAAATATGGGTTACATATGAATTCGAAATTAACTTTGGACTTTTGTAATTCAAAAGGAATTTTTGAATTGGACAATCTGAAAGAAACTTTCAAATTACATAATTCAAAATAAAAATAATTTTCAAAAGTAGGTGAAAACAACAACATTAGGGGTGGTGGTAGTAGGGGTGGCCAGAGACAGTTTATCTTTTACACACTCTATGGAGGTGTGAGAAGAGATATTGAAAGTTCAAAACGAAATGGCCAATATATGACCTAATAACTCTACGTTTTCCTACATGTATATCCACATTCTTCGTGAACATTTATAAATTTTCAAAATAATCATTTTATTCTCTAGACAAAGTGATTTTCAGAATATATATTTTGTAGAGTTTCGGAAAAGGCTTTTGGGAATAAATTTTTCTTGAGAAAAATTGCTAGAAAAGAAAGTTTCTGGATTAGATTTTTGAAACACATGATACATTCTGAAAAAGTTTTTTCAGAATAAGATTTCTGAAAATTTTCCCGAAGACATGCAGTGACTTCTGGGAAGAATTTTTTGGATGAAATATGTTTCTGAAAGAGGTTTTCATAACACATAAAATACGTTCTGAAAAATGGAAACGACAGTGGCGTGATGAAGGAATTATGGGGTGCACGAAGGAATAGCCATAAATCTAATCAAATTTTTAATCTAATTTAATCTTATGAAAATTATAAGTTATATAATATCCCATATTAGTAAACTTATTAATACTAATTTAAAGTATTTCAAATTTATATTAAACACACCACTACATAGTACATGACATATGTATTATAATATTATTCATAAGTTACAATATTAATTTTAACAAACATGAATGTATTGTAAATTTAGAGAAAGTATGTAAAACATAAAGATGCTGTACATATGTAGCTCACTTATCTTATCTTCTCTTAATGTATAACATACATTGTATGTGGATACATCACAACACACGAAAGAAAAGATAAGTTAACGATAACTTCAACGTGCATATTTTATAATTTTTATAATAATAAATCCTTATTAACTCACAACTAAACAAGTAATTATACATAATATAATTATTTCTATACTTAATATTAATTTTATGCATTGACTTGCACACATAAAATCTTACACCTACCGCAAAACCTCTTAGTTGATTGCAAGAGAAGCTCTGATTATATATATATATATATATATATATATATATATATATATATATATATATATATATATATATATATATATATATATATATATATATATTATTAAAAATGTGAAACCCAATGAGATCACCTTATATGTGATTATAAGGAATAAGTGGAAGTGGCTTCTTCCTACAGTTTATGCTTTTTTTCCTACACTCCAAAATTTTTTGAAATGACTAAATTAGCCTTTGACCATTATTAGAGTAGAAACCCTATTTCACCTTCTTTTACTTTGTTATGCCACAAAATATCCTATATCTCAAGGCAGTTTTCTTCAGTTCTCCTAGCTCCTTCCATTTTTCTTCGTTCAAAATCATTTCTTCTCTCCACATTCTCTCTTCATTTCATGCGAATCATTTTATCATAGTAACATGAGGCAACACCTTCATTTGGTACAATGAAAGCCTCATATCTTCTCTTTTAAGTTAGGTAACCACATTTTTCTTCGTATTTAGAAATTTGGCGATCAGTGTTCATTGAATATCAAAACTCGACTCTTGTTGTGAAATGGTTGGTTTCACCATATTTGGAAATCCAGTGGTGATTGATTGCATGGATCAAATTTTGAAAACTGGTACACCCAATCACTACCGCATTTCCAAATCCAGTGCACCAACATTTTACACATAAACCGGATTTCAAATGAATTTTTAAATTCGATGAACACTCTCACTTTTGCTAACACCAATGCATTTCAAAATCTAGTGCACACATTTGACACAACCCGAATTTCAAAATCTGGTGGACACTAAAACAACTAGGTTTTGAAATCTAATGAACTGAACCAGTTTTCCCCAAATTGACTTTCCATATTTGGTGGACGCATTTCACACAAACCAAATTTTGAAATCCAGTGAATGTTCACTCAATTGGTTTTCGAAATTCGGTGAGCTGATCTAATTTTCCCTACCACCACCGACTTTCCAAATATGGTGAACACTAACCACTGGATTTCAAAATTCATTTTTCGCACTTAACCAAGTTCTAAATTCGTTTTAGTCCTAAAAATTTCATACTACAACATAGAAAGATATGGTCTACACCTTAAAAAATATCGAAACCCAAACAAACTCAAATTACCTTAAAAGAGAAGGAGATTAAGGCTTTTGTGACAATGCAGGTGCTTGCTATAGTGGAATGAAGAAAAGATGGAGATAAGAAATGATGATGGAACAAAGGTGGAAGGAAGCTATTAGAAGCTTTTGTATGGAGAAATGAAGGAGTTGTTAGAAGGTGTAGTGGTACGAGGTATAAGTTTGGGGTGCTTTTAGAAGCTCTTTAAGTCCACCAATGTTGAAGCACTTATTTGTGCTCAAAATTGGCTGAGGACCACTATAACTCAATTTGATAATATCAATGTCAATGAAGAGTTTAAGTTTTTTGGTAAGGTTTTCACACGTACGAGTCTTCTATATTTTACCTTTAAAATTTGTTTGTAATTATGTTTCTGTGTATATTAATAATATTTTGTTTCAATTAACTTCATAATTTATTAGTAACACAATGAGAGGAGTTGAAGTATTAGGCGGAGTTACGTATGGAAGTGGAGTTGTTTCATGATCTCACAACAACCAATGTTATGACTCTTAACTTCTCTAAGATGTTTGTCTTCCTTTATTTATTATTATTAAATTTACTTATTATTTTTTTAAGTTTCAATTGTTTTTATTTTATGTAGTTATGGTCTATTTTTAAGGCATTTGTTCCAAACAAATGCATCTACTGGATTTGAATGTTATTTTGAAAGATATATCTCCATTACATTTTTTTGGAAGCTATCACTACTTTTGTTTCCTTTATTAAGGGCATTGTCCTCACCTTTGGTAAATGAGGTTGTTTATTCTAAAGTAGCATTGGTAGTGAAAACAACTTTAAAGGTGAGATATTATATATAAAACAAAAACATTTAATTTGGTGACATGTTTTACACATCTTCCTCTACCTGTAGGAGCAATATCTTGCATCTTACTTTAGGAAGTTACTTTTTCTTGCATCAAAGGTAGAGATTGACATCATTCTCAACCTAAAACCTTAAGACAACAAGTTAATGGGTTTTGACCTTTATATTGTGCTTCACATTGGTACAATTTCCCTTAACCAGGAAAACTTTCGATACAGGAACCATATTGTACTCGTTTGGGATGGTAACCAAGCTAACCATAAGCTCTAGTACCACTTGTTAGGTTTAATAAAGGGAGAGAGTTCACTGGAAGACACAACACCAATGAGACTTGAGCTCAACCATATAAGTGTTGGGTTATTGGGCTCCCTTGCTATAAGAAAAATAGGCCCAAATAAATTAGATCATTATGTCTCACTTTCTTTTAGTGGAGAGGGGTCAAATTAGTAAGTGCAAAAGAGTCTTTTGAAGAGAAAGAAAATTCAAGTAAGACAGAAAGGAAGAAAGAAAGTTTTTTCCGCATAACACAAAGTCTGCACTGATATTTTCATCGTTGCGAAGTCGTTCATCGTTGGATCAGGCTAATATTTGGACAGTGGGTTCTAGACATATGGTTCTTCATTCTGACCGTTCGGATTGTCAATTGAAGGTCTAGTTTTGGAGAAAATAGCTTCACATCAACAGTTCTGCTTTAGAAAATTTTCATGTTTTTTGTTCTCATTTGTAAGAATGTATTCTTAGTTAATTTGGCTTATTAGAAACACGATTTAGTTTTTTTTATAGGAGACTCTTTTGTACCCTATTATTAATCATAGTGGATTTTTCTTTGATCTGGAGGACTCATAGTTTTTACCCTTGCATTGAGGGGTTTTCCACGTTAAAAATTGTTAGTGTCTCTTTGTGCTTTGGATTATATTTTTGCTTTATTTATTTATGGTGCTCTTCGCAAGTTCTTGCGAGAAGAGAGATTGAATTTCCGCTACTCTTTGTTGGGTTGTTATTGTTGGTTCATTTTCCCATCAAAGCGGTATCAAAGCTCTTTGGTTAAGGGTTTGTTTGGCTTTTGTGAATGATTGAGGCATATATTAAAATGATTTCTTTATGGAGAAAATCATCACCTATGGAAGGACAACATGAAGGACTTGTAAGATGAATGATGGAGGCACATACTATAATGATTTCTTTGAAGAGAATATTATCACCTATGGAAGGGCAAAATGAAGGACTTGCTATTTGTGAAAAATTTTCATATTCCTATTTTTACTTCCAATAAGTCGTGATTTTGAACATCAACAGGTATGTGGGTTTATTAGGCAATTTCTTGGTGATAATGTTTATTATTTTGTTGCTAATGAGACATATGCGAGAAGCTTGTGGGATAAGCTTGAGTCCTTGTATGCTTCTAAGTTAGGGACTAATAAATTATATTTGTTGAAAAATTTTGTGGAGTTGAAGTACAAGGAAGAAACTCCTATTTTAAATCACTTGAGTGAATTTCAAGGACGTTATGATCAATTAACATAAGTGGGTATACAATTTGAAAATGATCTATTGGGACTTTCCTATTAAAATTTTTATCGGATTTGTAGGAGACATTTTGGGTTTTCATGATAAGTGTTACCCTTAATGGTGATATTTCTTTGCAAATGGAAAAGAATGGTGCACTTAATGAGGAGATGAAAAGGAAGACACATGGTACTTCATCTTATTCAGAAGTGATTGTTACAGAGAATAGGGAAAAAAGCCAGAAGAAAAGGGAAAAAAGCCAGAAGAAAGAACAAATAGTGGTAGAGATAAAAGCAGGAGAAAGTTCAGGTCTCGGTTCAAGAATATAGAGTATCATTATTATCATAAAACAGGACATATAAAGAAGAACTGTTTTTTGTGGAAAAAAAATAGCAAAGAAAAAAGGGTTAGCAAAGAGAAAAAGATCATGATGATGGTGATCATGTTACTACTACTACATGTGGTTGATAAGGACATATTTTACCATGAATTAAGAGAAAATGTCAATCCTTCCTTAACTTTTTACGTTGTAAATCCTAGTTTTCTTTTTAGTTTGTTAAGTGGTTGCACCTTAAGCTCTAATGAGATATTTTGATCACTAATCCTTGCTTTTATGTGCTTAAAGTAGTTGGAAGAAGTCTATGCATCAAATGAAGGCACTGGAAACCAAGGAAAGCAAGAAAAACAACAAACAAAATGAAGAACCAGAATTCTGCTGAAGCTATCTCGAGCCCCCTAGTCTATGGGGGATTGAGCGCCAGTGCATCGGGACTGTCGTGCGCCTGAGCCTCCCTCCTTGTGGGGGCTGGAGCGCCAACTTTGCTGACATGGCAGATTTGCCCTATTTAACTCAGAGGCGCAAAGAGCTTGGGATCTTTTGACACTCAGACACATTTTCTCTCATTTGGAGCTCTTGGAGGCGAGTTAGGAGTTGTAGGAACAATCCATCTTCTTCCTTGGGTCTTCTTTGTTCTTTCATTTCCATCATTGTTGTAAGCTCAAGCTCTCCATTCATGGAGCGCTAGTTTCACTGTTGCTGGGGGATTGATGCAGCCACCAAACTCTTATGTATTGCTATTGATTTGAATGTATTTGACACGTCTTTCATGATTACTAGTATTTTGTTCCTTCTCTTAAAGCTTGTTGTGACATTGTTATCCATGGCATGATTTTAGATTTTGCTTGATGTTGGGAAATATTGTATGAACCTATAACTGGAACAAATTACCCAAAGGGAATTGTATCTAGGGATAGAACTTGAACTTTTGGTTGCCTTAGGTCTCAAGTCTTAAAGTGGATTAACTTGTTAGGTTTTCCAAGGAATTGGAGCTTAATAAGGAAGTCTAGGCTCTCTCTACCAAGGGATTGGGTTTGAGTAAATTAGTAGATTGACATTGGCATATTAATGAAGAGGAAATGATTTTTACCATACATAAGAGTGAAGTAGGTGAAATCATAACCCCAACAATATCAATTCATATCACTTCTAATCTTATGTGTTTCCAAGTGTTTGAGTCATCAAAGATCACTTTTACTATTTATGTTTCATATTTACTTTAATTGCATAAAAACCCAAATTATGGAATCATTCTTTAGTCAACGTTAGTTAGAAATTACACGATTGTTTGGTGACACGAGTCTCTTGGGAAACGATACCCGATCTTACCGGTTTATTACTTGAAACGATTTGGTGCACTTGCCAAAGTCTTAACAATGGTAACCTTGTTTATCTTTGTGATTATGACACTATTAATCTCGTATCCGATGAGAGCATTGATAGTGGTGTTACACTACATGTTACATCTAAGAAGGAGTTCTACACATCTTATACATCTGGTGATTTTGTAGTATTGAAAATGAGTAATGACGAGGTGTCTAAGGTTATTGGTGTTGGTGATGTAACCAACATGGGGATGTAGTTGTTGCTTAGAGGAGTTAAACATGCTCTAGATGTTTGCTTTAACTTGATTTCTGTGTAAGTACTTGATGATGGGGGATATGATAACCAGTTTGGTTCTAGAAAGTGGAAGCTCACCAAAGGTAACTTGATTGTGGTCAAAGAGGAGAAAAACTCTAAGCTTTACTAGATAAAATCTTTGGTTGCTAAAGACAGTGTGAATGTCGTGTATATAGAGTCATCTTTATGGCATTGAAGGCTTGGTCATATTTTTGAAAACAAACTTAACTGCTTAGTTAAAAAGGATGACCTCTTAGCATTAAAGAGTGAAGGGTTAGAGAAATGTTCTCATTGCATGTCTGATAAACAAACTATAATATCCTTCAAGAAGCATCCTCTCTCTAAGAAGTTATAGTTACTTGAATTAGTGCATTTTGATGGTTATGCCCTATTGAAGGTAAAGTCTTTTAGTGACGCAGTATAATTTTAATCGATTATGTCACTAACATAGTCGATTAGACTAAAGTGTTTGTTTTAATCAATTAAGTTAGTGTCACAATCGATTAGGCTAAAGTGTATCTTTTAATCGATTAAGTTAGTGTAATAATCGATCAAAATAGAAATTATTGCATAATCAATTAGTATAACTTTGAACGCTTTCCCCACAACTTTAATTAATCTCTAGGACCCTATAGACACTAATAAACCTCAAAAAACATACATCTAACTCAAATTGACCACTTCAAACCAACTTACTACCTTAAACCATACCAAACTCAATTCTATCTCTTGTAAGACTTAAATTCTACAACTAATGGCTTGAATAAGTCCTTATGGACTTAAAAATAGGCTTCCAATCATCATAAATAGTCCAGAATATCTAATTCAAAATTTCACATATCAAAACCACTAAATCTAGTCAAAAACCAAGTCAACTTCACCCACAAATCATCAAATACTCTTGTATAAATTTTATACCATTCTCCTAACCCAAAACAGTTGTAAATCACACCAAAGACAGACCTACACATGCAATTTACCATATTCGTTTTCATTATCTCTTTACCTATTGGAACCTCCAAAACATCACACCAAAGACAGACCTACATATGCAATTTACCATATTCGTTTCCGTTATCTCTTTACCTATTGGAACCTCCAAAACATCTTTGAAATACCATTTTGACTTCACCGTAATAATTACCATTCATTCCTACATCACATACCAATTAACTTTCATCGTAAACAAGTCATTAAGAACCACATAAATGGTTCTCCACAAACTTTAACTTTAGACCAAAAATTTAGAAAATCACCCCTTAAACCTCTAAATTTACACCAAAGACCTACTTCTTTCCTATACTTAGTACCATCCAACAATCTTCAATAGTTTCAAACAACATATAATACAACCAAAGTACCTTTATAACTCATATAATACTTCCATCAAAGTTGAAACTGGCCAACTTTTGACATCAATTATCATGTTGTTTGCTTTCACTTATTATATCAACTTTTTGTGATATTATTTTTACTTTCACTTTTTAGCAGAGATTTATTGGGTCTCCTAATTTCTGCGGTTTTCTGCACCAAAGTAAATAACCACAATGCATGTGCAGAAGCGGAAAAAAGAAACATAGACTGATGTACAATCTATATTATTTTAATATTTTCAAAATAAATTTAGAAAGTTAGATACCAATAGTATATCTAAAACATGTAAAAAATCATGTGATGATAATAATTGATCATGTTAAATTATAAACGGACAAAAAAAAAAATTGGTGTGGACCCCACAAAGCCTAGGTTTCATGATTTTATTGTGACAAAGGTAAGTTGTACACTGCATATATTTGTAGTATATATTGGATTGAATGTGCCAGAAAAATAAGATAGGACTGACTCAGAAGTGACTCAGCTTTTCTTGGCTTTTACTTTACATGAAACCATGTACTGTGACAAGATCTAGGTCTGTTTTTCTTCATCGCTTTTTTCTACTATTTTTATATTAAACATTTTAAATTTTTATACTAAAAATATTGATATTTATTAATCAAAATAAAAATATGCAAGTTATATGATCTCTTTTTCTCCTTCTTTTGAATCAATGAAAAAATTATCTTCACTGGACACACACACACAGATATATATATATATATATATATATATATATATATATATATATATATATATATATATATATATATATATATATATATATATATATATATATATATATATATATATATATATATAACCTTCAAGAAGACAACAAAGTCAGATATTTACTGTATATCAGATACACAGTGTAATGCACGTGGCCTGCACCATTTGCATAGTTGGACTATGTAACTAAGGTGGATAAACCCTTTTAAAATTTCACTCCTACAGAGAACTAAAATGAAATTTATGTTTTATATTCATAAAAGTCAAAATTTGAAACTTAACTTTACCAAATTAAACTCCTTAAAGTGTTGATAGCAAACTTTTCTCTACCAATTTAAACATAATCTAATAAATTAAATAACCCACAATAGAATAAATTACATATAGTTAACAAAAAATCATATTAAATAAATAATGCATTCTTCTATATGTTATGCAAAGAATTCGAGAGGGTTACACTTTAATTTATTCAATTGTAAATTTGATTTTTATTATGTCTTATATTTTATCTTTTGCTTTTTATCTAACAGACATAATACTAATTTTTCTTTGTTTGTATTGAATGGAAATATATTATTATAATATTTATACCCACTGCTAGTGTATATTTTATAAAGTGTTCATGTCATTCCCCCTTAATCAAGTGTCAGTGACACTGGATGGCACTTTTAGAGGTACAAATGGGACCCAAACGTTGCTTTTTTATCAAAATTGATATTCCAAGTTTTTAATATCTCAAAGGAAGAAGTTAAACGTGTCTACTTATTTTGGACTGAGCTAGGTGAGTATTATTACGGTTATTTTCTTCCAATAAAACTTATGTGCATATTATTATTTTTATGCTGAAAACTTGTAATTATGTATTATTATTTGAATAATAATATACAAATTATTTCTTTTAAAAAAGTTATTTAATAAAATAGATTTTTTTTTATTAATACTCATCAGATATATGCATTACTTGAACTGTAAATATATTTTTCTTTTATTTTTTAAATAAAAATTTATATATATATATATACACATATATATATATTATTTTTATTTGGATATAAAATTGATATTTTATATTTATTCTCATTGGATAATAGACATATTTATATTCATATTATATATGTTGTAAACATTAATTAAATATTTTTTATATAATAAATACAAATTATAACTATATAAATATTAAATATAATTAAAATAAATACATATAATTGAAATTTATGCTCTTATAATATGTATTGCTTTTTACAAATATTAAAAAATAAATCTATTTAGATAAACTTGAAAAAATCTTAAATAAGTTAAATAGTTGAACCACAAAATAAAAAATTATATAATAAAAGAATTTGAAGTTTACATGTTTTGAAAAGTTATACCAATCCAAGGAAATATGAAATCTCGACAAAAGAAATTGTAATTGATGTTATATTAAGAGAGAAATACCCTATAGATTGAGATAAATTTGATGGGTATTAATTGAATTAAAAAACTGAGGCACCGAAAAATTAAATAAGAAAATTTATTTTGAGTACTCTTTGTAATATCATATAATAGGTGTTGAGGTGAGTATATGTTGAATTAGTGTAATTGGTTCATTTTTATGTAGCTAATCCAATATTATACAATACACTTAGTATTATAACTTATGATTAATTATAATGATTAAAAAATAAATAAGTATTTGGGTTAATAGGTCTAGACCCATTTAGGTAAAAAAGCTCATAAATCATAAATATAAATAATATATTTTACGAGGTATATTATTACGTCTTCATTAATTATGCATTTATTGCTTGTTGACGTGACTGACTAATTTAAGCGTTAGAGTGTCTTTTGCAGAAACACACTATCCAATACAAGAAGGATGAGTACTCTAAAGTTTAAAGGTTAAAAACATTTGAAGAGTTCGGGAAAGTCTTTGCAGGATACTTACTCGGCTATGTAAGAACAATTGACACCTATTGTGAATGTAGACATGAATTAATATTGCAAGTTAGATTTTATACCGCCGTCGAGAAAATCTCAAAACCCGTCGAATGCTAACATGAACAAATATTGTAAGTACCATTAATAATGGCCCAACCATAGATGAATGCGTTATGCTTATGGATATGGTTAAAGAACTAATATAGGTCGACCACCTTTAGTGTTTCATAAGGCACACCGTGTTTCTGAGATGTTTAAAGTTTTATTTCAGCTAGGAACTTGTAGATAATTGATTGCTTATAACCTTGAGTGTACTCTTTCTATACTAGGTCTTTTTTCCCTGAGGAAGGGTTTTGGCCAAGAAGGTTTTAACAAGACATTTCATCAATAAAAAAAAGGGTTTCTACCTTCAATAATAAACTTCTCTTTGAATATTTTGCAAGAAACTAAGGAGTTCTTTACCGCCTACCTAAGTGGTCTTGGTTGAACCTCTTATGCAATTTTCTATCCTAGTTGGACCTTTCCAGAAATTTTCTATCGCCTACCCGAGCGGTCCTGGTTGAACCTTCTATGTAGTTTCCTGCCGCCTATCTAGGCGGTCTTGGTTGAACCTTTCATGCAATTCCATGCTGCCTACCTAGACAGTCCTGGTTAAACCTCAACAATAAACAATGTTCAAACTTCTCTTTCAACAAGACAATTATACGGTAACATGGAATATACTACTCATTCATATATAAATCTGTTATTCAAAGTTTACATAAAAATTAAAAGTTATGCAAACATAAAATAGACAAGAAGATGGCAAGAAGTTTTGTTCCTTCATTTCAATTCAAATTACAAGTCTTCGGTCTCACTACTCAGCCTTTTACAAAAAAAAAAAAGAAGAAAAAATCTATATACACCAAAAAGAATTCCTCTTCATACTTTTCTCAACCATGACAAGCATTATCAATGACATTCATCCTCCTAAGCGAGATTGTATCCTCGGAAACTCCTCCTAAACCCTAAATTCTAAACCATCGAAATTTTGAAAATTTGATTCTATCTAAAGGATTTACCCATTCATACCCTCTCCACACCCATGGTACAAGATGATGAAGCATTCAATGACATTGAAATCTGACTACTATCTGAATCTTCTCTAAAACCCATATTTGACTCTCTGTAAGACATACCTTTTTAATTAATCAACTTTTGAGTAATAGGATTTTGAAATGATAAACTTTTCTCACAAAGATAATGACAGAAAAACAATCTCTCAAAACTTAGTGCTCAAATGAGGCTCCTATATATAACAAAATTTGTGACCTTTCATCTTCCCACCCCTTCCCCTCAACCATTTCATCTCTTTAGATCTAAAGGCTAACATCTCAACTTTGTCCCTTCCTTGCATTGCATCATTTCATGTGCAACACATTAGTCTCATACCTTTATGCCCCCTCACCACATCATACTTAACACCTAATCATTACAACCTCTTTGTCATTATGCTTCTCGAGTCTAGGGGACTATTAATGTATGATTTTCTTTGCAAGACAACTATCGAGTATTGATATCCTAGTCGAAAAGTAAAAAATGAAGAATTAATGTTTGATTTGTTGAAGCTCTTCACAAGCCTTAAACATGTCATATGTATAGCCTAAAGGTGGTGTATTGTATATGATCGAGTATCGATCATATCATTATAGGTCTTGTCTTTTGACGAGTACATGTCAGACTACTAAATCGACATGTATTCAATCCATCTCTATTTGACTAGTGCAACATGACACTTAACTACCATAACCTATGATTAACTACAATGATTCAGAAATCAACAAGTATTTGAACCAATAGGCCTAGGCCCATCCATGTATAAAAATGAATAAATTGTAGGCTTAATACCCTTTATGGTCCCTATTTTCGTTAGGTGTGTTCGATTTGGTCCTAGTTTTTTTTTTCTGTTCAATGTTGTCCTAAAGAGTGTAATTTTTGTTCAATTTAGTCTTTTTTGCAAACGGCGTTTAAATCGTTAACGGCAGACAGTCCAGGTGTGCACAAGACTAATGAGATGACATTTAACTACTGCCACATCAAAAGTAGAGTCTTCGTGGTAGCTCCTTTACCACCCCAAAATTAGGGTTCTACATTTGGGGAAAACCTTTCTGCACCTGCGCCGTAAGAAGAAAGAAAATGTTGCTCGCGGTTTTGCTTCAATGGAGGATGATTTCACAAATTATGCGGCTCATGGTAGCGTGAAGAAGACGAACCTAGTTGTGTAAGAAAACACTCATGGTGGCCGTTGGAGGCAAGCAGCGGCGCGATTCTAGGTTTCTTTGATTTGGGATTTTTCTGGATTTCGTTGTGGTTCTCTGCAGATTGGAGAAGATGATGGCCTTGGAGCTTTGCGCGACGACGGCAAGGATTGTCGCGCTGACGATGAAGCTCTCGATTTGGATGATTCATGGCTGATGCGCGAGAATGAAGATTCAAATGGAGTTCGAGATTAGGACGACTTGTGGCATTATTGACGGTGAAGACTTAGCGGTTTGGGTGGTGCGATTCAACTTTCTCTGTTTCTGAGTACTTGTGTTTGATTTGCAAGTACGAGATGCTGGCAGTGGCGGCTTGAGAAAATCCTGTGATGGTGGAAGCGCGAAGGTGATCTGGGTAACGCGACAGCCTCAGGAGAGTTTCGTGATTTGGGAGAGATCGCGACTTTGATGGTAGTGGCCATGGAGGTTGCGTGTGATGGCTGTCATGGTTCTCTGCAGGCGCGGCTTCACGGCGACATGGTGACTTTGGACAATCTCTATGACTGCAGTGGCGTTAGGGTTCGGTGGCAGTGCTAGGGTTAGGTGACTAGAGAGAAAGTAGGTTTTCGGTTTCTGTTTGGATTGAAGGTTGAAGAAGATAGTGACGTGGTAGAAGTTAAATGTCATCTCATTTGGTGCTTGCATAGTTGGAGCAATGATGGTTAACGATTTAAATGTTGTTTACGAAAATAAGAACCATCAAGAGTATTAAACCTAAATTGTAAGTATAAATAATACCGGTATATGCTTTCATTAATCACATAAAATAATTAGTTTCAGAAATCAACATTATAGAAGTAAAATAGTTTTTTAAATTATTTAATAAGCTAAAAGTAATTTAATAATTTAAATGTAATAAATTCTATCTTTATACATGATAGAAATAAAATTTCTAACTATATATCTTCCAAACAGATTATATCATAGTGGGAAGTACATATTTATTTAACACACCTAGAAGGTTAGATATTATTATAAAATAGAAGCAAAACATGACAGGAGTATTACCATTATTTAATATAATTAATTAAAAAATATCTTACTATAAACAAAATTAAAAAATATTTACATTTGTCGCTCTTTTCAATGATTCCATATATAGTTATTAACGTGCTTTTGATGCAATTTTAAAAAATTAAGAAAGAAATTGATACAATTTTAAAAAATTAAGAAAGAAAAAGTATATCTAAGCTCAAGTTTTCGCACCCTGATTATTTGCATTTAACAAACAGCATGCGCACACAGATTTACTCAACAGATTTTTTATAGATATATCAACATGGTCTATAAGTAAGATATTTAAGAGTATCTTAAGACTTGATCTTGAATTAATTTGATTCAATTAGAAAATAAATTAAATTTTATTAAGTAAATTTATAATTTATATCTAAACTTTAAATTTCATATCAAAGAGACTATAACTATGGAATCATCTTCATCAACCATCATATTTTTTAATACCAACAAAGTCTGAGTTAATCATTCTCTTGGATCAA